>NC_031773.1:46685343-47053324 GCF_001522545.3 Parus major | reverse complement strand
ATAAAATAAAATAAAATAAAATAAAATAAAATAAAATAAAATAAAATAAAATAAAATAAAATAAAATAAAATAAAATAAAATAAAATAAAATAAAATCCCAGCTCCTGGTGTGGAAAAGGCATCAACCTTATGGGTCAGGAGCCAGGAAGAGAATAGAAATGCTCAGAGCTCTCCCCAGCCTCCTCTTAACTCATCCTGTGGAAGGGATTTGAGGATATATGGTTATTGCAGAGGGATGACTTGGGTTCCAGTCAGATGTGACAGTTTTCATCTATCTGGAAAAGCAGGAATTTGATGTGGGTGCAGGTCTCCCCTAACTCTGTCCCCACTGAAGTCAATGGGCATTTCATCACTCCCACCAAGGGAGGGGAGGGTTACGGAAAGCCTCCTTTCAGGACTGCATTTTTGTGCCACCACTGTGCTTTCCTAAGTGTGAGGGTCCCAGGTTTAATCCACCAAAGCCTTTAACAAGCAGCACATTCACAGTGCAAAACCCAGAAGATCTAGTGCCTGGTGAAGTTGTAGCTGTGCTTTTCACGGGAGATGCTTTTGGATCTCCTTTTCTGTCCCTGCATGATCCACACCTTGGCTGCCATTTTGGTGCAGAGCAAGTGGCAGAGCTGAACAGCCTGGGCACCTTTGTGAGTTGCAATGTGGGTTGCTCTCTCCCTCCCAAAGGATGGGGATAAGGGATGGGTTCAAATATGATGCCATTACAGATTTAAATGGCCCTAAGTTAGGGTGCATGCTCTAAGCATGGCATCAGCAGGGCCATAATGGTGGGGAGAGAGTGTGCCAGGGCATCAGCAGGTTATGGGGCTGGGACCCGCTTTGTCAACCCCTCCAAAAATCTTCAGCCCTGACATCTGGACAAGGAGATGTTTCTCCTTCCTGCTCTCTCATTTTTAGCACTGGGCCAGCAGCAACTACACATTGTGGAACACCACACTGTGTGTGTGTTTTGTGTTCCCCAGGGCAACGCTGCTCCAGACTCACCTTGCACCCGGCTGGCCAGGGGTTCTTAGCAAGGCAGATCAGCTGCTCCTGGTGAGTGTTCCCCACTGCACAGTGGCTGATGTGGTGGAGGGATCTCAGCTCTGTTCATAGACTGGTGCTGAACAAAGGACCCTGAGCCCTGGCAAAGCAGGACATGAAAGGGAGGGCTCCGTCCTGAACCAGACCAGCTCAGACTGGGAAGTCAAAGAGGTGACGGAGTGTCAGGGGAAGCAGATTTTCCCTCAAACAGGAGGTGAGAAGCAGCTGTATTTACCCACTGCCTACCTTTAATCACTGGCAGCAGGACCAACCCCCTCTGTGGGGAGGGAGCAGGACTGACTCTGTGCATGGATCCCAGCAATGATCCCAAATGCATTGACCTCTCCCAGTGGATGAGGTGCCTTCATGTGCAACCAAGCACAAACCAGGTGCAGCAGGGCTGTGAGGAGGGACTGGGCACTGCTGATGAGGCAGGTGTCTTGTGATCAGTCTCGGTGGAGGTGTGTTTCGGGTATTCTCACTGCATGAGCTTTCTCTCCTTTTCTCTGGCAGCCATGCCCCACTTCTTGGATTGGTTTGTGCCCGTGTATCTGATGATCTCCATTCTCATCCTGGTCGGCTTTGGAGCTTGCATTTACTACTTTGAACCAGGACTCCAGGAAGCTCATAAGTGGCGAACACAGAGGCCAATCATGGAGCGAGATCTTCGGAAGACACTGATGATTCGGGACAACCTGGCCTTTGGGGTGCCCGAGGTCTGACAAGCTGTCCATCACAGCCAGAGGAATCTCTCCTGGGTAGGCAGCAGACCACAAGCCTCACAAGGGATGGCTGTCCTGCCCTGGTAAAAGTGGGGCTGGTCATCACTTTGCTCTGTGCTGATCTGGGTCTAGTACTCATCACTCACCATCCTGCCTCTTTGCTTCTTAGTCAAGGTTTGTGTGGCTGGGGCTTCCCATGTGCTCACAGCTCTTCAGCCAGCCAAGGACTTCTGCTCCTTCCCTTGGCCAAGACTGATGGACCACTCAAATGAAATATGCCTTGTTAATCACTTGAGCTTGAGCTGCCTGGCATCTTGATGGGACCTTCAGCAGGAAAGGTACCTGGTTTTGCAAAGGGATACAGAACCTTGTATTCCTGTTCCCTAGGTTAAATCTAACATAGTCTGTCTAAGTCCAAGGGGTATTTTGGGGAAAATAAATGGGGTTTCAATACAAATTGTTGCTTTAGCTGAGCTCTTCCCAGCACCCACTCTCAGTGCTAGGATGGTGAGCTTGCAGAAGCTCTGTGCAGGGGTACCAAGGGCTCAGTGAGCCTCAGAGACTGAATGCCTTTATCCTTGCTAAATGCACACCCCTTCTGTGTCTGTTTGGGAGATGGAGAACATCCATCCATCCATCCATTCCAGATGCACCTCATTCAAATTAAAGGTCTTTATTAAAGAGGTTTGTTCAAGTCCTGTGTCAAGCTGAGAACATTCTGCAGGTCTCCATGAAGGGGTGCTGCCAGACTTACCACATGAGCCGCTCCTGATCTGCCTGACCTTCTGCTCCTCCGTCATGGAGGGAGATGGGATAGTCTGTGAAGCAACTTGCACTTGTTCAGTGCCTTGCACTGCAGAGCCCTACAGGCTGGATAAGCTCTCCCTTGACTGTTTCCCAGTGAAAGCTGGGAAGCATCCCTCAGCCCTTTTTTTCCCTGCATGTCTCTAAGAAGGAACATTGAGCCTGCCATCTAAATGGGCCCATTGTACCACCTTTGCTTTCTGGTCCCAAGCCATATAATGTGGGTCTGGCACAAAATCCCATGTTTATCATGTCACAGGGATAACCAGCCACCAAAATGCTGTATGAAGCTGTGACACTGAAGCTGAGAGGGATATTCCCATACCTTCTCTCCCTTTCAGCCCAGTGCAATGCCCAGTGTGTACAGGGGGGTTTGAGAGAGCAAGGAACCTGTGGCAGGAGGTTGTGTCTCCTCTCCTCCCACCCCAACATCCACCCTTTGCAGGCATGTAGGTGCAATGGTGCTACCTGTGTATGCTCTGGACACAGAGGGATCCTGTGTGCCCCATTCCTGCATATCCCAGGTATGTTAGCCAGTACCACCATCCTATGTGCACATGTCTGTACACCCTGTCCCATCACCTGGGGCAGCCAGTATAATGGCAACCCACATCTCCAGCATCCTTCCATTGTTACGGCTCTGTGCTCTAGTCCCCAGTGGCTTCTTTCAGCAGCAGGGGTTCCTCAAGCCAGCTGTGAAAATCTGCCACAGCTCCTGGCTTGTGTCACTCAGCCTCACCTGTGAACATGGGAGCAGGAAGTCTGCTCCTCCATTCCCAAAGAAAGGAGAGTTCATTGGGCTGCTGGGAGTGATTTATGCGGGAGAACTCAGTGAATGGGATCACTCCTGTGCCCAAAGTTTTGCTTGCCCTGGCAAGCAAAGGCTCAAATCACAGGTGCAGCCTGAAAGTTGGTAATTCTCTGGGGATGAAATTTAAGTTTTAGCTCTAAGGAATGGATCAGGACATCCTGCAAATATCCTGGGTCTTTCTGGGACATTTAATGTACCAGACTGCAATTGCATTACTGTTCTTTTCCACACCAAAACCAGGCACATTGGCAGGTTTCTGGCTTTGTTTCAGACAGAGGACAAGTCAGGAGTCCTTTCATTCAGCCAAGTAACAGAGGCCGTGATGCAAGCACCCTAACTGGGGAATCTCACTCAGCAGGGAAATGCAGTGAATGGGATTACTGCTGTGCCCAAAGTTATACTTTGCCCTGGCAAGACTCGAAAAGCGGGTGTAGTCTGAAACAGATACATTTTTGTGACTTGGGGCTGTGAAATGGAAGTAACAAGGGGCTGGGTTACATGGTCTGATGTGCCACCCTCAGCTGCATGGCTCACATTCCCTGCCCTCTTGCACACCACAGCCATATCACAAACACCAACTTGGAAATCTGCTTCCTCACCTTGACTCCCCAGTAGGTGGGATTGCCCTGTAAATGAACACAGCTGAACTGTGGGGTAGCATAAATACCTCTCCACTGGAGCTGAGGGACTTGGAGCAGTTATGAAGAAGTTAAATCATCCCTGTGGGAATGGGAGCCTGCATGCTCCCTTCCTCTGCACACTGTTGTGCCTATTTTGACCTCTACTCTGCCTGTGACAACACAGAAACTGAGCAAAAGAAGACAGCAACCAGGTGAAGGCTGGATTAAAGGGAATCTAATTGTTCATCTCCTCTGGTTTATTTTTTGTGCAGTTTAGTCCTGACACAATCAGCATTAAGCCAGGTATTTTCCATGGCTATGAAGGACTTCATTGTCAGCGGTGTCAAAGGCTTCCCCAGTGGAAGTGTGTGACAAACTGTATGGTTGATGCTTTATTTTCCTGATGTTCCCCCTGGGAGCTGCTTCCTTCTAGCTCTGGGCAGGCAGCAAGGAGCAGTCTGCAGTGAGGTTTCCTTTCCAACAGGGTAGGTCTCCATCGGGCTGGCTCCTGTGCCAGCTACACTGCCAGGCTATCTGGGAATAATTAAGCCAAAGGCAAACGCTGCCTGAAAATGGAGATCATTTCTCCTCTGTGGGATCTGTGCAGCCAGGAAGACCTCAGGGGAGAAGGAAATAGTCACAGACACTGAATTAAACTGTATAAAAATCACAGAAGATACTTAGTGCTGGAAATACTACACAGTATCAGGTTGGGTTTTTTTCATGTTTTCTGTCTCTTTGCCCTTAAGGAAGCAGAGAACTCACAGTGTCCTGAGCTCTGCCCTCCACCAGAATTCCTAAAGGCTTGATGGGGGTCATTGGATGGTGATTCCTCTTCCACTTCCCTCAGGCCTGGTCACCTGAAGTTATGCAAACATTGTTCCTGCCACACTGTGGGTGCCTGTCTCTCCTTCTCTTTGTTCCCACTTGCTCACCAAACCATTCATATTCTCATCCCATCCCACCAAAACACCTTACTCCTTTCCTCCTTGTTTGTTGTGTTGCCCATCAAAGTCTTCAAAGCCCTCAAAGTGAGGAAGGTGTTGAGTGGCAAGCTGAATCCCTCTTGACCCTGAAAATGCCACAAAGCTGGCAAAATTAAGAAACAATCATAAGAATAATGATAGTAAAGAAGCAAAAGAAAATCAGAGTAAGAGCATGAAGCATCAACTTGGACAAACACGCAACAACTGACAATTGAACTTGCACAGTGGGATATAAATTGTTGCACTTGAATATGCCACTTGAGGGCAAAAAAACTAAGAGAGGAAGGGAAAGCATTTCAAAAATTCAAATATTTTAATTTTTTTTTTTTTTTTTTTTTTTTTTTTTTTTTTTTTTTTTAAAATCACACCCAGTGTCCTTGGAAGCAGGCAGCCCAGGCCTGACCTGGCAGGTCTGCATCACCCCTCCACCTCCTGCCGTGGGAGCAGGGCAGGGGGTCAGTCATGCCGTGGCACTGCCCGTGCTGTGGGGCTGCTGGTGGCAGGGGGCAGGAAGGTGCTGGGCAGGGGCAGGAGTGGCCATGGCACCCAGCGTGGGAGCGACCATGCGGGCCACAAGAGCCCCATTGTCCCAGCTGGAGGCGGGCTGGCCGGACAGGGCTGGAGGTGGGGGCTCAAGCACGTCAATGACAGCAGCCCCAGGGAGCTCTGCACCCCGAGACACCACAGCCCTGACAGCAGGGACAGCCTGGGCCCCCCAGCCCGGCCTGGCACCCCCAGCACCTCCGCTGCCGGACACCATGGAGGAGGACATGGCCCTTCATCGCAGCTGCCTGTCGGCCCCAGGGAGCCCCAGCCGCATCCCGGGCCCCTCACGGCGGCGGGACAGCACCCTCGGTGTCGCCGCCTCCACGAAGCGGAGCTGCCTCTCGGTCACCCTGCGCCGGGCTGGCGGGGGGCTCCCCTGGGAGCGGCTGCGGGGCCCGGCCCCTGTCACCCCAATCCCGCCTCGGCCCCGGCCCGTGGCGGCCGAGGGGCCCCAGCGACACGGCAGCTCTGACGGGGCCGAGGCCACCCCGGTGCCGAAGATGGGGGTGTCCTGCGCCCCACCACGCTCCGGTGGGTCTCCGCCTGCGGGATGGGCTGGGCTGGGAGAGGGAGGCACCAAAGGGTCCCCTGGTGATGACATGGAGCCCAGCATGGGCAGGACCCTGCAGGAGAGGTAGGGTGATGAGAGGGAGGCACCAAAGGGTCTCCTGGTGATGACATGGAGCCCAGCATGGGCAGGACCCTTCAGGAGAGGTAGGGTGATGAGAGGGAGGACGGGGAATTGCTCCTCATGGAGTGATTTCCTCTTGACCGACACCAGAATCGTGGGTGGGCAACAGCCGGTGGGAGGACATTGTTGCAGGGAGACAGGCAACTGTGGTCACCATGTCAGGAGATTGTCTGGGTGCTGGAATGCCTGCCTGCCTGCCAGTCTGTCTGTCGGAAACCAGCCTAGCCCGGGGTAACTGCTGACAGATACTTCAAATGTTCCTGTAACCTGCAGTGGGTGCAGTTTTCTTTTTGTCCATCGTAAAAATAACATTGTAAAAAGAGGAACCCCAAACCATTGCCAAGTCTGCCATGTATCCTACAGCTTGGCCTCCACTCAGGGGGGTTGCCTTATGGTGGGGGTACACGTGGTGCTCCTGTCATCCCCCTGACTAGGGGGTCAGAGCATTCCCAGATGTTGGTGTCCCTGCACCACAGGGACACAGTGCGTGTTGGGGCCAGGGTTCACAAGTGTAGGAGAAGGAAATGCAAAGCAGGGAAAGGGCATCCCTATCCAAAGCTGCAAGCAGCCAGAGGCATCCACACGGCTCTTCAGGCATGAGCACATTCACAGGACACATGGAGGTGCCTGCCAGGGCACATGGGGATGTGACCTGTGTACCCCAAGACGGTCCAAATGGGAGGACCCATCCCTGCTCACCACACACAGGCACACGTTTGTACACACATGCACAGAGAGGGGACAGCGCTGGCTCTGCCTCTGCACCTTGGGCTGACAGCCAGGAATCATGGTGCTGGAGGAGAAAAGGTTTCTCACGCCTCCGCAGGCAAAGCTGAAGGGCAAATCGCTTTTGATGAACCAAAACATTCCTAATTTCCTCCCTCTGGGAAAGCAGAAGGAGATTTTGCAATCCCTTGATCCCAAGAAATACCTAGGGGCAAAGAGCACCGTCTTTCAGCCCAGCCGGAACTAAGCTGTGAAGGGTTAAATATGCCCCTCCCTAAACAAGCAGAGATGCTGAAGAGGCTGGGGAATTGGGAGGGAAAGGGCAAGGAAAGGCCTATGGGGTGTGGGTGTGCAACGAGGGCCCCTCCAGGACATGGGGGCCCCATCGGCAGCGGCCCCTCCAGCCCCGAGGCCATGCCCCCCCCGCAAGTCAGGGAGGCTGCCGGGGGCCTGGGATGGAGCCGGGGGTCTGGGATGGAGCCGGGGGCCTGGGATGGAGCCGGGGGAGGGTGCGCGGGGGGAGATTTTGCGGAGATGTTTAATATTCAGGTCACATGACGATGGCAGCAGGAGCAGCACCAGCATCCCCGCTCTGCTGAAATATCCACTGGAGAAGGAAGGGAAGGAGAGAGGGGGGAGAAGAGGACACAGGGAAGAAAGACAAAGGTAAAAGCAAGTGGAGCCTTGTAGCCCACCGTGCTGCTTCTTCAGCGTCAGGCTAGAAAAGTGGGGGGAGACCCATCCCCTTGGGAGAGGATTCGGAGACAAAGGAAGCTTCATGTTCAAAGGTAGGATGCTCCGGGCTTGACAGGGCTGGGCAACGCCAGAGGGACACCGCTGGGGCATTTTGCGCAGGAATCCTCCACCATGCCCCCACGCTGCCCAGCTGGGCATGGGGGAGGGATAACCCTGGAGGGCAGTGGGGGAAATCGGTCCTGGCTTTGTCTTTCCTCTGTTTTTTTTCCTTTTGGTGGCAGCAGCCTTGTAAGAAGGAGAGGGAACAGGGCTGGTTGTGGTGCTGATGGGGAGTAGCTAGTGCCAGGCACTGCTTTGAAGGGAAGGGATAATCCAGCTGGGGAGTGCCCACAAACTCCTCAGCACCTGGCTTGTCCCTTGCCAGTGACAGGCAGTGGGAATGTCCTGTGCCTCTCCCTGAGCAGCCTGGCACAGCAGCCAGCAGGCATGTGGGCAGGGGCACAGGCAGCTGTGGTGGTGTGGGTACCCTGGTCCAGGGGTGCTCAGCATCTTCATGCCTTGTGATACAGCTGTGCCACCCAGGGGGTGAGCTAGGACATGGGACAAGGGTTGTATGGCTGGAGAGCAGCACCAAGGGCATGGCTGGGGCTGTGGTGGCTGGGGATGTGCCCAGCTCCTTCACCTCCGGCTTCTGCATCTCCAGAGAGGCTTCGGCACATGCTGCCCTAGATTTCACTGCAGCCAGGCTCTTGCCCAAGCCCTTTGCAGAGTGCTGAGGAGAAGAAAGGTTGCTGTCAGGAAGGCTGCTGCAGCCCAGAGGATTGGGACGATCTTCAAGCCAGACAAAAAGATCTAGTAAGAAGAATCGTTCTGTTCTGTACTCTGAGGTCAGGCAGTACATCCGGCAGGGCTCAGCCATTCCCTTGCACAGCTGAAAGAAATGCCCTGGGGTCATCATGGGAACTGAGGAGGGAGAGGTATTTTTTCAGTGGAGAGATGCTGAGTCCAGCACCTCTGCAGATCTGAAGCAAGGAGCAGGTCCTGATGCCCATGAGCTCCAGGGAGGCTGTGCTACTGAGGCAGCTGTTTGCTTTCTTTCCTAGGAACCTGGCATCACCCTTTGAGGGCCTATTTCTGCCAGCTACCTTCAGGTTTTGAACCCATCCCTCATCCCTGTTCTATGTCCACAGCGAGTGGATCTGTGGGTCTAGGACCACATGGGTGGAAGGGGGTGGGGTGAGATGTATGTGAGGATCACTGCCTCCAGCTGCAGAGGGACTTGTGCCTTGTGCTACACTGAAGGAGAGCTGCAGCAAGGCCATCCATGTGTTATGTGGGGGTTAAATAGCTTTTCCTTGCTGGAAGCTGGTTTGTGGTGAGCACTGTTTGCAGCTCTCCCTCCCTCTTGCCAGACAAAGGATGGGAAGGCAGGGGGAGGGGATGTGACTGTATCTGGGTTATCGGGACTTAGTAGATGTTAGTCCCCACTACCTGAGCCCCTAAGGGACCTGCAGGGCCACCTCTGTCCCCACACAGCTCCTGTGAACGTCAGAGCATGAAGGGTGAGCTGCAGTACTGGTGGCTGCTGCTGGCCACATGTCTGCCTTCCAGGAAGAGGTTTTGGGGTTGATCAATGGGTGTCAGAAGCAGGAGCTAGCTGGGACCATGGGGACCTCTCTGGGCACTCATTCTGGTTCTGCATGTCCCTACCTCAAAAGTGGCACCTTCCCTTGGTCCAGTCACAAGGAGCATCATCTCCTGTGAGCCAGATATTCCCTAACAGCCCAGCCCAGGGCCACCTCCTACTGGATCTGGGCAGCAGGGTGGGTGTCACCAGCTACAGCCCTCTTAAGTGAGTTTCTCCTAGCACACAGAACAAAGCAGCAGGGAAAAGGGGGGCCTTGCAAACAGCAGATGTGAGTGGTTAACCTTGGATACCCCTCTATTCATTATCAGCTGTACTGGCTGTAGTGCCCTCTCATGCATTCATTACAGGGGACAGCTGCAAGGGCTGCAGGATGTGCCCAGGACACATAGTGCCACCCCTTCACCAGGCACTCCGTGTGCTCAGGACGCTTCCTAGCATCCTGTAGTGCACATAAAACAGAGCCACTCCCAGGAGAGCAGGCAGACATGTTTCATTCTCAGGGTGCCTCTTACGGCTCTGGTCCTACTTTTGCACACCCTGATCGCCCACAGCAGTCTATTCCTCAGCTGGATCCTTGAATTCATCTGTGGGAGGCAAAAGGTGAAAAGTCATGTGCAGAGAGATGAGCCCCAGGAAAATTTCTGCAAAATGGGGGCTTCCCTGCCTGTATGGGAAGGCTGTATAGGAAGGAACCTCACATGGAGAGGAAGGCAAGTGACCTAGAGGAGAAGGGCAGGTGGCTTATCCGGACACCTTGAATGTTCTGATATAAAATCCAGGAAATATATTTAAGGAGACTTCTGGAGATCTTTTCTCCTGGTCTCAGGGTTTTCTATAGCTGCCCAAGAACTCAAATCTGAAATATCTGCCCTAGTCACTGGAAGCTCCTGGCTCCAACAGTGAAAATTCCTTCCTTGCAAAGGAATGTGTATTATGATGTCCACAGCAGTTAGCAACATCTGCTGGCTCTGGGCAAGGCTTTCCTTGGTGAGATTGAGGGATGAGTTATGAACCTCTTAGTGAGCCTTGAGGCTGACAACAAATTTCCTCCTTCCTCCTCCCTTTGTAAGAACAAGGGTGGAAGGAATGAAGGGCAACAGATTCCCTGAGGACAATCTACCACCCAAGCAGTGAAAGGGTCACAGCCCACATGGCCCATATCCTGCACCCATCCCATGCTGCTGCTTAGCTGGGCTTTCTTCCCTTCTTGACCTGTTCCCTTCCACTTTTGGGGTTTATTTGCCTCCATTTACTCCAGTAGCAAAGTACCTTGCTGGGGCGACAGCCCCCTGTCCTTAATTCCCTCATTGTTCTGTCTCTCTGTCTCTCTTCTCCCACTCTTAGGGCTAGGTAGGACCCCAGCAGGGCTGTGTGGGGTGCATATGGAGAGTGCTGCAGCAGCGTAAGGGACACAGCCCAGCCACACAACCATGATACAGGTGATGTGGGCAGCCTAGAGAGGATGAGTGAAAGGTAGGGTGCAGGAGAACTGGCTGCCCTGGCCCCCTGTGCTGTACACAGAGAGATGGGCTTTCCTGGCTGCCATCAGATTTGATAAAGCTGAAAAAAGACAACGGGAGCCTCAGGGGATGCTTCGTCAGCAGGAAAGGCACATACTGGTTGTGATGGCTGTAAGAGAGGATTGCAGCTGAGAAGCACTTGGCTCGGCAGGCTGCCTCCTCCAGCAGCTGCCCGGCAGCATGAGGTGTTCCAAATTGCCAGTCTGACTCAAGCCAATGGTCCATCTTGTGCTCTGGTTCCCCCAGGGTGCTGCTCGCTGCTTCAGGAGACGGTGATGATAGTCCAGGGTTCCCTCACTCGGTGGGGAAAAGCAGGAGGGGGGGCCATCCTCTCACTGACCTCTCCTGTGTGGGCAAGGTGGAACAGAGGTGGCACAAGGTGTTACCCACAGTGCTGTACATGAGTGGCTGTGTTACCATCATCTCACACAGAGGAAAGCTCCTTCTCTCAGTTTAATATAAAAGACTTCCCAAGCAGAGAAAAGGAAATGGGTGGAGGCACCCTTTCCTTGTGAAGGATGGCCCTTCCACAGGGTCTTTCCTTAGCACATGATAGTGGGATATTACAGCTTATAAAAAATGTAAAATCTTCACTTTGTAGAGCAGCCCTTGTGTCAGCACAGAGCTTTGATGTGAAAGTACCAGGCAGGGTCCCCATTCAACCATGGAGCCCGCTGCAGCCTATCCCTGTTGTCCTTGAACAAAATCTCTCTGACCTCTTCTCAGTCTGTCTCTGTCTGGCTTGACTAAGCTGTCACAGGGACCCCAGATTGGTGCCATCAGTGTCCCCAGCCCGGTGACTTCTGAGTCATTTTCCTTTTGAAAAGGGGCATGTGTCACCACCAAATGGCAGTCGCCTGCCTTGGCAGCTCATGTCCTTTCCTGCTGCCAGTGGATTCTGATAAGTGGAGGAAAAAACTCTGCCAAAATGATGGAAAGGGATAATTTAGTGTGAGATACTTGAATTGAAGTGGCATCCAAAACAAATGAAGTACTTACCAAGCAAAAACACATTCTGTCTCTGTCCTGGAAAAATAACCCTCTAATGAGACAAAGCAAGGGGGAGTCAAGTAATTAGAGTGGGAGAAACTCTAGTTTGCAGCTGGCTTGTATATGAAAGGTATTTGATTCCTATCCCCTTCATCTTCCTTTTCAGATTCATCCCTCACGCCTCCCTTCCCCACCAATTACAGCTTTTCTTCCATGCCCTGTCCTCTCCCAACCTCCACTTCCTCCCAGCGGGTGGGAGCTACTCACTAATGAGACAGAGATAAATGGGTGAGGCCTGCCCCTAGCAATGTGTGCCATCATCCAAAAAAGGGTCAGGGAGGCTGGAAAGCCCTTAGGGTTTTCTTTTTACCCAACTGTTTTACATGGAAGAAGTGAGGAAGCAGAGATGAGGAGGGAAAGATGCAGATAATTAGTTTTCTGATCATGATTATTAGTTTCTTGAGTATGACAAAAAACATTGGTCTACAGGTGGGAGACAAGCACAGAGATTATGGCAATACTTTCACCTGCACCACTGTCTTCCTCTGAGGAACTCAGCCTGTGTACCACAGCCAGTAATCCAGCCACTCCTGGCAAGGGCCGAGCTTGCAAGTCCTCATGGTGCATCCCAAACTCTGTTTCAATGCCAGGACTTCACACATAATTTTTTTAAGTCCATTCCACTGCAAATTTTATGGTGAAGTTGGAGGGGCAAAACACTGGTGGTCCCGTTGAGAACCAGGAGACAAATATAAGGAGGCACACCTGGAGCTTTGGGCACCTGATATCAGCCCAGCCAGCCTCTCTGCTCCTGCTGTTTGGAGGTAGCCATCAATATGCTTCATTCTCAGTGAACCCCACTTCACGTCCTTGTCTGGAGTGCTATGTAGAAGAGTGTGCTGGAAACTCAAGTAGGTGTTCCTCTGTGGTGAGCCTTAGCACTAAAATCTAATTCAGTTATCCTCAATAGCCCTTGAAAAGGCTGCTCAAAGCTGCCCTCAGCCCCTGTGACAGGTCAGCAAGGAGGTTTGTTGTTACACCTCAGTGATGATTTTTCAATCTTTGTCCCTGTACAGGACCAGTGGAGAGCAAAAACGAAGCAGCCATGTCTGAGCTGGTCCCAGAGCCGCGACAAAAGCCAGTTGTACCAATGAAACCCATGGGCATCAATGCCAGCTTGCTGGGCTACATCGGTATTGACACCATAATTGAGCAGATGCGCAAGAAAACCATGAAGACAGGTTTTGACTTCAACATCATGGTTGTAGGTAGGCAGCTGAGGAACTGGGAACCATGGTCAGGGACTGTCCCCTGAGGCCAGGTGGGAGAGTGAGCCCTGAGGGGAGGGCATGAGGGAGCACACAGAAGTTGCTCTGAGGGAAAACAGAGTCTGCACACGGCAAGGAGACACCTCCAGCCCCTTCCCCTGCAAGCCTGGCTCTGTTCTCTGGGCCTGCTGTCATCACCAGGCTGTAGCAAATGTCACAGCTTCCTCTCTGCAATCCTCAGGTCAGAGCGGACTGGGAAAGTCAACATTGGTAAACACCCTCTTCAAATCCCAGGTGAGCCGCAAATCTTCAGGCTGGAACCGGGAGGAGAAGATCCCCAAGACAGTGGAGATCAAAGCCATTGGGCATGGTAAGAGCCAGGCTGCTGGGGTAGAAGCAATACTGATGCCTCAGCATAGTCTTGCAGAAGATCCCAGCAGTCTGCACAAATTGTTCTCTGGTATTAGGCAATTCTTTCCCCATAGAAAGCTAAAAGACAGTTTTAGATGACCTCAGAAACAGACAAGGCTTTTCTTAAACTGGAATACCCGTGATGCCACAGCCAAAAGTGAGGGGTAGAGGAATTGTTAGAGAGATTTCATCGCCTAAGACATTAGTCTGCAGTTGTTGATTAAGCCTTGATGTAAGTCATTTTCACTTGCAGTTACATTTAATAAGCTATACAAGGTGCATTGTTGGGTCCCGTCCTGGTAATGCACACCTCCTCACAAAGCGTCAGCACAGCTCCTACAGTGGTGCAGGGTAATGAGCATCATCTCAGACTCAGGATGATGTGTTAGAGGGGAGAAGTTGTGCTAAGGTAGGTACTACCTTTGGGCCACAGACCAAGCACAAATCCATTTTCCTGTGGCAGAGTGGTGAAAGGTGGCTTTTGTGTAGATATTACCAAAATTTGGGGTCAGACATGCAAATGGGGGTCATAACTGTTGAGGCATGACACAGCCTGGTCTGGTCATGCTTTCTGGGCAGGGATGAGGACAGAGCTATTTTGTTCCCTTGTGGGACACAGAGATGTGTTTCATGATACAGCAGATCTCCGGGGAGGAGTATGACTGTTTGCAATTTCTTCCCCAGTCATTGAAGAAGGTGGTGTCAAAATGAAGCTGACAGTGATTGACACACCAGGATTTGGGGACCAGATCAACAATGAGAACTGGTGAGTTTTACAAGGTCAAAGCCTTGTGTCCCAGAAAGGGCTGAAGTTTAGATGATATATGAGTGACTGTCATCTGTTTGGCCCTTGAAAGTGTCTGGGATCCTATTGCACTTGGGGGGCTGATAATAGGGCTGTGGGGCAGTAAAACTGTGGGTCTGGGTGTGTGACCGAGGGTATGCACATATTACATGGTGAGTGCTTACTTCTGTGTCCAGTTACAGAAACTTTAATCACTGTGCTGATGGTGAGATGCTTGATGGTTTTTTTTTATGCCTGAGACTGCTTTGCTGCTGTCAGAACTGGGAACACTGTAGGCAGGAACACGAGGAGATTTTTACCTGTCTGTTGATCTCTCTCTCCCACTTTAACAGCTGGGAGCCTATTGAGAAATACATCAATGAGCAATATGAAAAGTTTTTGAAAGAGGAGGTGAATATTGCAAGGAAGAAACGAATTCCAGACACGCGCGTGCACTGCTGCCTCTACTTCATCTCCCCTACAGGCCACTCGTATGTACACAGTCCCTTGTCTTTCCTCCAGCCCTTGGCACCTCTGTGCCAGACATGCATCCTACACTGCTGCACCTCAAACATGGATCCAGGGATCCTGCCAGCAGGGCTGGCCACTCCTTAGCTTAACTTTGGGCGCTGTGGGGTATGAAAGGGTCTAAGGTTACAAAAGCAGGAGAAATGCCACTGTGCTTTTTGTGAGAGGGCAGAATAGATGGGAAGAAGGAGATGAGAACATGGTGGCAGCAAACAGGGTATGTACAAGGGAGGGTTCACTGGTGCCCTGATGCTTGGACAGTCATTAGGATGAAAGGCAAGGTGGGTAAAAAGTGACCGTTTCCATCTTGTTCCTTCTTGGGCTGCAGCTTGAGGCCTTTGGACCTGGAGTTCATGAAACATCTCAGCAAGGTAGTGAACATCATCCCAGTTATTGCTAAGGCTGACACCATGACCTTGGAGGAGAAGACCGAATTCAAACAAAGAGTGAGTATCTCCTCTTCTGGATGGGATCCTTCCCTGCCCTGGCTTGGAGGCAGGAGAAATGAGTGGTATCCTTCTTCCTGGGATTGCAGTGCGGTCCCCAGGGTGTGCACAGAGTCCAGTGCAGGGATGGTGGATAAATCCTAAAGATGCAGCTATTTATATCTCTGAGGGCATCTGTTAGAGAAGGAAGAAATGTATGTACCCCTGTGATGTCTTGTGATATGTTCTGTCATGGGAACTGGAGAGCCAGACAAGTAACTGAGGTTGGAAAGAAAGACTCATCGTTGCTGCCCTGTGTCCTCACTTTACTGTGCACTTCCTTGGGACAATCCCTCCAGCTTCTGACCACTGGAAGAATGTCCCAGATGTGTTTGCCTGGCCTTGCCAACTGCCTTACTTTCAGGTTGGTGCTACTTCGTGCTCCAAAATGTTTCTCTGCTTAGGTGCGCAAGGAACTAGAAGTAAATGGGATCGAATTTTATCCCCAGAAAGAATTTGATGAGGACTTGGAGGATAAAACAGAGAACGACAAAATCAGGGTAGGAAACATTTTATTGTGGGAGGGAAAGGGGTGATGAGAAGAGCACCACTTTTTGTTCTGCACTTCAGCATCATTGCCCTCACACATAAGAAATAAACTGCTTTTTAATCTCCATTCCTGTAGTAATTGAAATCTCTTTCCAGGGATATCTATAAAGCAGAGTAACCCTATGAACATCTGCACAACCCTATGGACTGCAGAGTCTCCTGCACTCTGTGCTCTGGAAACAGATAGTTTCTCCCTGTGCTTAGAGATATCCTCAATAGCTTCACCTACTGTCCTACTTCCCAGGAAAGCTGCACCCTTACTCCATTTCTGGCTTCCCTCAGTACAATTTCAGCCACTAAACTAGATGAATGTTCATGTGGCTTACGGGGAAGGGTTATTTGAGTCCTGTCTTTCTGTTCTGAGGAACTATAAATCTGGTGAGAAATATTCACCTCAAGCTATCCATATGAGCAGCCCTGGGCTGGACTGACCCTCTGTTGGTGATGCTAAGGTACTTCTCTGGTCATCCTCCTCCTCAGAAATGCTGGAGATAGGAGCAGAAAAGCTCTGCCCCAGCTCCTGAGCCATTGGGACTGCTGCAAGCTACCCACTAAGCTTGTTGGGGTGCAATGACACCTGGAAAGCAACAGTCCAGAATTCCAGGGATAGCACTAAGGGGTGAAAAGGACAGCCAGTGAAATTTTGCTCTGGAGAATCTCTTCCCTCAGAGAAGGCATTGTTGAGCTGAGAGGTGGAAAGGTGGATGAGGAACCATGGTGGTGCTGGTCTCTGGAATGGGTTCAATGGATCTTTCCATGTGTCTCTCCCCAGCAGGAAAGCATGCCCTTTGCAGTAGTGGGCAGTGACAAGGAGTACCAAGTGAATGGCAAAAGAGTCCTGGGCAGGAAAACACCTTGGGGAATCATTGAAGGTAAAAAACCTCTTGCTTATGGGAGCTGAAATTATTGTCTGCACATCACAGTAATAGACAAGGGTCCAGATAGCATGTCCTGTGGCTACCTTCTCGTCCCTTTTGTGACAAACTGCTTGAAACCAAGCAAAAGGAGAATTCTCAAATAGCTGTGCCAGGAGGGAACTGCCATGGTCAATATGGTGCCACTATCACCACCTGGCAGAAGATGGGCCCACTCTGAACACCATGGCATGTGAAGCTAAGCTCCTGAGGTTGCCTTGGTTTTCAAATGAAAATTCATGTGTGACTGCTCAGCATTTCTTAGTGTGGCTCCTCAATGCTTGACAGTGTGGTGTTCAGACAACTGCCTGTCCTTTCTGAAGTATGCAAGCCCTACCTACTTGGAACCTGCCCCCACAGCAGTGACTTTCCCATCTCTATAACCACAAAGGGGCTATTGAAAAAATCAAATGTAACAATTGCTTGCTTTCTTTTCAGTGGAAAACCTCAATCACTGTGAATTTGCCCTACTTCGAGATTTTGTCATCAGGTAAGGTTATGGTCATGCATTAGTGTGCTCTTGATGAGCTGGGAGTCTTCCTGAGATTCATTCAGAATGAAATAGCCCCTACTAAAAGGGAAATAAAGTAAATTTCAGGCAGTGAAAGCTTATGTGGTGTAGGGTTGGATTGAGTTAAGGGGTAGATAGTGCCTCTCTTAGCGACATGACCACTATGTCAGGTAGGTGCTAGTTTTCATGTGTGAGCTGGGTGCCTGGAGAAAAGCACAGTAGTACCACCCCTCTCAAGGTTGCAAAAACTCCCATTAAGGGAGTTTAAAAAAGAAATCCCATTAAGGTTGCAAAAACTTTTATTTGCTGCTGACAGCAGGTCAGTAATAAAGAGGTCACTACCACATCCTAGATTGTGTTTTCTTCCAAGTTGAAGGATGTGCTGGAACATAAGGTCTGGAAGTGAAAACCTTCATATTTCAGTAGCTTTCATTGTCCTGTCTTATTTCTACTCTGTTTCATGAAGTTGCTTCAGCACAAATTCTGCATAAGAGCTGTAGATCCAGGGTCACCTCTCTTCCCTATAAAAAGAACACAAAAAATAAGAAAATAAGAGAAACACAGTTCAACACCAAAGGCCTGTGGCTCATTCCACTTGTGGGTACAGTGCTATTGAAACATTTGGCCAGGTACAATGCTTTGACATCACCCTTTCCTCTTTTTGTTCTGTAATACCTTCTGCAGCAGCTTTTCTAAAGTCTTCCAGTAAAAACATCCTACCCAAACAATCATCTCAAAGCCTATAGCAATCCAAGCCCCCAGGCTGTCTATGGAGGTTAGGGATGATGCTCACAGCAGTGTTCTGCAGTTTACAATCCACAGTGAACCTGATACACTTCCTGATGCTTCCTTGTCTCACCACTGCTTCAGATAAGTCCCAGTCTGGTCTGACACACCAGGATGGCCAGTGGCTGTGTCAGTGGCACAGGTGCAAGAAGGGCAGGGCACTGGCAAGCACAGCCAGGAATTTCAGGCCATTTCCTGCATCCTGCCTGTGTGTTCTCAAATGCTGATGCTCCAGCTCTCAGCTGTGTATGATGGCACTCATGTCATCCATGCAGAAAGTGGGGTAACAATAATTAGCTAAACAGAGTGACTGAAAAAAAAATATTCTGTTTATTTGGGGGAATAAAATTATCATCAGAAGAATAATACTTACTGTGCTGACATTGGCTATCATATTCTCTTTCCCAACCCACTTTGTCCCCTGCAGGACCCACCTTCAGGACCTAAAAGAAGTGACCCACAACATCCACTATGAGACCTACAGGGCCAAACGGCTGAACGACAATGGAGGGCTGCCCCCCATGACTGTTGAGACAGAGGAAAACCACGAAAGCAACCTGTGAAAGACCCTCCCCCTCCATGGTCACCTGGTGACTCTGGATAGACAACCCACCCCTGCTACCCTTGACTCAACCATGGGCCTGTCTCTGAAGCATGTGGCACATCCTCCGTGGGAGTGAGAGGATGCAAGTGTGAGTGCGTGCGGGCGTGCATGTGCCTCCCTGTGTGCCGGAGAGGGACAAGGGCATCTCCCCCATCCTTCCCAGAGTGTCCCCATTCTCGGTTTGTTTTTTGCACAGTGGACTGTCTGACAGCTTCCTTTCTCTCGTTTCTGTGTCTCAGCTGTGTATCTTGCCTGGGGGAAATATTGTTGGGGGGGAAGGATTTCTAGGGGCATGGATTTTGGAGGGGGGAGGTGTGGGGCATGCTGTGGTCCTATTTTTATCACTTGGAGACATGGCAAGGAGAGACTCTGGGAGACATGGTGGAGTCGATGCATGTATGTTTCAAGAGATGTCAGCAGAGATTTCTCTTGGATCTTGCATGGGTGTAAAGGCAGCTGGTTGGTCTGAAGGCATGGTGGCCTGGAATTTTATCCCTTTTTCTTGCTGTGGCTTCCCAAGGGGAAATGGCAGCTTGGAACAGGGTAGATGAGAGAAGACTGGCACATTTTTGTGGTTCAGAGCAAGTGACTGGTGGGAGGAGACAGAATTAGTTCTCGGACTGTAGCATCTGTTTGAGAAGCATCAAAGTACTTGGGGAAAATTGATACATTTTCCAAAAGAAGCAGAACCCAGAGGAAATGAACATGTTCCTGCTGCAGAGGGTGCATGTGCCCTGGCCAGCACTAAGGTCAAAAGCCATGCTTGTGTCACAGGCATTTGACTCTGTGCAGATCAGACCAATCTGTGCTGGGGTCACCCCAACTCATGGGGTCACCCCATGTCCCTGCTGCAGTCCCCCACTGCAGTGGTCTCTCTCCACCAGCACTGAGCAGGTCCTGGCCAAACCCTTCCCCACAATGTGGCCTCTCTGCTGTGGGAGCACAGGGAAGACAATGCCACAGGGGGTCCCTGCTGGGGACAGCTCCACTTGGCATAGCACCTTGAGGATCTTGCAGGAGTGCAAACAGCCATGGATTGAGAAGCATGGGGCCAGGGTGGAGGCAGAAGAGATACCTCTTCTTCATTCTCCTCATTGAAATGGCTGCATTTGCTACTGCAGCACTGCTGTTCCTCTGCTCTCTACTGTCCCATGTCCTCCTCCACTTCTGTGCTTTTGTCCTCTTTCCCTTTTAGCTCTCCATAGCTTTCTTCCTTCCTTTCTTTCCCTGTCTCACTTTCTCTGTTCTTCATCCTTTAAGTCTCTCCTTCATTTCTCCAAGTAGCCAAATATTCTTCCAGGCTGTTTCCTCCCTCTCCCAAGCTCTCACACCTTAACAACGTGCTTTTGTGTCCTGTTGAGAAGCTGTTGATCTACCTTTCCCTGGAGGGGATGGGGAGGGAAGGTGAAGACCTGTGAGCAAAAAGGGGCACAGCTTTACTGAAGACTACATGCTTGTGTCTAGCTGGTGTGTCAGCTGTTTTCTGGGTGTCCCTGAGTGAGGTCAAAAGTGTCAGGGCTGTCTGGGCAGAAGGAGGGAGGAGAGAAGACCAGAGATGTCCTGAGGCTGGCAGTGTCTCCTTGTCTCTGCATGTCATGTGGCTGTCAGGGGCTGTCCCCTCCAGGAGAGTTGCCAGCTGCACGTAAAAACACGCATGTGGAATGCCATGGCTGGGCACGGCAGCACTGAGAGAAAGGGAAGTGCGGGGGCTTTGGGGTGTGGGGTGGAAAGGCTGACACTGGAGGGAGGAAGAAGAAAACAGCAAATGAGCAGCAGAGGAGGATTCAAGTCAAACTTGATGTTGGTTGGTGGAGCTGTATGGGGCCAGGGCTGGGAATAGGGTTCTCCAAGCCTTAGCAAAACTGTCAGGAGCGTATGTCCATCTTGTGGCTTTCTCTGGTGCTGTCACTGCAAAGCAAAGGTTCTCTTCACTCTCACTCCCACCTGTCCACACAAATCAGTCGTTCTCAGCACCACTAGGCTGTGAACACCGTACCAGCACTTCTTAATCCTTTCACCACCCACATTCACGGCTCCTGGTGTTCCTGTATGCAGTGTGTGCATATAGCCTTGCACGCCCTTCCCCCTGCACCAGGCCTCCTCATTCCTGCAGGGAACAGGAGCCTTGTCACTTGTCACGTACCATGGACCCTTGCAGAAACTGTCCTGCCACACTGCCAGCCCTCCTCAGCCCAAGGACATCAAAGACGAGAACCTCATCAAAGACACCACCAGGGCTCTGCTTCTTCACAGCAGTGAAGCACGAAGCCACGTTCCATCACCTTCACCCTGGGCTACAGATCGGTAATCTTTATGACTCTTGGGCCCAACCAAGGGTTAGGGCAGAGACACAATGCTGCCCTGCTTAAAGAAAGCAAAGCAGAGCCGACCCATGCAACAGAAGAGAGAGACTTTCCTTTGCCTGTAATGTGGATTTCAACAACAAGGCTGTATGTTTTGCCCTGTAGGTTTAGGAATTTTTATTTGTTTGTAATAACGTGGTTTTTACACCCTGCTCCGTAATTTGTCGGATCATAGACTGCCTCTAAAGGATCCGTAAAAGCTTGCAGAGAAAAACAAGCTCAGGTACTCCTCACTGCCATCTGCTCATGCCAATATCCTACCAACATCCCGTGTACCTACCAGGAAGTCTACAAATGGCAAATACCAAAATAAATCCCACGTGGCATGCCAGCGGGAGATAGTGTTGGGAAGAAGTCTCTGTGAAAGGACAAGCTGGGAAAAGCCTGAATCGTGCGCCACCAGCTGAGTTCCAGGATGACCACAGCAAGTCAGCTGCTCCCCCGAGATATCCCCCGAGTGCTATCGCAGAGGGGAAGAGTCTAAACCTTACACCAGAGATGCCCACCCAGCGCATTCGGAGGCTCACAGACTGTTCGCAGAGAAACTTTGCTAAGCACTGCAAATCCTGGACAGCTGCCACTGAGACAACCACCGCAGCGAACGGCCGTGGTTGCACCGAGCAGAGAGAGCCAGAGGAGCGAGCAGGGCTGCGTGTAGGCCAGTGTCTGTGGTTCGTTGTGCGGGGCCGGCCCTCACAGCGTCTCCGCCGTCACCGGCGGCCATTAAACCGAGCCAGCGCCGCCTCACTTCCGCCTCGCTTCCCTCTCACTTCCGCCTCGCGCGCGCCGCGGGGGGCGGGGCCAGCGGGGCGGGGGCGGGACCGCGCTTGGGATGACGTCACTGCCGCCACCGGGTCAGGGGCGGGGGCGACGGCGCAAAGATGGCGCTGAACAGGAACCACTCGCAGGAGGGTGGTGTCGTCATTCCCAATGCCGAAAGGTACCGGGGGGGACGGGGGGCCGGGCGGGTCCTCCTCGGCCCCTCTCCCCTCATCAGGGCCGGGACGGCGGGGCACAGTGGTGCGAGTCTCCCGCTGCGGCGACTCCCGTTTCCTGGCCGGCCGCGCAGGCCCGGCTCGGCCCGGCTCGGCCCGGGGTCTGCGTTACTAAAGGGCTCCCTGGCAGGGTGGGGACGGGCTGGGGTGGGCAGTGGGGAGCAGGTTTGGCTGCAGTCCGTAGAGCTGCCCCGTCTTCACCGCGGAAGCTCGGGGGTCCTTAAAGCTGCAGCGGGAGTCCTGGGTGAAGCTTGAGGCTAGCATGGCTTGTAAAAGCCAAAGAATTGGGTTTTTTTTTAAGGTAATGCACTTACTGACGCCAGAGAGGCAGAGACTATTTAAGGTAGGAGTCTTGATCACTTGAGTTATTAAGTAAGGAACTTAAATTCAAAGTTCCTCTGCACGGAGAAGCACCTCTCCATGGGAGCACAGGCTCTCACCCCGAGCAGGGATTGACAGACCATCCTGGTCTGAGAAATCCTGGTAAGAGAAATCCTAGAAACCTGAGACCCAGTAAAGGGTCAAAGGAGTTGGTTTGGGTCTGGTGATCAATAGGAAAATTACTCTCCAAGAATATGCTCCACGTTGTGTTGAGTTTGGAGCTGATTCCTGGTACTTCAATCAGGAAGGTCCTCTGACATGTTGAGCTTGTGCTGATTTAAAGGAGATTTCTCTATCCTTTGAATCGTGGGCTGCATCAAAAGCAGCGTGGGCAGAAGGTCGAGGGAGGTGATTCTGCCTCTGTATTCCACTCTGGTGTGACCTCACCTGGAGTGCTGCGTCCAGCTCTGAGGTCCCCAACATAAGAAGAATATGAAACTGTTGGAGCAAGTCCAGAGGAGGCCATGAAGTTGGTAAAAGGAATGAAGCACTTCCTCTGTGAAGATGAGCTGAGAATGTTTGGATTGTTCAGCCTGGAAAAGAGAAGGTTGTGTGGAGACATTGCAACCTTCCAGTATCTGAATGGGACCTAGAGGGAAGGCACGGAGGGCCTCTGTCAGGAGCTGCAGTGCTAGGACAAGGAGTAATGGGTACAAGCTGAAAGAAGGGAAGTACAGGCTAGACATTAGGAGGAAATTTTTTACTGTGAGGGTGGTGAGGCACTGGAATGGGTTGCCCAGATGAGGTGTGACTGTCCCAGCATTGGCAGTGTTGAAAGCTGGGTTGGATAATGCCTTGAGCAAACTGATCTAGTGGAAGGTGGCCATGGCCATGGCAGGGAGGCTGGGACTAGGTAACCTTTAAGATCCCTTCTGACCCTTAGCATTGGCCTGAGATCATAAAACCATACATTCTTTGAGGGCTGCTCAGTCACAAGTGAGGGCAGTGTGGCTCCACAGGGTGCACATCCTCCCGTGACAGCCCTGGACAGGCATGCAGGTGCAGACCGGTTCAGCAGCCTAATTACTCTCTGTGGTGGTGGCTGCATGTCATTTGCTTGTGTGAGTAGCTGCAAAGCAGTAAACATTACTATGAATACGTGGAAATTCTTCCCAGTGAGGCAAAGTGATGGGAAATGCTACTATAAGACATATTGAGGGAGGGTTCTGGTAAGATTAAAGCTGTCAAAAATATATGTTTCCCCCTTGCATTTTGGAAATGGAAAGAGCTCTTCTCTCTCATAAGTCTGTCCCTTCCAGCCAGTTGGAGAATCTCCATCTAGCTCAGCTATGAAGAAGTGTCCCAGTAGAATTTCTTAGGTAGTTTTTTCTCATCAAAGCTTGACTTTTCATTGTCTTCATTCTCAGGTAGCTGCATTTTTCATATACATCTACAGTGTTCTTCTCTTCCCTAAAGAGCATACAACCTGAAACTATAGGGCATTTGGTTGTTTTTCCTTATGGTGGCCCTGCAGATTCCTCCCTTCCCCAAATAATTGCACAGTTTCCTGACTTTGATTTTTACAGTGTGCTGAGCAGAATGCATAAGGATTATTTTAGATCCAGCCCATTCAGGCTTGTGTTGGTTTAGGGCTTTGTCACTTTGTTTTTTAAGCTCTTGAACCATAACACACCTTGGAGTCTTCCACCACTGTAACACACTGAAGGTTTGTCTTTATTCTGGTTCTTCTGTTTATTCTGCAGATTTTCTTACTGTGTAGTATGTTTACATCTGCACAGTAGACTCAGTGACATGCTTTCCTAAGATGACTCATTTTTTTCTGAAAATTTATTTAATTTTTCATGCACCTCTATACCCCTGACCCTGCAGTGTTTACACTTCTCATCTGGGTTTGTGTCATTAGGAAGCTCTGCCAATGTTCCCATAACAATAATATCTTTATTGCTGATATTGCTGACCCATTGTTTCATTCTTTCATGTGGTACTGTTTACTACAGAAGTTTACTTAAGTCATGTGAGGCAGAGCCAGCAGTGAGGGTTTCAGTGCAGCCGCTTCCTCAGTTTGCACAGTGGGTGTGGCGTTACAGCAGCGCTATTTTCCAGCGCAGTGGACTTGATTTGAGCATGGACTAGGGAGGGAGGATTGTTCTGAGATTACACCATGGCATCAAGGGGATGGTTTCTGACACCTGAACCCTTTCGGTGCCTTCATCTGTGGGCTGAGGGTCTTTGTGTGCAGGGTAGAATTCCTCAGTCTGATACCTTTGGAGACACCCCCCGCCCTGTATATTAAAGGTGCCCTTTATGAAGGAGGAACAGGGCTTGTCTCAGATGAGAGGATGAATTCTTCCAGTCTGCATAAATCATCCCTCTCTGTTTGAAGTCAAAACAGCAGGGCCCACAGCAGGGGTTTGGGGTAATATTCAGAGTTTTACTGTGCTGTTCCCTTCCCTGTGTGATGAGGGTATATGTCAGAGCTGTTACCAAGTTTGTCTCTCCAATCTGTCTGATTTCCTCCTGCAGTGTCCTCAAACAGTGTAAAGATGTGGAGCTCTCCTTCAGTGACGTGACAGGCAAGCCTGAAATCTTCAAAGGCACCAAGAAAGGAATGCTGTATCTCACCCCTTACAGGGTAAGTCTGATGCCAGCAGGGTTGCTGCTTTCTCTAGGGATCTTGTAAACTTTAAAGTAGTAACCTAGTTGATAGAAGAAGGAGTTTTTGTTGTGGAACGGACCACTGGCAGCACTACGTAGCAAAAGGAAATGTGGAAATGGGATAGTTCATACCTATGTCACAATTCCAGTCCCCTGCAAAGGCACACTTAATCCTGGAAATCATTGTCTAGAGAATATATTCAATGTGTCAGTCAATGATACTTCCTTTGCAAACTCACATAGCTTATCCTTAAAAAGCAGAACAGTACAACTCTTGTATAATGTGCAGGTGTGTTTTAAGTGGTTTATTATTTTGGAATGTACATGATTCAGGTGAGTGAGCCATGTGCCATCAAATCTATTCGGGATCCCGAGTATTAAAGCTGTGAAATAACTCAGTGCATACTCACACTAGAGGTTGAGTTACCCTCTTTTTGGATGCTGATATGATGAGAACTCCATCATCACTCTCTCTATTGAATTCAAGTAATTCAGAAGCATTCCCTCCTGCCTTGCAGATGATCTTTGTGTCCAAGGGCAAGGATCCTATGCAGTCCTTCATGATGCCGTTTTATTTGGTGAAGGGATGCTCGATCGAGCAGCCTGTTTTCTCTGCCAATTACATCAAAGGACAGATCCAGGCCGAGGCCGGAGGTACGTGCCAGCACTTTGTAGATTAAACTCTTCCCAAACCTCACAAGGCCTTTTTTGCTGAACGCCAGACCAGCTTATGTGCACAGGAAAGGCAGAGTAGCTGTGGTGGTATAGCTGGTGTGTCCACACTGAGGTAACTCCCCTCTCCTGCACTTTAGGGCACTGCTACCATGACACTTTCTGCCCTGAGGCCCGGGACTGACTTGCCCTGGGTGACTTTTAATTCTTTAACTTCTGTATTGCTGTGTGTATCATGTTTACTCAGTTTCATAGTGTGCTTTTCTCTTGTCTTTGACCTGGAAGGTGGGTAAATGACTGAGGCACCTGTGCCTGCTGTTGGTACACAGAATGAGAATTAGCAACCACTTTTGGTTTTTGGGAAGTCAGGAGCCCCTTGGGTATGGTTTGCATGGATCTGTGAGTCTGCTGTCCATCATTGATTTAGCTTTGATCCCAATTTGGTTGTAAAGCCACAGTAAGACTTAACAGTGGTGTTTATGACCAGACATGGGGAATTGCAAAAGATAGGGATTAGAAACATGGCTTCTGGTTCAAATTTCTTCCCTCTTCAGCCCTTTCTTGCATATTTTCATGGCATCTGAAGTGTTTATTCTTTTTGCCTTCTGTTTGTAACAATATTTTAAAGTGACTGGGTAGTCTGGGGATTGTGGATCAGCCCACTTTCTTGGGCTGAAGTCATACTAAGAGTGGTTTTATAGAGGTGAGTCTTCAAAGGAATGACTTTATCCATGATGTACTCTTTTGTTACTGTTCTGTGCTTTATTTCTACTTTGCCCCCAAGAGACTATCTCTCTTGATACTAATTTGTTAGACAATGAAGATAAATCTTATATTTAAATGACACATATTTTTTGTTAAAAACACCAAAACCCAAAGCACCTTCCACCAAAAAAAAACACCAAATCCCAGAAAGCCCTAAGAAAACAAAGCACTCCTACCTACCTTGCAAGACATCGTAATCATTGAAATGATTTTTTCTGAGAATTTGCTGTTACATCCCAGCATTTAATAATTTTTGTGAGCTTCTATGTGTCAATAAGATTAAAGATGTTGCATTTGATTTAAATCTTGGCTTGAGTTGCATTGAGATCCTTAGTGAACTACAGATCAGTCCTGATCTGCAGTTCAGTGAGGATGTCAATAAAACTTCATCTGAGGGCTTTCAGTTAATATCGTCAATGAAATAAATGTTCAATCTTTGCACTGTTCATTTCTGGGTTCCATTAAACCTTTCAGGAAAGAACTAAACAGCCTTGTATCTAGAGTAGGCTGCTTCTACATGACTATAACTTTCAGAGGGTAAAATGTTAAATTCCTGATCCTCTTGAGTTATTTTGGGGGATGTCAGATAGCAGTGCCATGATTCTTTCTCCCTGGTAATAGGATGCAAAACAGTTTTGAAATAAAGAAGGAAAAAATGATTGAAATATAAACAATTTTGCTGTCTTGGATGGTACTGAGGAGACTAATAGTCTGATTCAATTCTAATTCTCTCTCCTAGGTGGCTGGGAAGGGCAGGGAACATTTAAACTGACTTTCAACAGTGGAGGAGCCATTGAGTTTGGACAGCTGATGTTGAAAGCTGCTTCTAGTGGTAAGGGATTTTCAGATCTTGTGGTTTCCCCATGGTTGGCTGAGCTAGTAAGCAAATTGTGCTCATTCTGAACTTCATGGGAAGAGGGGTACTCTAGGCCCTCTTCACAACAAAGTATTTTTTTCTTTTTCCAGGGAAAATTTTGCTGTCCCTTTCAATCCATTTTTTTTATTTCATCTTACTTCTTTCGTGCAGTCAGAATATTCTGGGGTTTGGGCTTCTGATGTGGACCATCTTTTTTTACAGAATCTTATTTCTCCTGGAAAAAAGTTGACATATGTGATGCTGAAAAATTGCTTCACTTAGCTACTCTCAGCTCAGTTCTAAAATAGTGCAGTAAGATGGGGAAAGCTAACATGCACATTTGGAGAAGGGAAAAATAGGGTTTTAAAAAACAAATACTTTTTAAAATTTTAAAATGGAAGGACAAGTACTTTTTTCTGATATTCTTTTTAAAGAAATGTGTGTTTTAAAATGTACTTGTTTTCAGAAAGAAAGTATATAAAAAAGAAAGGAAAACCCGCTGTACTGTTACTGGCTTTAGAGTAGTCTTTCCATCAAGCAGTGGGAACCCTGTGAGGTTTTATTTTTGCATCTGGTTTCCTTTAGCACTCTGTGACTAATGCTCTTCAGGCACAGTACTGTGCCAGGACTATATGGTGAATCTAGATAAAGGGAAACAGTGCTGCATTAACAGGACTTTTTAAGTTTTATTCTGTACATTTAGCTTTAAGAAAAGATGTCTGGCTTACTAAACATGTGTTCCTTAGCTTCCAGTGGCGTTCCTCTGCAGAACCCTGGCTATGGATACACCCCTGTTCCCGGAGGATTTACACCTGCCCCCGGGGGCTACTCACCTGTGCCAGGAGGCTACGCCGCCCCTCCACCACCAAACGGACCTTATCCATATGCACCACCTCCAGTGAATGCCTATGGACCTGCTCCACAGCCCATGGGATATCCATACGCCCAGAGCCCAGGTTTGGAAGTTGTGTTATGATGACTGTGGCTGATACTAGCTGTGAAGAAATGACAGTGGTATGGTGACGGTTACGGTGAGGGTTGCTGTAGTTTTGTCTCCATCAAGGATCCTTGTCTTTGCAGAAATCTGTCACATACTGTTGATTATACCCGTGTGTCGCTACATGAGTAGTTCTAGCTACATGAAAGTGTGGTTTGCAAATTGTGCTGCTGCTTGATAGAGAATTATTGCCTGCTGACATCACAGGCATTAGCAAATTATCAAATCCCTGCTGTCTGCATCCCTACCAAGCCTGGAGAGCTTCCCTTACCAC
Organism: Parus major; assembly: GCF_001522545.3. Taxonomy (NCBI): domain Eukaryota; kingdom Metazoa; phylum Chordata; class Aves; order Passeriformes; family Paridae; genus Parus; species Parus major. The sequence goes on along the minus strand of NC_031773.1, from coordinate 47,024,769 downwards.
TGCTCTTGTCCCCAGCTAATGTGCTGTTGGGCCTGTGAGCTCTCTCCCCTCTGTCCCATGGTCTGTGGTCCAGAGCATCAACCTGGTGTTGTCTTTTTCAGGTATTTACCCACCACTTCCAAACATGAACCCCATGTACATGCCGCCTCCACCCCCCTACTCTGGGGCACCTCCTGCAGGACCCTCAGCTCCCCCAGCCTGGGTGAGCCCAGGAATGCCAGGTAAATGGGATTGGGCAGTTGCCAGGATCTGGGTGCAAAAGAGTGCCTGGGGGCTTGGGCTGAGCTCTTGTTACAAGAGCTCCAAGTCTTCTCTAGGGAGCTGCTCAGCCTTGCACTGCACAGCCTGTGGTCAGCCCTAGCCAGCTTTCCTGAGCTGCTCTCAATTCTAGCCCAGCTTGCTGCAGCTTCTGTTGGCTTCTTGGGCCTTTGTTGCCTCCTTGGAAGAGGTGAGGCTGGGGAGAGGGCTCTGGAGCTAGGGCTATTGCCTCAGATATTTAAGGTGGCTTCTTTACCTTCCTTTCCAGGAGGCAGTAAGGCCATGGAAGCTGCTTCCAGTGCATATTACAACCCTGCCAACCCACACAACGTGTATATGCCCATGGTGAGTACCGTGCCCGGTCTTCATGTGCGTACTCCTGTCACTAGCAGAGATGGTACTTTGCTTTCTTAGCAAAGTCTAGTGTACCTTCATGTTGAACATGCACAGAAAGTATGCATTTTTCTGGGAGGGAGGCTCCCATGAAGAAGGCTGGTTAAATTTTCAGTCAAGAAAGGAGGAAAGCCTTAAGATTGACCCAGTAACAGCCACTTACTAATTGTCTTACTTCTAAAGGCATAACAGACTTGCATGCGTACGGAGAAAGCACAGAGCTCTCTGCATCCATTGGGCCTGAAAATGAGGAGAGTTAAAAAGGAATAGGTCACTTAAGGATGACAGCATGTGGGTTTCTGTTTTGCTTTCTTTCTGGGCTGTGTGGAGACAGGGAGGTCTCTTACTGTTCAGTGACAGCCAGTAGGTTGTGTGTAGCCTCCATCTGGTACATGGCAGTCTGGCTGTGCCCCTCACTGCCTTGGCTCTGGAGGGGTGGAGACTGGTGGAGCAGCAAAGCTGGCCTGCAGCCCAGGGTTTGCTGTCTGCTGGGTCAGAGCCATGAGCTTCAACAGGAACAAAGCCCTGGAAGGGAAGATGGCATTTAAAACAGATTAAATAGTCCATTTGCAGCAGACCATTTGTTACCTGGTTTTGAGGGGACTTTTCCTAGAAATGCTATGGAGACTGTGTGTATCATGGAACATAACTGATATTAGAGAGGAATGGTGTGATGAAATGACAGCTTAAACCATAGAACTTGGTTCTGTCTATAGCTCACTACAGGGCACTCATTTCTGGTGAGCCAAGCCTGAGAATGCCTGGAAGGAGCTGGTCATAAAACAAGCATGGTTGTTGACTCTGCTGTATCTCTTTCCAGGAACAGCCACCTCCTTATACACCTCCTGAGGATAAGAAGAACAACTAACAGAACGAGATTGCAGCCAGCCTCCCACATTCTCTCTTCCTGAAGACAGCTTGGCTGTTAGTACCCCTCAAGTTAGCATATCTCTAGATCTCTGTTTCTCTACAATATAGTGCTGGGCAGCTGAGCACCTGCCCTCCTTAAACATTGAGTCAGTGGCAATACAAGGCAGGACAACAGCACTTTCCTACTTACTTGCTTTATCTCATGGGGTCGAAGGACTAACCTTTTGCCCTGCCATTGGCTTGAGGAGAGAGATGGACTTCTTATTAAACTGTATCACATGACTAATTTAGGACTAAAATGTGAAGGCCCTGGGATCTTGTTGGAGTGAAACAACTTGGAATGCCAAACTTTTGACTTCTGAAGCACCATCCAGGAAGAAAGGTGTAGAGAGCTATGAGGTTCCCTGCATAGATCATCTGGTGCCCTAGAAAGGTGTTAAAGTTCCTTGAATTCTAGGGCAGTTCAGTGTGGGATGGGACTTTGGAAATCCTGTCTTGTGTTGGAAGTGTGTGGCATCCTGGACTAACAGCTGAGGGGTGATGACCTTGGGAAGTGCATTTGGAGACACTGGAGCCTTTGGCTATGCAAGAGGGAAGGGGATGGGTCCCAATCAACCTATCTTCGTAGCCACTGAGTAGAGAAGCAAACAAAGGTGTGCTTCAGGGCAGTGAGTTCATAGACTGGCAGGCCTGAGGATCAGTCTGTCTTTTCCCTGTCCAAGCAGGCTCCATGTCTGTGCAATAATCCTGTGTCAAGCAGCCATTACTCGAGCGTAACGGAGTCAAGTGTTGCACAGGAGGCTGCCTGCCTTGGAGCAAAATATGTTACATTAGGCAGATGACCTGGCACTAGCCTTGTCAGGAAACAAGTCCTGCGGCCCTGGCTCCCTCTGCTGAGCAAACTTGTGTTGTGTGCTACCTCCACAGGGGAATACTGGCCTTCATCTTTTCCTTCAGCTGCTGGAGCCAGGCTGTGTGCGCCCACATCTGAGCAATGTGGGCACTGTAATGCCACAGTTGGTTGCTTACAGGTGCAGTGCTCTCAGCTGGCAACTGCTCTCTGTGTGGAAGTTACTAATGCTTGGCTCTTCTGCAGAGACTCTGGCTGCTCAGCCACAACTTTCCTTTTCCTTAGGACATAGTGCCGTTAAACCTGCTCTGAAGAGTCTCTAGTCTGGTGGAGACCCTTGTGATCCTTTACATAGAGGGTGATTTTACTTCCTACAGCCTCCCTACCTTCACAAGGAAGGGGGAAGGAGTGTTTTCCCTCTTACTTCCCTGCATGGCAGGGCTCTCCTGCAAGTCAGGTTTGCACAGCTTAAAAGTATGAATTCCTAAAGCAGTTCCACATGGGGGGAAGTAAGTTTCCTTATCAATAAACACTTTTTCTGTCTTAGAGATATTCTAACAACTCTGTATTTAAGGAAAAAAAAAATCAACCATGAATGTTTGTAACTTTCTGAATTGCACTTTAATACAGGAGTGTTGATACCTTTATCTGCCAGTTCAGAGTGTTGTGTGTGTGTTGATCTCAATTCTTGCATACTGCACAGAAGGCTGGAATGAACTATAACCACTACTGCTGTTCCCTTGGGTCACCTGTGGGTCAGTACATCTCGCTCTCTCCCTGGTATGTGGCTAAACCGGACCTGGAATCAAGTAACTTGAGGGAGTGAAGAACATGGAGTTTATCCCCTTGCTGTCTGGGAAGGGTGGAAGGCTGGCTGGTGCCTGTGGTTATCCCCAGGTATCCAGAACTGGCACATGTTCATGTCCCATCACTGCATGTAGCAGGGGCTGTCACCACACTGCTACTCACTACAGCTGCATTCATAGCACCTCTTCTATGTACATTACACCAGAGGGAAGGCCATTAAAGTCTTTAAAAAAAACTCCTTGCCAGCAATTTTTTTCCAGCAATGGAAAAATAAGTATTTAATAAGGAAAATGGCACTTGGCTATAGACTGTAAGATCTGTTTCCTTAGTGCCAAGGAATGCTGCTGCCCTGCTGAACATGTAACTACTGGAAAGCCATTTCCTACTCTGCATCACTCCAGCCTCTGACAGGAAACCAGTTCTATTTCCTAGCATAGTTGTTCCTGCTTTGAGGTAATGACCCTGTAATCCTACATTAATCAAGCAGCTATAGCTAGCAATACATGAGACAGAGTCTGTGATCTACTTCCATTTATTTCAATCAGTTTGCCTCAATCACTCTCCAAGAACAAAGCCAGCTCCTTCTTTTGTTAGCAAGTCTTTCCTTATTAGAACTGCAAGCATTGTGTTCAGTATCTTGACCCTGCACCCCAGAGAAAGTTTCTGGAGAGGTCCAGAATCAACCATTTGGTCCTTCAGGAACCAGAGTGGACAGATGACCAGGAGCCCTCCCACAGCTGAATAGAGAATTTTTTTTTTTTCCTAATCTAAAATGTCGTATTTATCCAGTCTGAGGCTTAATCTTGTGTCACCTAGAACTCCTCCATAGGTAGACTGCTGTATTAAGGTGAAGCAGTTGAGGCTTTAGTGTCCTGACACTCACTTCCAGTTTATTAGTGCAGGCTTCTCCTCAGGATAGAGCTGTGGATGCAAAGATCCTTGGGAGAAGAAGCCTTTCCCTGAGAAACCCTGAGTTTTCAGCCTGCTGGAGCAAGCAAAGCCTCACTGCACAGGACCATTATGCCTCCAAGAGCTCTTGGTCCTGGTGCGGATATGTGGGAGAGATGCAGCCCTGTAGACAGCCCCTTATTCTAAACCAAGCTGATTAGAGCAAAAGAAAGAAGGTGACCAAGTCTGATCCTTGAGGTTAACGCCATCACACACCTGGGGTGTGAGGCTGTGGGAAAAGGGGATGTCACAACCCTAAAGCACCAACTAAAGCACCCAAAGCCTTTCTACAGGTGTAGTTGAAACAGCTTCTGCAGCTGCCAGTAGTACCCAGCTCAATGAAGGTGTCAGAGCTGCCAAACTTCAGTCGTGGCTGGATTCTACTTGTATGGCATCTTCCACAGGAGGATCTCAAAAGGCTTTGCAATCACCGAGGCAGTATGCTCTGCACACCCTTAGGCAGTGGGCAACAAGAATTCCTGATTTACACAGACGGAGCAGACATCATCAAGCTGGTACCAGGGGATGGATGGTCACTGCCCAGCATTGCTGGGCTCACCAGCAAAAGGCACTTGTGCAGTGAAGAGCCATGTGCTCTGGGGTCTCACAGCTCACCCTGGCACTGGTCCACATCCCATCCCCTGGGCCCTGTCACACAAGGGCTGGGCGGAAACCCTCGCCAGGGGCTTGCTGTCTGACAACGTGCCAGGGTTGTACCGGGAGTGCCATGGGACAGAGATACCACATCACCACCCCTGAGGGGTTAATAACCACTGAGAAGTTGTCTGCTGTCTTTAAGGCCCCGATGATCTTCCCGACATACACATCTTGTACCTGAAAGAGAGAGATGGAGCTACCAGCCATTCCAGACCTTTCACCTTAGGGTCCAGCTATGCTCACTGACATGGCACAGTGGGACAGGGCACAGCAGAGTGACCCAGTGGGCAGCTGCTGCTTCATCCCAGAGGCATGGCGTTAGAGTACTCCCTCTCATCCCCCAGCAAAATGCATAGAGATCTGGGAAGAGGGGGATCCATGTGCCATGGGCCTGCCCTGCTCTGCAGTGTGTCAGTGGGGCTCACCTCATACACAGCATCCTCAGGGAAGTGGAGCTTGGCCAGGCTGGTGGTGTAGCGGAAGGGCATATCTGTCCTCCGGCTGAAGAACACAAGGGCACTGGCAGCCTGGGACAGGGGGCGCAGAAACACCTCGATGTGGGATTTCTCCTGGAGGTGGGGATAGGTAGGTGAGGCAGAGCTGCTAGGAGCAGTGTAACTTCTGACTATGCCCTGTGGGGCTGCCACACCAACAGGGCCCACAACTCCCACAGCTTTCCTGCTCCTGTTCCTCTGCATTGTTTCCCTCTCCCTCTTTATTTTGATGCTCTGTGCTACTTCTGTCTGCTCTGCCAAATGCATCTGCTTTCCCCCTAACCTTGACAATCCTGCGGCCCTGGATTCCCAGGGGGTCCTGGTTGATCTGGATCATCAGGCGGTTCTGCAGGATCTCCTTGGCACTGGGGGAGATGGTGCGGAGATCCGTGGACATGAGGAGCGGAGCTGCCATCACTGTCCACAGAGCCATTTGGGAGCGTGACTGCTCGTAGCTAAGGCCGAAGTTTCCAATGATGAGCTGGAGAGGAGATGATGAAAATATGGAAGAAACAGAAAAAGGTTAGAAACTTGTCTGCTTGTCATCCGTGGTGATGCTGCTTCCTGCTGGGAGGGAATGCACAAGGGAAACCTCACACGCACTTTTGCTTCCCCTTAAGTAGTCCACCACTCCACCACTGCCATCACAGCCACAGGGAGAGCTCATCCCTGCTAGCAACATACATTCAAATGCACTCATTAACATTCTTTGTTTCACCACTATTTGCCCTCAGGCTATGCAGGGAAAGACGAGAGCACCTGGAGAACTTGACAGGTGAATTCAAGTAGTGAAGGGTTCGTTTCAACCACGGGTTTTTCCCCACAGCTTAGCCAAGGACAACACCAGCTTTGCCTCTGCATCAACAGGGCTCCTTCTCCTGGAGCTTTTCCTTTACTCTGCCCTTAGAAGGGGATCCCTGGAGATCCTCATCCCCAGACTGGGCCAAAGCACCCAACACCCAGCCGCACCATGTCCGGGTCGTTCCAGTGACCGGGGCCAGCTGCTGGCTGCAGCACGTCCTGGTTTGTGAAGAACCAGTCCACGATGGAAAGTACACTGTCCCAGGAGTCCTGGATGTCATCCCAGTTACGCCACAGGTTGCAGATCTCTGCCAGGAGGGTGTAGTTCACCTGACAAGGAGAACAGTGTCAGGCAGGAGAGAAAAAAGAACTGTTCTGCAAGGTGGGGGAGACAGGGGCAGCACTGTTGATTGTTGAGAGCTGCACTGTCCAGAAAGTGTGTGAAAGGCAGAGGAATCTGGAGAAGGGCAAGGAGGGAAGGGTAAGGAGGCAAAATCCTACTATGTCTGGGCACACTCCAGTACAATGGAATGTCTGGCAAAACAACCATAGAGGCCATGGAGAAATATGATAAGCTATCAGCTCCAACAATGAGAGCAGTTCAGCACTGACTCAAGAAGTGAAAGAGGAAATAAGTGAGTACAACCAATTCTCCAGAAACATAGAGTAGGAAGATTATCCTATTTCAAGCACTGAAACCAGACAGGATTGTCTCACAAGAAGATTGTCAGGACCAGCCCCATACCATCTGAGTAGGGTGAAAAGGATACACCCTACAGCCTTCTTCCCACAAACTCCCATCACCTAGCCGTATTGGGACCCCCAAGAGTCCCCAGATGCCTGTCAGGAAGGCCACATTCCCTCTGGGGAACTGCAGCACCATCCAGGGGTGGAAAAATAAGTGGGGTGTAACACTTATGGTGCTCCAGCAAGAGCTCCTCCAGGACACAGGGAACACAGGAACTTGCCAACAGATGGGAAAACCCTTACCTTGGGGGGAAGACCCCCCTGATATGCTGGCCAGCTGCAGGAGTAGACAATGGGGCGGCCTGTGGCATTCAAGGCCCTCGCCATTTCTGGGTATCCTTAGGGAGAGAAGATGACAACCAGTGAAGGGGGTGGCTGCCAACAGTCCATGTCCCAGTAGCAGCCTTTGTCCCAGCCCACCCAGCAAGGGGAATACCAGGCTAGCCTGGCTTCCTTCCTTACACCAGCTCCAGGGCACACAAACTCCAGCCTCTTTTCCCAACAGCTGCAGAAGGAGACACAAGGGAAGAACTGGCTGGCTGAGTGCTGCTGCAAAGGGCCAGTTACCCCAACCCAAGCAGCAGGGGGAGGAATGCCAGAGGCTGGTGAATTTTTACCCTTTGCCTGCTCCTCTGCAGACGAGTAGCACCCATCCAGCTTCAGCATATCCACACCCCATGCGGCAAAGGTCTGGGCATCCTGCTTCACGTGTTCCAACATGGTGCCCGGGTAGCCCCCACAGGTGAAGACGCCCAGGTCACCATAAATGCCCAGCTTCAGCCCCCTGGCATGGACCTGTGAGGAGAGCAGAGCTGCAAGGAGCAAATGAAGGCATCCAAGGTATCTCCCAGGTATCAGGGTCCTCTATTGCTTCCCAGCTCTCCCGCCATACTGGCACGAGGACAGAGATCCCCAGTGTCTCCCAGGAGGCACTCACATAGTCAGCTAGAGCCTTAATTCCGCTGGGAAATCTCTTGGGGTCGGGAACCAGCTGTCCAGCCGCGTCCCGCTGCTTGGCAGACCAGCAATCATCAATGTTGATGTACTCATAGCCCAGCTCCCTCCAGCCATCCTCTGCCAGCCGGTCTGCCATCTCCAAGAAGAGCTGCTCGCTGTGGATTGAGGAGACATGGCAGGCTGAGACCCTGTGACCCTTCTGCCTCACCAGGTGAGGTAGGCAGAGGGATTTGGGGCTTAACTGGGGGCTCTGGAGGGCTGGTCCGGGCTATAGGAGGGTCTCCAGCGCTCCCATTTAAATCCTGTCCGTGTTTAGTGATCTCACCGAGGGGGAAGCATTTCCCCGACTGCCTGAAAAGCCTGGCCACATCTTTCAGCTCTGAGGGCTCTCCGTCCCAGCTCTGGGGGAGTCTGAGCCTCCCGCCTCCCACGCACCATCCACCCCAGGGCCCAGGGCCAGAGCCAGACGGTGCCAGAGCCATCCCGGGCCTGAAGTTCGACCCGACCGAGCCCTATCCGCTGACCTGATGCAGTTGCGGGGATCAGCCTGGCAGTCCACGTTACAGCGGAACCTCTCCCAGGACATCCAGCCCATGGGGGGAGTGCGCGCCAGCCCGTTCTCCAGGGCCAGGGAGGGCAGCGCCAGCGCCAGCACCAGCACCAGCCCGCTCAGCACCATCGTCTCCATCGCTGCCGCCGGGGCCCAGAGCGACTCTCCCGGCCCGGCCCGGCCCCGGCCCCGTTCACATGACGCCGTCCGCATCACCTGACCGACCGCCCACGCCTCCCGCCCGCCCGCAGCCACCGCGCCCCGCCGGTGTTGCACCCCGCAGCAGTGCCACCCCATCGCTCCCCCCGCTGCAACCCTGTCAGTATCGCACCCTGTCCGTGCTGCACCCCACTGCTGCTACACCCCATAGCTGGTCCCCATCAGCACTGCGCCCAGCCCGTACTGCACCCCATTGCAGCTGCACCCCGTTGCTGGCGCCCTGTCACCTCCGCCCCCGTGCCTGCTGCACCCCAACAGCGACTCTGGGGGCGGGGGTTTAGGTCCCCCCCAGGTGGCGACCCCGCAGAGGTGTCGGGCGGAGCGAAGGGGTGCGGGAGGACGCGGCTCCGGTCTGGCTGCGCTGTCCCCGGCCCCCCCGCTCCCCCCGGCCGCCGGCGGGGCGGTGCTGCCGGCGCGGCGGGACGGCCCCGCCGGCCGCTGGAGCCTTCCCCCGCCCGGCCGCGGCAGGGCCGGGCTGCCCCGCACCGCCGAGCAGGAGCGGCCGGAGGTGAGCCGGGCCGGGGTCCCGCAGGGGAGGCGCTGGGCAAGGGCCAGGCGGCGGCCGGGCCGGGCCGGGGCAGGGCGGCGGCGCGGCGGGAGCGGCGGCGGGGGTCGCAGGCACACGACGAACACACACACGGAAGGGCACACACACGCACCGAGACACTCAGCCCCATTGCACAGGCGTGCGCCCGCACACAAAGGCACAGAGCCCAGCACGGCACACGTGGGACCCCCACAGTCCCCTCGGTCAGGGCCGGCCTGGGCCGCCACGGCTGTGCGCAGCCTGAGTGTGCCAGGCTGGAAGCTCCCCAGGGCAGAGCACCTCCAGGGAACAGCCTTTCCTTGTGTCTGGTCGGGGTCTTGGGCATTTTTCAACTGGGGTCTGTGCCCCCATGTCCTCAGCTGTGCCTCACAAGCCCTGATGGGAGAGAGGGGCTCCGGGAGGGATTCTGGATGTTGCTCAGCAGTGGGGAGCTCCTAGCGCACAAATCTGTCCTGGGAGTGGTGGCTGTGGTTTGTTTTCTGCATATTGCTATGTGTGGAGTTTTAGCGGTTGGAAATCCTTTTGCAATTGAACAATCCACAAAGGTTGTGCTGATTCTGACCTTCAAGCCTCTGTTCTCCTTGATTTGCAAAGTCGCCTGCCACAGGGCCTCCACAAATGGGGCAGTGACAGCTTCTACAAAACATTTATTTTTTTCTTTTACTAAACCCAAAACAAACCCAGGAGCCAGAAAACAAAGTCACAGGAACACTGGCCAGAGCTGGCATGGGGCTCAATCTTTGAAGTGAGTGCATGTTCCCGGAGTTTTGCCATCCCAGTTTCCAGTGCAGCTTGCCTGCAGTGAGGACCCTGGATTTCTGGGGTGGGAGTGACACAACTCTTAGCTCTGCCAGTCCCAAACTGTTCTGGTTTGTAACTCCTTCATCCTTTTCCTCCAACAAAGGATGGTGCTCATCACACTGAAGCTTTGGACACCCTCAGCTAGGGAGCAGCCTGGCCAAGGAAGACAGCGAGGCTTTGCCGTCTGACCTGCACAGCTGGTACAGCACCTTGCACCCCCCTGCTAGTGAACCTGCTGGAGCTGGGAGTTCTGCTGCCAGGAGGGCTGGTGGGGATGGTCCTGCATGGAGACAGGGAATAGAGAACAGGCAGAAGTGTAAGTTCCAGAGCCCTTGTGTCTGAAATACTCTCCTTATCCTGCTTTCTAATGGAGAGCAAAATGAGTGCCTCGCAGGCAGAGAGGCAAATTTCTTTGATGTGCCCCATTAAAAACCAGCAGAGTAGGTCACCTGTGGAATACCAAGTGAAACAGCGGTGTGGGCGTTCCCAGGAAAGGCAGGTGTCTGGGTGGTGAGGCTCGGGTAGTGACCTCCTCTTTGCAGCAGCGAGGAACGAGCCTGCCCTTTGTGGGGGTACCTGTTGAGTTAGACACTGTCCTGTATCAGTGGCTGCTAGAGTCGGGGCTGCTTTTTCCTGGGAGCAGGATCAGGCCTCTTCTGGTGGGGCCTGTGCTCCTCACACCAAGACAACCTCTTCCCCCTCTCTTCCTCTGCTCCTAGGTGGGGCGATGAAGCTGAATGAGCGGAGCGTGGCCCACTACGCCACCTGCGACTCACCCGCTGACCATGCTGGCTTTCTGCGCAAGCGGGTGGAGCGGCACCACCACCATGCCCACCACCATGGCACCTCCTACCAGCGCCGCTGGTTCGTCCTCAAGGGCAACCTCCTCTTCTACTTCGAGGAGCGGGAGAGCCGGGAGCCCATGGGGCTGGTGGTCCTGGAGGGCTGCACTGTGGAGCTGTGCGAGGCCGCTGAAGAGTTTGCCTTCGCCATCCGCTTTGATGACGCTGGTGCCAGGGCTTACGTGCTGGTGGCTGACGGGCAGGCTGCCATGGAGGCCTGGGTGAAGGCACTCTCACGGGCCAGCTTCGACTACATGCGGCTGGTGGTAAGGGAGCTGGAGAAGCAGCTGGAGGAGGCCTGCAAGAGCTTGGCTGCTTGCCGTAAGTCTCCACAGAGATCCTCCTCTGGCAGGAAGAGGCATCTCTCCAACCCTGCCTTGCAGCCTCTCCAGGAGAAGCCCACCACCCTGGAGAATGGCTACTCCACGTGGAGTAGTGGTGGTAGTGTCGCTGGTGGAGCCACCTGCAGTGATCACGATGGGGGACAATCGAAGCCCCCGCCCCTGCCTCCACGCCGGCGCTCGGCCGCCGGCAATGCCACAGGATCCCCAGCACCTGGCCTCTCACCAGCCACGCCAGAGAGCCCAGTGTCACCGGAAACGATCTGCTTCTCCAAGCTGCACAACTGGTACGGGCAGGAGATCGCAGTGCTGAGACGGGAGTGGCAGGAGCGGCAGAAGAGGGGACACCCGTGACTGGGGGTGTAGAACACAAGTCAGTGGCCAGCTGATGCCCAGCGGCCTGTTCTGCATGCAGAAGAGTGAAGTGAAGGACGCTGCTTGGCCTCTGCCCTCATGAGTGTCTGAGTGTGCAGTGTGTGTATGCTTTACCTGGGAGGAACCCAGATCTCCTCTAAACCTCACATTTAATTTCCATGAGGCTTTATACAGCTGGAAGATGTGTAACATCAGGGGAGCCACCTTTATTTAAACTCTTTCTGCTGGAAATAGGAGCTGCCCAAATCAGCACATATGCAATGAACCTCAGCCAACGAGCTTGGCCACTTGCCGTTCTGACATGGTGGATGCTCCGGATGTTTCATCCCCTACCTCTCCTTCACCACTTTTTTTTTTGTTTTGTTTCTCAGCGTGGAAGTTTGCTTTTGACCAGTGCTTATTACTGTCTGTGGTCTTGTACCAAAGTCCTTCTGCCTTTGTTCTTTTGCAGCAGGTAAGGCTGGGCTCTTATGAAGTGCCTCTGATAGCCACTGGCCCCAGTGCATGCCTCCAGCCTTGTACCTCTCTTACTACAGGACATATGAGCCACTGCAGCTGTTGCTGGGGCTTTTGCATTGTTTTTTTACTTCCATCTTCACTAACCCTTCTTTCAGCTAAATCCTTCAGGATGTGGATATCATGGTCTTGCAACTGTCTCTTTGTGTGCTCATACTCAGCAGCAAGCCTGAAATGGAGACAGAGCTTGGCCTGAAGCCACAGCGAGGACACCGGAAGCTCCCCAGGGCTGATCTGGACTCTGTCAAGCGGTAACCAAGCCTGCTAATATCACTGGCTCAAGGTTTCTCTGTTCCTAAACAGGGATATAAAGCCTCTTTGCCTGGGCAGGAATAAATTTCTCAGCCTTTTCTTAGACCACAGCCCCTGCAAAGTGCCATATAGGGCTCAGTCAGCTCATCGGGCTGTTTGCCCAAGAGGGTGTCCAGAGCCAGACTCCTGCAGGGCCTCTCTCAGTGTTGTGGCTCTGCCCAGCTCCTGGCAGTTGGAGGAGAGGCTTCGAAGGAGTAGAGAAGGAGAGAGGGCTTCACTTCTCAGGAGAAGTGAAAGTGTGGGAGTGAGTTGTGGATGTTGGCAGTGTCTGGGCTTGCCTCTCCAGTGTCAAAGCCATATTGCTGCCTTCTACCAAGCCTGCACCTGGCCTGCCAGCACTTCCCTCTGATTTCATGTCAGCATTGCTTGCCTGATCTCTGCAGCACATCCTGTTCTCCCAGCGGGCTGGGAGGGCTGCGGGGAGGCATGCCTGTCGCCTCACTATGGAAACATCATCATCCATCAGGAAGTCAGAAACCTTGGCCACAAGGCACACGGTACAAGTAGGTGGGTGCCAAGTCCAGGGACTAGAACACCCTTGGGATGGGGTTTTAAAAAATCTCACTTATCTAGTTGCATGCTTTCCACCTAAAACAGTTAAACCTGGTTTTATTGTCCTGTTTTATTAAAGAGCTTTGCTAGGAAAGCAAAAGCCCATTTCAGGTCATGGCTGGCTGGGAACCTTTCTGGACTTGAACACACTCAGCTTCCTACTTTGCAATAGCCTGTGGAGGTAGCCAACACAGAAATCAAATTAATTCTATTAACTCTTGGTGCCTTTTAATGTGTATCTCTGGTAGTTTTGGATGATGAGCTTCCAGCCACCTGCCTAATTATGGCTCAATGGTATATTAGAGGAAATCAGATCTTAAATTAGATCTTAAAAATTATTTTGGGCAGTGAGAGTGTAACCTTCACTTGTGAGTAATGCAATCCAGTCCTCTCCAGTTCATGGTTGTATTACTTCACAGTAACTGTCTTCAAGTTTGGGAGGATTATTTTTGTTCCGCTTTTGTGAAAATTGTTCAGAAAAATCAGGAGCAGGTGGCCATGGGGCAAGGCCCTGGCTTCATCAGCAGCTCAGCTGGTTGGACCTAGGGGCAATTTCTGCTTCCCTACCCTGCTGCTTGAAGAGTTCAATACTGCAGCATTCCTGGCTGCATGCGTGTCCCTTTTCCCATGCCAGGGCAGCAGCATCAGGGGATTGCATTACCTGGTGCCTCCTTGCTTTGAGCATGGGTATTTTGGGACCAAGGTCAAATTTGACAAGGTCAAAGCATTTTCCTGTGGGTTTTTGTTTTGTTTTGTTTTTTTTAATATAATACAGAGAGAATATTACTGATGTCTCAGATTAACATAAGGAAGATTGACAGTAAAGACTCAACTTCCTAAACAAATCAAAATGTGATGGCAACTCCTACGTGAGACCCAGGAATTGTGACTGACTTGAAAGGGAAAATAAATTAACAAAGCCAGTTCTGTCAGAACTGAAACTGAGACAGTATTATTCATTTCAGGGCAGTCTCATTTTTAAGAAGCTTAGTTTGTCTTAATAAGCCAGGATTGTGCCCGTAACACTACTAAAGAGCTTATATTTAATGCTTTAATCTGTCCCATTCAAATGGCACAATTTCCACGCTACCTACCTTGGCGTTAGCACATATCCCAGCTAAATCCCAAATCCTGCAAATGAGGCACTGCGCTCTGCTTTCCTTCTGATTGCATTTGGAGTAATGTGGTGTTTTATTCTGCAGTGCTGACAAGAAAATGGCCAAATCCTGATTCACATTTATGCTCAGCCCAGCCATCCATGCCTTTGGTAGGTCTCCAGAGCACTCCGTGTCTTTGGATGTGCTTGATCAAGGTTTCCTCACCATCCCAGGCAGGCCCTTTTTCTAAGTGAAATGGGCCACAATTGCAGCCATGCCTAAATTTGTATGGGAATACAGGTGTTTTAATGACCACTTGCTTCATTAGGCAGGAATCACCTGAGTGCTGCACTGCCTCCTCAGAGGTGGTAGCAGCTGAGCCAGCCCAGCTGAATTGGTTGTGCTGTCAGTGCCTTTGAAGCAGCCCCTAGGCAGGAGGTCGGGATTTCAGCTTCCTGAGGTTGAACATTTAGCTGCCTAATGGAGCAGCCGGTCTGTCTTTCTGCAGGCAGAGATTGTTACAGGAAAGGCAGAGAGTTTTCACTGCACATTGTCCCTGGCAGCAATATAAGACTTATTGCCAGCCAGGTTTTTTTTTTTTCCAGTCGTTCAGGTTTGGACTGTTTCACCTCTTGTCTCCACTTTCCCTTCTTATTTTTAAAAATAGAGAATGTCTATCTAAACAGGTTTCATGGCAAAAGGGGAGCTGAACACTGAAGGTGAAAGGGTACTTTTCTAAAAGGACTGAAGTAACATCATTTTCTAAGAATTTTCTTTAGGGCTCAAGCAATGAGAGAAAAGTGCTAAAATTAAAAAAAAAATGAAAGAGGAAGGGCAATTCTAACATTGCCTTTGTGAGCTGTGCCAAGAAGGACTTCTAATCCTGCTAAAATAGTTGATTAAATCCTTACATTTTTCTGAGGCTGCCATTTCAGATTTGAGCCTGTGCTATATAATTTCTGCATATCTTTATTTTGTAAAACTGTGCTTGTTTTCCACTGAGTCCAGGTGAAGAGTAACCTGAAGGTTTTACCCGTGGCCACTCTTAGCCACGTGGTGGACAATCATGACCAAGATCAGACATTTTGTGTTACAGTGGCTACCGCACTAATAGTGCCTGGCAGTCCCCTCAATGTTACCTCTCTCGGCTGCCCTTGTATGGAAGCTGAAAAAAAAAATCCCGCTGAAATGTACAGGGGCATCTTTCACCAGCAGCACCAAACTCGTGCTCTCTCCGCACAATTGCCTGGAAAACACTACGAGCAACTGCCTTTCCAAGTGCTTCTATTTTTAGGTAGGACGTGTTCTTTTTTTTTTAGGAGGCGGTTTTGCATGCGCCTTTGTTTTACACGCGGAACTTGTTATTATACATTGCATTACATTGTTTAGAGTTTGTTTTACGCGCGGAACTTGTACTACGTATCTCATTACATTGTATATTATGTTTGTATTTTATGCCAGGAAGCCGAATAAACCGGTTGGATTTGTAGCCCTTGTGCTGCCATTGGAACCGTGCAGCCCCGGGACGTGTCTGCAGGGGCTGGCCATTCCCTCAGAGCCCGGGGGGTGGGCGGGGGCGCGGCCTCGCCCCGCGCATGCGCAGCGCCGATCTCACCTCCTCCCCATAAGCCTCGCGAGATCCCGGGTGACGCCTGGGCTGGGCCGCGGCTCGGGGCAGGCGGGACGATGGCAGCGGCAGCCGGGCGGCTCCTGGCGGCGACCGTGGCTCGCTCGGGGCGTGCGGGCTGGGGTGAGCCGGGCCGGCCCACGGCCGTGCCGCTGGTGCCCTCCCGGGGTGCCACCGTCACCCGCAGTGGCGCCATTTTGCCCAAGCCGGTTAAGGTGAGTGAGGGGCGAGCGGGCGGGGGCGGCAGCAACGGGCGGCAGCGGTGGCCAATCGGGGAGGGCGCAGCTGGTGCGGGCGGGGCGGTGGGCTGAGTGACAGTGCCTGGGGCCAATGAGCGGGGGGCAGTGGGCGGGGATGCGGAAGCGCTCGGCAGCGGGAGGGAGACGGGAGCAGCCCCCCGAGCGGGCGGGGCTCACCCGGCCCGTGACCCTCGCGTCACCCCGAGCGAGGCAGCGCTGCGGCCTAAGGGGGAGAGCAACACACGCCTACGCACCGCCCTTTGTCACAGGTGACCGCCTCGCCCTTCCTAAGGCACGGGTGTTCCCTGCCCCGGGCTCCCCTCTCGCTGGTGCGGGAGTATTTGTAATACTACTACACTATAATAAAGCGCGGTGCGGGGGTTGGCACTAGGGACGCAGATTGTTCTTCTGGCCGCTTCCCGGACCCTCTGCGCGCCTGTGGAGCCGGGAATGTGCCGGTTCAGCCAAAGTGCGACTTGCCTGAATGTAAAGATCCACTTTTTACAATCGACTCCTTGCAGACGCCCTTCGGCCTCCTCAGAGTCTTCAGCGTCGTGATCCCTTTCCTGTATGTTGGTACTCAGATCAGTAAGAACTTTGCAGCCTTACTTGAAGAACATGATATCTTTGTCCCAGAGGATGACGATGACGATGATTAAAGGGTATGTCATTAACTACATCAGCAATCTAATCATTTGTGCTTCCCGTTTGGCTTGGGGCAGGGAGAATCTCAGACAAGGAAATACAGCCAGCAACAGCTTAAAAGATGCATTTGCAGTTAAACACATGACACAGATATGTCTTTGGCTATCAACTTTTTTGTTTTGTACCAGAGTAGGCCAGACTGGTATCTGCAATCTCCACACCATGCATTCCTTAGAGACTGGAAAAACTGATGGTGTTTTCCATCTTGTCAACTAAATCAGAAATAAAATGTAGTCAATGAGGGTCTATACTGCAGACAACAGAGAGACTTAAGTGTTCCTACATTACACGTCCAAAGAAGGACAACAGAGCTGGTGAGGAGTCTGAAGTACACCTGTTATGAAGAGTGGCTGAGGGAGCTGGGGCTGTTTAGCCTGGTGAAAAGAAGGCTCTGGTGAGAGCTTATCACTCTCTACAGCTACAAAAGGAGGCTGTAGCCAGGTAGGGTTCAATTTCTTTTCCCCAGTAACAAGCAATAGGACAAGAGGAAATAGCTTCAGGTTATGCTATGGGAGGTTTAGATTGGATATTAGGAAACATTTCTTCAGGGAAAGAGTTGTCCAGCATTGGAGCAGGCTACCCAGGGAAGTTGTGGAGTCACATGCCCTGGAGGTAAGGACATGGTTAAGCACAGGACTTAAAAGTACTGGGTTAACAACTGGGACCCAATGAACTTGAAGGTCTTTTCCAACCTAAATGATTCCATGATTTTGTTTTGCTTATTTACCTGTTTAAAGTCTTCTGTTTAGAAGTCTATTCTTCTAACTTGTGGAATGATTCTTTTAAAACAGAATCACATACTGTCTGAAATTCTCATATAGGTGGACAATTTATGAGAATTCCAGAACCCATCAGAACAAACTGGTGGGTGTTAAAATACTGGTTTCTGGAGAAGTTGGGCCATTCAGACTCATTGCAGAAAGGAAGAATGGAAATAATTCACCTTTATCTGCACTATGCTACACTTTGTACCATTTTCTGTTACTCTGTTTAGCTACTCCTGTGTTTAGTGTATTTGAGTCTTTATAGATCAGGGAAACTATTTTAGAGAAGCTGTTGTAAGTAATGTAGATTTATAATCAGTTTGGTGGGTGTATTCCAGTTATTAAGGGGTTTTCCAGTGTGCACTGTGCAGCTAAAAGCTAAGACTTAAAGGATTGCTAAAACTTAAGATTGCAAAGACTGCACTGGCCTGTTGGAAACTCCCTTTATGTAAATGTTATTTTGTGTAGTTTTGGGAGGATAGACTGCAGCTCAGTAGTGTATCTGTAACAGCTTGTTTTTCTATTTGCAGCACTGGAACAGAAGAACAGAAGGGAGAAAGCCATTGACAAAACAATGGTTCCAACATCCGTCACCTGTGTTTTGTCCTTCCTAAAGTGAACAGGGGGCTTTGTATCCCCTTTTGCCAGTGAGTGCCCTGCACATCTCTGTATGCCGGAAATCTGTAGATCAGAGTTGAAGGAAATGCTTGATAGGCCCTGTGTCCTTGCACACACATGCTCACCTCATCAAAGACTGCTTGGGATGCCTTGGATTAGCAACATGGGAAACAATTAAAGGTCAAGAGATTGACATGTGCAACTTTGGTCCTGTGTTTTTATACATTCTTAGCCTATGTCCTAGCATTTCTGTCTTAACCCTTCTCTGTCTGTATGTCTGTTCCAGCAGGGAAGCTCTCCTCATGCTTATTTTCTCGTTTTAGTCCCTTCAGTAACTCAGTACTGACTTACAGGACATGTGGAATCCTAGGGGAAGCAGCAGCCCCACAACACAGTCCTGTTAAAGGCTAGAGTGCGCATCAACAATGGCACTGTGGTTCAACAATGTAGCAGCTGTATCAGATGGGAACTGTGTCATTAACTTCACCTCACTGAAGATGAAAGACAATCTTATCACAGTTAAAACTTTGAGTGGCTTTGGTAAAAGGTTGAGATCAGCAATTGCAAATCAACTTGCTCATGTTTTTTATAGCATTTAATCTCTGAACTCTGGCTCCAAGTATCTAATATTTCCTAGGTAGTTCAGTCCTTCCTCCTGAAAGAGCCCTCATGTATTTGTTTTCTTCACTGCATGAAGTTTAACTCCTCTTTTCATAAAAGTGTTTGCTATTGTACTTAAATCCTTGTATGATATGACTTTAAAAGTCTTCTCTGCTCTTATGGCACAGGAAGAGTCACATCAGACCAGCTGTTCTCTCAAAATGAAACCTTGAGATCTTGGTAAATTATTTATTTTTCTTACTTTCTCACTGCCCCACTGTCTCATGGTTTCTGGTCACTAGATCTGGTCTCTTGACTGCCCCCTTCTTCCTTCCTTATTGGTGTTGCTGTTGAAGTGGGAGCAATGTATAGTTCCAACAACATTTGTTCCCCTCTTCTTTGGCACAGCTTTTAATGTTTGCTCAATAGCTCTCCAGCATGGCTACTGAGAAAGAATGGAGCCTGTAATCTGAGTAACCCCAAGAGTTGTAGTTAAAGGCAGCTGTCAGGATCCTGAGTCACTTGGTATCAGAGTTGCCCCCTCCTGACCCAAACCACCTGAGAAGTGGTTGTTCCAGTTTATATGGTCTTGGGAACCAAACTGTACCTGCTTCTGTTTTATATGCTGCCAAAATCCTTTTCACTGCTTTGTCCAACAGTCCCTCTTGACTGTGGCACAGAGCTCCTCCTGACTTTGTCAACCCTGTCCTTAAAAACATACCAACCCTGGAGCCCCAAGGTACCTGTGTACACATCCCTGAGGAATGCTGTGTTACAGTCCTCATGGGGAAGAAAACCCCAGTACTTGCAGGATAAAAAGACGTTTATTTAGGCTGGAAAAAAGGGAGTTTTAGTGTCCTAGAAATATCCAGTGCTGGTCACATCTGTAAGAGCTCCAGCACCAAGTTACTTGCTGAAAACCTGTTCTGTCTGGTGAAAGAATAAATTCTCCTTATCCCTCTCAAAAGTAATTCCTGATTCAGTGGATGAGGTGATGGCAGGACACCATCTCCTGCTCGGCTTCCTATTCTAGAAAACAGTACAAACCCTTTTTTCCAAATAATTTCATTTTACAGCAGAAAAATGGGCTCTGCTGATGTTTTAATGCAGAAGGATTTATTTGCCTATTGGATTTTATATATTCTCTGTGAGAAACTGAGACTAATGTCCAATAAAAACACAAGGTCAGCAAAGTCATGGCATGAAACTGCAAGACACTGCATGAATACATATGTGCCTCAAGCACAAGAATATTTTTGTGAGTACAGTGGCTCTTCTGAAGGCCCACCCTTTTCCTCACAGAGCTAGCATCTACAGATGGGGCTGCAGGCTAAGCACAAAGACCCACAGCCAGGTTGTGTTGTGGTTATTCAGCAGACACCCCAAGTCAAGTGATGGGATAAATACCAGCCACTGAAAATGCACATTGGCAAAACAAGGACATTACAGCTCTTCAAACAGATCATAATCACTTGCACATGCTCTGGATTAATCTCGTCATTTGGCTTCTAAGATGCTACAGAATCTCTTTGTATGGATTTTTTTTTTTCTACTGTATAGAACTTTATTTGTAATATAAGGCAGGAAGACAGAGAGTCAGTTTCTCAGGGATTGTGGCCCGCATAGAATTTGGACAGAAAGTCTTTAGGTTGCGGGGTTTCCGTCTCGTGGAAGTACCTCATGATGTGAGTCCTCTGCTTCCAGACATGAATGGTTTCTTGAAGCTCCATTTTCCCCTGCACACACACAAAAGAATTTTAGACTAGTTGGCAGTTAGAGCCCAAGTCTAACCACACAGTGCTGTGAAAGTTACTTGAATCGACTTAAAAACACCTACAAAAATAACATCTGCATCAACAGTTCTGTACTCCTACAGCCTGCATGCATCACCTACACTGATAAAAATGCACTGTTCCTGCCTTGGGAGTTAAGTTGATTTCTCTGCAGCACAGCTTCCCAGCCCTGTGAAACAGGCAAGAGACTCTGTACCCTTCTTAAAACTTGCATTGTTTCTCTCCTGACCAGCATCTCCCATAAAATTCTACACAACATTCCTAACTTTTGAGCACCTCTACTGAATTTGGGTGAACAGCAACAAATGAGCTGCTGCCAAGTGCTTTGCAGTACCACTGCCACTGAGCCATGAAACTTCTTCAGTTTGTATTGTTTTATACTGGTTTTATAGGATGGTAGCACAGAGCAAAATAAGACTGCCTGGAATTGTCACCTACCATACTACCTAGGATTCTGTTTCCAGGTTCTTTCATCATGTAAAGACAGAGTAACTCTTCTTGAGATGCAATAAACAAAACAGCTGAGCATGACACTCCTTGGCTGGAGGCTTTCTAATGCATTAGAACTGCAGAGGTCAGTTACTGTTGCTCAGACACATTTTGAAGCCTGTTGTGCTGATAATTGCTTTGAAGCAGACAGATCTCTCAAGCCTCTAACACCACCAGATGTGTTACAGAGTGTTCTGCCACCCAAAAACAGCTTCCTATCAAGTACTGACACTAATATATGTTTCAGAATCAGGGAAGAAAACCATTTTCCAATACAATAAAGGACTGTAGAGGGTAGAAAATTTAATTTTTAATAGTAAACTAGTGAGCAGCACCTCTTTCCCCTTTTTTTGACTGCTGTTGTCAAAAAAAAAGACAAGCAAGCAAGCAACAAAGAACGAACTCAGTATTTTAACTACCGCTTTGCTTGACATACACTTGCTGAATTCTAAAGCCACCTGACCCCTTATAAACAGGTTTGCCGACATAGATATACCAATCTAACTGCAAGAGGCAACCACTCCATAGACAGGCTGGTACAAAGCTGTCTCTTTCCTCCACCACATTCACCACCGGTCATCCACATTCTCTGTAGCTTCAACAAAACAGAACTGTACCTTAATAACCAGCATGTCTATCACGCGTGGATCCGTAACGTGGGCATTCTTCATGAACATCTCCCGCACCTTGTTACGCCCCTGTTTCACCGTGATGTCCAGCTGGTACAGGTGCACTAAGAGAAACACAACACCTACTGCGATCATCCACGTCGCTCCGCACTTGTTCCACCGGCAACGTGTAACTCAACCCTAATCGCTACACTGTCACTCGCTCATGCGATGCCCGCCGGCTTCACCAATGTCATTAAGGCCGTTCCGACCTTGAGCCCGCGCGGCAGGCCCCGCGTCCCTCACCCACCCGTGTTGGGCACCTCGCGGTACCAGGCCCGGTACAGTTCCCTGACGCGCCGCTTCGCCTCGCCAAGGTCCCGGCTGAAGATTGGCTTCACGGCGGCCGACACCACTCCCTTGCCCGCCACCGCCATCTTGCTGCGGCCGCCACTTTCCCCGCCGCCCGCGGGAATGCGCAGGCCACGGCAACTTCTTCTATTGGCCGCCTGAGCTGCCACTCCAGCCCCACGGACGGGACACCTCTCATTCGATTGGTCAGAAGAAACGCCAATCACTGCTGCTGCAAGGGTTGGGGTGCGGATGGGCGGGCCCACCCCGGGCCCCACCTTCTGAGGCGGTCGGGCCCGCTCGGCCCCTCAGAGCTCGCTCCTCCCTCAGGGCAGGGCTGGGCTGTGATTTGGAGCGATCGATTAAAACTCCCTTTGCCCCCAGAACGCTGTAAGCGGCTGCTGTTCGGTCGTGCAGCTAGACTTTCTCTCAGTACACTCTTGCATGCTAGAAAGACAGTCTCTACTCTAGCTATACCCACGTTCTTACCCAAATACACGGACCCTCTCTAAAGTTCTTTTGAAACACGCTTGGGTATGTGCTGGCCGCTATAAATCCGAACACATTCAGTTCAGTGTCATTGAATGGACCAGAAAAGTAACACTGAAATGATCTTGAAAGACGCAGGTGTGGTGCTGGGTGTGAGGAGAGAAATCTCAGGTGAGTCTCACCTGAGGCAGGAGCACAGCAGGACTGAGGCAACCACAAAGAGAAAGAAGATTTCACATCACTTTTATTCTTTCAAGTTATTTTGTAGATGAAAAGCATAAATGTGCTGTTCCTGCTGAAGTTCAAATCTTAATTATGTTAATAAGTATTCACATAATTCAATAGCTTTCATAGCTTCCAAAATTACTGCTACACAAAATTACTTCTGCACACATGCACTCAATTTCAGATTATTTTTTTGTAGTGGTGGTTGGTTATACTTAGGAGCTCCTTTGTGCTGTTGTCTTTTCACATGTGGTAAGGGAGCTACCACTAATTTAAACATCAACTTATCTGTACATTTTGCAAAACAATTTGTTAGGAATATTGAAGAAAGGTAACTCTGAAATCTGTGGCCCTACAGTTTCAAACAGTATAACTCCATCCCTTTCTGAGTTCCAAACCTGTCCAAGAGCTGACTTTATGTAATACCAAAAAAATATATATATAGGATTTCTCTTTAAATGTATTTATCGATATTTCTGTGAGTGAAAGGAGAATGGTGTGCATTTATCTTGGGAGAGCTCGCAGCAGGTATGGGTGTGGAGAGTTTGTGAGTGCAAAGTGAGCATCCTCCCGTGGCCTGGGCTGCTCCTCAGGGAGCACGAAAGTGAATTTCTGCAGGAGAGTGGTAAAGAAGAGAAAAAGCTCCATCCTGGCCAGCTGTTCTCCCGGACAGGCACGGCGACCTGCAAGAGAGGGAATAGGAAGTGTCTGTCAAAGAGGGCAATCATCGATGCTAGAATTGCTGCAGCGGGAGCAGATCACCCTCCTGCTGTGCTTCTGACTTGCAGCTGGATCCTCCCCTCAGATTTACCTGCTGAGAAGGGCAGGAAGGCCTCTGGTTTCACAAACTGCCCCTTGGCATCCAGGAAGTGCTCGGGGTAAAACTCGTTTGGTTTCTCCCAGACTGTCTCATCCTTCAGCACGGAAGACAAGTTGGTGATGATTGTCGTCCCCTGCACTCCCCCACAAGAGGAAACAAGTAAGAACAGCACAACGGAACAGTGCTGGTCCCTCTTTAGTCCGTGTCTCTCATCTAATACCATCCATTTCCACTTCTGCATCTTATCTGAAGCAGAGGTAAAGCAGGGCCCTTTTCCAGTGGCATATGGTGCCTGCCCTACACTCTGAAGCATCTGAACTTTTGCAGTTTGTATCCTTACAAAGGCTGTTGCATGCAAATGCCAATTTCACGGTTACACAGTGGAAACAGCCTCTGCTTCTCAGATCCTCCTGGACTTGTTTTATAGCTGCAGAGAAAAAGCTGACTGACAGACTTCAAAGCCCAGCTTTCACAGGGACCATGGAAAATTGCAAAGCTTTCCTGTTTCACACATCAAGGTTCTAAGTCAGAGGAAATACCACACAGCTACAAAAAAAAAAAATACAAAAATATCCCAGGCTTGAATTCTGCCACTGATGCCAGGGCAGCTGCTTGTCACAGCAGAACTGGTCTGAATGCCAATGGCATTTGAGTAGCTTCAGAGGTTAGAATTTAACTACCACCATCTCAGGAAAGCCAGTAAGCTGGTGTTGAGTGCCTCCAGAGAGCCTGTTAGACTTCTTCTGACAGGCAGTGAATATCATGGCTCATCGAGAGGAAAGGAAACCTTTGCACTGAGCTGCCACTGCAGTTGCATTCCCATACAACAAGCGTAAGCCTAGAACACAGATATGACTTGCCTGAACTTAGCATTTCAAAATGTCTTATTTTAGTGCTCAACAGTGACTGTAATTGGGGCTGGAAGCGCAATGCTGCAGGGTGGGATGGGATCATCCCCACCCCATGCCTGGCATCTGCACGAGGAGAGGCTGCTATATTGCTTATCTGGTCATGGTCACCTTGGGAATAAAGAAGCCTTGCAACTCAGTGTCCCGGTATGTCATGTGAGGTAGCCCAACAGGAACAATATCCCCGCAGCGTTGCACTTCATGGATCACAGCATTAGTGTAGGGCATGCTTGCTTGGTCCTTCATGGTGGGGGGTCTCTCTCTGCCAATCACTTTATCAATCTCTTCCTGGACCTTACCTGGAAGCAGAACAGATAAAGAATTAGAGGACCCTCAGATAACCAGAAGCAGAAGCTGAAGGAAGACTGGCTGCATGAGATTGTAGCCACTGTATGAGAACAGGACAAGCAGTTAGAGACAGAAACAGAAACCCGATGGGAAGGCATTTTTTAGTTGATTGGTGACTCTGTATAACTGTTCCTTGCTCATAGCATCTTTAATAAAGGCCTTTCTATTTGACATGCTACCTTACCCCTCCCCTCTGCAGCTTGAAGGCTACCTAGGCGAGCAGCATTAGAGAATTTAAACCAATTAGCATCTACTCCAAATGCTGAAGAGGGTACACTGATCACTGCAAGTTCCCAGGTGAAGCCCTCAAAATGAAGGCAGGAGCAAACTTGCCCTTTGAACTCCAGTCTTTTTATCACAGCTACCCCTCTGAACAGCTGTTTGGGAAGTGTTTCTCCCGTGTCTCTCCTAGACTAACAATCACCAAAGTTGTTCCTCATTGCAAAATCCATGAACTGCTGTTCCTCATTGCGAAACCCTTGTGGAAAAAATGAGTCTTGAAGGGAAGAGGCTACACTTCTGTAAGGAAGTTTTAACTTACTTTGTATTTCTGGGTGGAGAAGCATATAAAGCAATGCCCACCGAAGAGTGGTGGAGGTGGTCTCAGAACCAGCTGTAAACAAGTCTATAGCCACCAGACGAAGGTTGCCATAGTGGAAACCATTCTCTTCAGCTGCCTTACCCTGTGGAGAGAAAAAAAGTGGGTGATTGGAGTTGTCAAGAAGACCACTGTCCAGAGAAGTGCTGAGAAGCAGTAGATCCATTTTTAGCATGTGTTCCTGTTTTTCATTGTGAGAGTAAAGCACAGCACAGGCAACAGTCTGAGCATGACTGATGTACTTTGTGTTAACTCCTGTATTTGAAAGTCCTCAACCACCTCCAATATACTCAGAGAAGAATTCTACCCCTGCCTTCAGGACAGAAGTAAATGCCATGCACTCTCAGCTCAAACACACAGCAGGCCCTTGCCACTCACTGTAACATCTTCCCCCACAGGAGCTGGAACACAGTTATTCAGGCTTGATCAGAGGATAAAAGCCGCAGAGTAGAGAGGAGGCTGTTCTGATGTGGCAAATGCAAAATTAGCATTATTTTAAGGCAGTTATCTCTAGCTATGCATTACAGATTTTCACTGCTCCTGCCCTGGTATTTTCTTACAATTGAAAAAAAAAAAAAAAAAGGATCAGGGTTATCAGGTTAAAGGATTATTGCTGCCTATTAAGTCTGCAACACCACTCTCAGCAAAACTGGTCTCTCATCCAAATGGTAATTGAACTCAAATTTGTTAGCATATGAGATATGACAACCTCTCTGCATGAGTTCATCTGCTTGTCTTTTCTAATCCTCTTTATACTTCCCTTTCCTAAGGACTAGCTCCTCTTAAGTTATACTGTATATTTAGATGCTGTTGTAATATGGATAGCAATTAATAATGCATTTAAGACTCAACTGTTATTCCTATAAAAGATCTCAGACAAAGGAGTTTGGGACTGACTTGACCAAAGTTAACTCAGGAGAGGGATTTATCAGATTGGCTTATCAGGTGATGTTAGTGAACAGAAGAGAGATGTGACCCGGTCAGGCTTACATCCAGCTCCAAGCTGTACTGTTCAGTGCAGAGTAATGTGGGTCACATTGCTCTGCCCATGCAAACTGGGGGGACAATGCATGGGCTGGAGGTGCCCGACACCCACAGCATGGCAGGGTTTGTTATGCAGAGCAGCAGTCCAGCCTGAGGACTTGGATGGTGGAAGTGACTTGCAAGCAGAATTTGCCAATATTGCTCATCTGGCACTTGAAATTTAGTGAATCTGTGTGCAGAAACATATGGCAGATGGACGGGCTGACCAAATATCTTTGATTTTATACTGACTTTGTGCCTGACTGAATTAAAGGAAAGACTCCTTTTAATTTCAGTGGAGTTCAGATTTAGGCCTTCCTCTGATATCTAGCAAACTAGTTCTTAGCAAGTTAATTCAAAAACATACATGCCAAAGGAGACACTAGTTTCAAATCATAACTTGGTTTAACAGCAGGTTATGGATGGGGCAATGACACAAAAAGTCAATCTGCTGCTTCAGTTTTGTGACTGATTTTGAGGCATCAGTCATTGAAGCACTGACATTACACAGAATCTTGCATGCTGACTTGTTCCCTGGTGCAAACCTAGGACAACTAATGAATTCTCAATCATTGCCTTTTAAGAGCCTTCAAATTTTTGTAGGCTGGAAAGAGGGAAGTTTCTAGATTCAGAAGGAAATGCCAAGGCAGAAAACGGAAACAAGAACATCAGCAGATAATACGGTGTCTTAACCAGTAAAAGAGGTTATGGCATGAAGAATATCTTCTCAAGATACAACGTGGAATGAAAAAGTAGGAAATGAGTTGGTAAGAAGTTTCATGCAGCTCTGTGAGGAAAGTCAGCTTCACAAGCTTGAACAGGCAAAGAAACTACTCCTGACCCCAGAGGGTCTGCTAGTGTCACCCTACCTTCTCCATCTCCTTTAAAAACACATCCGTGAAATCTCGGGTGTAAGCAGGGTCCCATGTCTTCATATGCTTATCTATGACCACGTCTATGAAGTCCATTAACTCCTTTTGTGCTCGAAAGGCTTTCTGTGGCACTCCAGGGATGCGCAACAAAATGGGCACCACATTAAGAAACTGGAGTGTGAGGACCAGAGATAGTGAGAGAGAGAGAAGATATTACATGATGCAAAAAAAGGAAAATTATGAAAACACAATCCTCTCAAACAATAGAGGGAAGCTTGTGGCTTACCTGAGGCAGGAATCCAGTTTCTTCATCAAAGGAATTTTGAAATAACCGTGACAGCTTGTTGAATGTCTCATCACCGTAGTCAAAACGGTCTCCAAAGACAATGGTGCAAATCATATTGCAGACAGCATTATTTATAAGAATATGTATATCAAAAGATTTACCTGAAAATGGAAATGGAGACCAAGCCATGAAGCTCAGCAACACCAAACTGCTGGACCTCATCTGTCACCAATGAAAATACACAAATACCACCTTGATGACACCAGGAGAAAAAGTCCCCAAACCACTCAAAGCACCACACTAGGAAGTGGAGATCATCTCATTCTTACTAATATTTGGTTGATCTATGTTTAAAGAAGAAAACTCAGAAGAAAAACTGAGTTGTAGGGTTGTTCTGTGACTTGACAGGTAACACGTTGTTCTGTGTCTGGATAACAGGCTGTGAACTCTCAGCTGCACTTTTATTGCATGTGATAGTATCAATATGTTCCACTAAACTTCATAAGGTTAGAGTTACTGAGCTCTGGGAATATTTCTCTTTTACCTCTCTGTTTCTAATTTCCTCTTTGTTTACTGTTTCAAATGGATTAGTGTTACAGTAGCCCCACTGTGTAAAGCAGAAGTGGCTCCAAGGAGTGCACACCGACTAGAAACGCTGCATTTTCACGGGAAGAGAGCACTGCATGCGAACAGGAGTGGCTGTAGTATTACTTCTCTCTGCATCACCGTATTGCCTTTTTCTGTGATTTCCCCATCCTTGTGCATGTCACAAACCTTCTTCAGACTTTATTTCAGCACAAAGAAAGCCAGCTTCCTCTATCACTCGCTCCTCCAGGGATTTCTTTCCCATCCCAAAGTTCCTCAGCGTAGAGAGTGTGAATCTCCTTAGCTCCTTCCAGATGTGCCCGTATCTTGCTACAACAACCCCTGGAATTGTGGATGAGCAAGAAAGGTCAGATATCTGACTTGTACATCAAGCAAATTTTGCTAGAGAACAGCAAAGTGAGTCTGGAGGTACACAGTTTGTACATCCAGATACAGGTGAGTGGACAGATAGAACAGTCAGACCTTGTGCAGTTTGTTCAGACAGCAATTCTGAAATGGATCACAGAACCTTCTAATGCCTGTGCATGGCTGGCAAAGGTGCAGGGGGGATCCAGTGGGATCAACCAGGGCTGCCAAGGATAAAGGAATCACCCCCTCCAAACCATTCAGCA
This sequence comes from Parus major, assembly GCF_001522545.3. NCBI lineage: Eukaryota > Metazoa > Chordata > Aves > Passeriformes > Paridae > Parus > Parus major. The sequence continues at coordinate 46,996,255 of NC_031773.1, read as the reverse complement.
TTGTTCCAGTTCACTGTGAACTGGGAAACAGCTTGTGCCACCACACAGGAGCTGAGGATGTGATGTGGGCAGAAGGTAGGAAAAGACTCTGTCTTGAACAAAAGTCACTATATTTTTTTGCAACAACTTACATGTAACATTTTGCATAAGCATTTTGTCTTACATAAGCAGCATAAGCACTAATCTGTGGGTGTTGGGAGCTGGAAGAAAAGTTGTACCACTTATAGTGTCCTTACAGAGCAGAAGTGTGTGCTTGCTGGAGCCGAATTACAACCACCAAGGGGAGCCCCCATTTAATCAATCCGAGTTTGTTGCCACCAAAGGGTGCCAGACATACAAAGAGGTTGACTGGGGGATAGGGTGAAGGTGCACCATACTGAGAAAATCTACCCAATCCTTATCATGCTACTGCCATCAAGGAATGTCCATTTTCATGGGACTTGCCTTCAGTATTCTTTTTATAGCCCATATGTTCATATATTGGAAAGTGCGGCCGGTCAGCAAAGTCCTCTGATTTGTGGACCAGAGCTTCCTTCACTGTTTTATACCCATTCAGAACTACCACGTTGTTCCAGCAGTTCTGGAGACTGAAGATGTTTCCAAACTTCTTCTGAAGCTGCCAAGATAAAAAAGCATGTCCCTGAAAATGAGCTGAGTGCAACATCAGAAACACTACCATATCCTTCCTTAGGGCCTTTTCTATTTAGTGAACTTTGAGATACTTTTATTCAGAGATCTTCAGCTGATCTTTGACCTTTATCTTTGCAGTGCAACAGCTCTGAACAGTGGCAAGCAGCAGCTGTAGCAGGGATCAATGCCCTGTAAATGGAAAAATTTAAAATACACCTATCCTGGCCAAACTTTTGTCATGAACACTGTGCAAGTACTTTTAATTTTGTCAAGAACCTTTTTGGGGCTTTTTAAAGACTGCATACTCAATAATTAATTATTTCCTAATGTTTCTGTTTATTTTGATCTAAAAGACTAAGCAAGTTTTGAGTTAGTCTACTTCTGCTGAAGAAAATATTGATAATAGGTGATATGTAATTTTTATTTAAAGATGCATTTGTACCTAAGGCCTACCCAGAGCCAAGTTTCCAGAAACACCGTGGGGAAAGACAATTCCACACTGGAGTTTCAGGTCAACTTTCTCCCTAAAAGGAGTGTACACATCTAGTATGACACCTTACATCTGCTATGATCTATAAGCCTCATAAAGCTGAATCAGGATGGCTGCACAGGTAGTCCTGTCAGCCATACACTCACCATGGGAGCTGGCCATGGAGCAAAGTCTTCCCCAGCTAGACCAGTCCTTTAACAGGACAGATTCCTGGAAAGGCAGGTCAAACTTCCCCTGCCAGTCAGGAGCATGGAGCAAAGCTCAGAAGCATGTTGTTTAAAGACAGTGCAATAGTAGCAATACCCCACAGTTTTATTTTATTTTTTGTTTTTGTTAGAAAGCTAAGATTCTTGATTTCTGCACTGTAACACTGCAAAAAACTGAAGTACTTAATACTGTATTTGCAGTAGGGTTGAAAAGGGAATTAGCACTTCACTGGCACTAGAAATACATCATTAAAAATTATTACTGCTCAAGATTGTGGTTAGCATGACCCTGACATGATATGATTTGAAAACGGTAAGCTTTTGGGCTACTTGCAAGCAAATAATACAAATGCTATATTTAGTTTCTCCACTTGGCAGGTTTTGGACAGGCAGCTGAATAGCGCTGTCCTAGAAAAGAGGCCTTTAGAGTTTGCAAGCTGAAGCACAAAACACCCATGGTTTTTCTGCTGCAAGCCGTTAAAGACATGCTTTCCCTCTGAGAAAAGCTAAGCCCTGACTTTGAATAGGAACACTACTGAGATTTTTGAGCATTGCTGCTGGGGAAAATCCCACAAGCTGGTCCCTTTAACTGAAACTATCACATGCCTGCAGGCATGCTTCAGTAACTCACAGGGAAGCCTGCCATTCCTGCAGCCACATTCCCAACCCACAGATACTTCTTTGTCTCCTCTCGTTAGTACATCCCCCTGCTCCTCTGTGCCCAAGCCTGCCCACATGTCAGGCTGACAGCCAGCACCTATCACTGGGGCACAGCAGTGGTGTCCCACTGAGCTCCTACAGAGATGGGGAGATAGAAGTCGGGGAGTGTTGGTGTGTGATTATCTGTTAATCTGTTTGGGCTAGAGTCCTGTTTGGTTAGAGTCCTTAGGCAGTGACTTGCTTCATCCTGGACTTTGGAGAGAGCATTGCCCTTCAGCAAGGTAGTGATACTGAAGCTGGCCAAAAATAAACTTTCTAACACAAGCTGAAGTACTAGAAAGCAGGTATTCTTTATTTAGCACTGGACTCTTCTAATAGAAAGAGTGTCATTAAACTTTACAACAGGGGATTTATTCCATCATGATCATATGTATTCACTACAGTGTACTTCCCAGTTTCTACATAAACATCACTTTTCATAGGACTTACGTGCATGTGTCTGTCCTTTCATGGTCCTAGCAAGTCACCTAAAGGTGTCTCTGGGAGTCACACTCACTGAGTGCTTCAATATCACCGGTGACCTTACCTCAAACATTTTCTGTGGCCATGTGCTGTTTCTTGTTACATAACTTGCCAAAACACCCACTATATTCCTCATAATCTGTTTATCCACTGTTTCCAGCTATGTTTATCACTCTGTGTACATAATTTTGCATTCTTTTATCTTTTTTTGCTAGTTAGTCTTAAAGCTCTATCTAGCAACTTCAGTGGAAATGCAAATTCCTATACTCTGTGTTATGTATCTGTAGCTGATGCCAGGGTGTGACCCACCCCTCCTGGGCCCACGGTGGATTGTACATGGAGTGTTTTGTTCAGGGGCTGCCACTCACCTGGCGGAAGGAGTGGTGGGGCTTGTGGAAGTCAACAGAGAACATGGTCCCGATGAACGGCAGCGAGGCCGGGCCTGGCGGGTAACGGCTCCAGGTCTTTCTGCGTTTCATGAAGTCAAGCAGTAAAGTAAACACTGTAAGAAAAACTCCCAGTATAGAGATGTTGCTCCAGACCGATGACAGCTGGGAGACCAGCCACAGGAGCAATGCCATTTTGTAGCCTGTCTACTCCTTGATCTTCCTCTTTTGACCCAGGACTGTTGCTGCCTCCCTTTGCCTTTTCTCTTCTCCTCCCTCCCCCTTTCTTGCCCTGACAGCTGCCCCTTTCTCCTTGCTTCCTCCTTTTCCCCACACTGCCTTTTTCTGCTGCTCCTCTCCCCCTGCACTTGCTGCCTTTTGAATGCAAAGCTTGGCTCTAATTATAAGCTCCTCCTCTGCTCTGTTCAGCCTTAGGGGAGTGGTGATGAGGATCATCTCTCCTCCTCCTCCTCTTCTTTTTCCAAAGCCTGAGCTGAGGGCTGTGCCTCTGTTGCTGCTGTAAGTGGCGGGTGGTGCTAACAATGCCCTCAGTGGGGCAGGGCTGGGTGAGCCCTGGGTGTTTGGATGCCTTCTCTCACAAACAACGAGAAGTTTACAAGCAGCCAGTCTTGCTGCATTCTCATGAGGCGATTTGGAAAAAGTTTGTTTAAATGTGTGTCACCTTCTTGTTAGCACAGGCAAGTCAAGGAAGAAGCAGCTCTGAAACACAGGTCATATACAGGTTTCTGTTTGCAGGCTAAGGATAGGTTTCATTGGAACTTGGGAAAGTTCAGGTTAGATCAAACATTCCCTAACAGAACTTACTACAGAAATTAGCTTAAAACAGTCACCTGAGATTTTAAAAATAATTTATGTTTCTAGGATTAAAACTTTTTATCAAACTCCGAATGTCAGTCAGCACAATGATCTCAGCTTTTGTAGAACGCAGTTCAGCTACAAGGAAGAAGTCACATGTATTACAAGGTGCCTCAAATATCCAGCCTTTGGGGCAGCAAATGCCAACACAATTATGGAGTTAGTAAAAAGATTTCCTGAAGCAGCACAGCTGTGTGCTCCTGGCATCTCTGCCGTCAGAGGTCAATAAACCTTGCCCTTAGTACAGTCAGCTCTAGATAAAAAGAAGCAGTAAAGCCATCACAGCTTGATCTGTGATCTCAGCATGATCAGAGGAAAAACTCCTGATGGAGCAGTTGCTGCAGCAGTGATGGAGAACTCAGGCTGCAAGGCAATGCACCTACAAATGCTGTGCAGGCAGTGCTGGTGTGCAGCCAGGGCCTCAAATGCCCTTTTCCCTGTGAGGGGAGACACCTCCATGCTCATTATCTGTGTGCTGATGTTACCTTGCTGAAGTCTCCACAGCAGGATCCTGTTTTGAAAGCATCATGACTCAGGGTTCAGGATTTGTCTCAGGTAGTTTTAAACAAATATGTAGAATGGAAAACAACTGGGGGAATTACCAGCTCCCACACAACTGCAGAACTCTGATTTCTTTTGAGTTACAAAGACATGCTGGGGTAGTTCACATATCTGGAGAGCTGCCACAATGGGCACAGTGTCTTCAGGAAGAACAGGCTGGAAACAATGAGGAGTGGTTGTGTGTCATGCAGAGAAGTGCCCAGCACCTGGCCATGGGAGAGGTGATGGGCTGAGTGCCTGTGGACAAGGAGAAGGCGACAAAGTGCTATGGGCAGTGTTGTGCCAGGCACTCACAACAGACTTCTTGGGAAAGGAGAGAAAGTCAATAGAGCCATCCCTCACAATCACAGGCCTTAGGACTAACTCACAGTGTGCTTTAATTGAAGGGCTGCATGGTCAGGCACAATCTGGATGGTTTCTCAAGTGTGCTCAAGACAGCTTCATGATGCACATGACTGATTAGATAACTGGAGGAGATGCTGTGCTGGGTTTGCTGTTCACAAAATAGGAGGAATTGGTTCAGGATATGATGGTCAAGGATAAGTTTCCCTGCAGCAACCATAAAACTGTGAAATACTAAGTCCTGCAAGAAATCAGCAAGTACAAACAGCATTACTGCCCTTAACTGCAGAAGAGCAGGTTTCATTTTATCCAGAGATCTCCTTTGCAGGATCCCAAAGGGAGCTGCTCTGGAGAGTGAAGGGGCCCAGGAGAGCTGATTGTTCTTGGAGGGCAACCTCCTCAAAGCATGAGATCAGTGTGTCTCATTTATTTCCTGGACACTGTAAAGCCTATAACACCAATTTCTACAGGACCCTTTTGGCTAAATCAATGACATAGAGACTGGCAGGGTAGCTGATAAAGTGGGTGGGTGATTGTTCAGATTGTGGGGCTGAAAGAAGTGAGATTAGCAGCACAGAGTCCAGCTGGTGGATGATCACCAGTGACGTCCCTTAGGTGTCTATACTGGGGCTGATAAGGTTTATTTAGGTTATTAACAACATGGCTGATGGGACAGAGGGCACTCTTGGCAAGTCCAGCCTGGGAGAGCTACCAGACCTGAAATCTGTTTGTGGTGTAGCCTGGAAGTTTGTTGGCTTTTGAGTACCCACCACATTTCAAACAGCTCTTGTGTTGAGGTCTCAGGAGACAGAGCTGGAACAGTTCCCTATTCAGTGGGCTGACTTGAGCAGGAGTTGGTTGAATGATAAAAGGTGATCAAGGGCTTCCTCCTATATTGATTTTAGTGACCCACGCACTCAGATGACAGTGGAAAGATGGGAAATGTGGTCCCAAGAATGTCAGTGGACATTTCCTCATCACCCCACCAGTAAAGGGATGCTACCTTGCCTGTTTCACTTTATTTTGAGATCGAGCTTTATGAATTTCAGCTTAAAAATATCCACCTAGGTCCTTTCAGTTTTGCTTACCTTGGCTAGAACCAAAGGCTGTTGAACTCCCACCATTCACCTGTGGGCTCTAACAAGGATAGTTGATCAGAATTCAGAGAGTGGATTTAATTTTAATGATCATTACCCTGGAAGGCCATCAGAATAGGAAGTCTCCAGCTACTCTTGCTTCCTGTGGCTCAGCCTTGACATAAAGTGACAAAGCTGCAACCTGAGAAATGCATCAGCTTAAGAAAAACAAAAATCTACACTGACACTGACTTCCCAATTGACATCTTTCTAAAAGGTCACTTGGTAAATGATCCTTTCCTGCAAACTTGACAGCTCCTCCACTTTTGCCTAGTAGCATGGATGGCCAGCCCTGCATAGGAGTGGAACAAGTGCTATAGATTCATAATTTCAAAAGAACAGTTTTCAAAGACAGCAAAGAAACAATAGACAACAAATCTCTTTCTGACAGAGAGAAAGAGAAAAGGGTAATTATTCTTCTGAAGAATGAAATATGCTTATTTACATTTCTTTTCAATAAAGTAATATTTTGAGCAATTTTCAAGTCAGGGAAAAAACCCTCCAAATCCATACATATTAATTTTAGCTAACTGCTGCCCTGCTGTGCTGGGTGCACAGTCAATTTAGAGATGAGCTTAGTGGAATTACAGAAGTTACATGCAGATATCACCATTCTTTAAGTGAAGACACTGAAATACAAACAGAAACATATATTTAAGGAAAAAAACCCATGTTAATATTTCAAAACAAAGCATCCAGAAGCAAGATAGGAGTTGTCTGTTTTTTTCTTTTTTTAGGCAATTTTAGTTGAGCCTTTTTGTTCATATTGTCCATAAGATCATATTTAATTATAGTTACATGCTATATTTCCTTTATTCGGTGCACAGAATAGATGATGATCACTTACTAATCTGGTTTTAATTAGAGCATTTGTCTTCAAAGTCTATTTTGCCACCTACTGTTCACACCCTGCCCATAAAGGTGATTTAGATGGGCTTTTCCACAGTGACCATCAGTGAGGCTTGCATGGGTGAGGAGCAGGCAGCCATTTGTCCCTCTGAGATGCCACCAATGGAAGCAAATGATCTTCTAAGTGTTGGTACATGAGAGAAAAAGTCTAGAAGGTGCCACACACAGCTGTCCCTGCATGGCACCTGCCCAGCTCCCAGCTGAGGCTGCAAGCAGCTTCTGCAGATCTTCCTGCAGGGCCACAACTTTGGCACCCTGGACATGGAGGTCATATATTAGTGCCTGTTCATGAAAACTGATGTCTCAATAATTACCCAGCATCACATACTCCTCTCTCCACAAAGGTGGGGTGAAACCCTTCCAATGGCCAAAGAAACACCCTTCCCTCCCTCTTTGCTTCAAGCCTGGAGCCAGCCAGGAAGCACTGGTCACATAGCATGAATATTTCCATGAGCTTTCAGAAATTTTTTCTCCAAATCCCAGCAGGCTGACTGCTTTCGCCTTAACACCTCAGATGTAGATGGACACAAACCTCAGCAATTTTTCATTCTGAAGGAACAAAGCCTCTTGGAACAACATTGGTTAGTGTGAAACCTGCTGCTCTCATTCCCTGGCTATCCATCTCCCAGGCTACAGCAGAGCTGGGGCTGGTGCAGACCCCAGAAACCTTTCTTCTTTGGTGGCCTTTACTAAGCCCAGAAAATACGGTCTCCCACCTAGTCCCAGACTTTTTTTGGATCCTTCCCCCACCTCCTTTTTCCAGCACACAATCTCTCTTTTCCCTGTTTTGCCTTCGCTCAGATGGCTTCTCCCCCGACCATTTTGGTGCTGGAAGGGGCAAGGGGTGCATGGCAGAGACCAGCTTCACACTTGTCATTGGCCCTTAGCAGCCCCTGGCAGCCGGCAATAACCACCACCTGCTCCGCTCTGACATCTCGGGGGAATTTTAGATTAAGAACTGAGAGCTCTATCAAGTGCACGCAAACTGGCTTTTCAAGTGCTTGTAACACAGCCAAGTTTGAGCACAGTTTTAGAGAGCTGGTGCAATGTGTCTTCCTAACAGAAAGCTGCCTCCTGCCAAATTCCGCGTGTAATGCTTCAAAGCATTAAACTGAGAAAGGAAAATATCACCAGAAATTTTTCTAACGGGTTAGGAGAAGGTCAGATAAACAATGGATTTCTAAGAACAATGTTAGCCATTAGAAAGGGATGAAAAAAATTTTGGCTGAATGTTCCCAAACAAATTTAGCCTGAAGCACAACCCCAGCTCAGGAAATTTTTATCTCAGCTGGTTCATTGTGACTTTCTTGGCCTTCAGATGGGGGTTTTAAACATTGGAAGTAATTCTACAGCCTTAAGATGGACTGTGCTAACAGCTTGTTCATAATAAAGCAGTCAGCAGAACTGAAATAGCCAAGTCTTTCATAGTTACTGTTACTATGACTTACTGCCAGCCTTCCCACGTTGCAAAGAAATCTGTTCTTCAGGCTTTTCTTCCTTAAATTCCCCATGGCTTCCTATCCTTTTTCCTATATCAATCACACTAATTCACTTATCACCAAAGTGAGTTGAACTTCTTTCACCCATCCCTTCCCATGCCAGTATCCCTCATGCCATCCCATCCCCATACATGTCTCTTCCACTGAAAGGGCAATGACTGTGAGCTTGGTACTAAAAGCAACACGTGTCTTGGGCCCCATCTTTCACCTCAGAGAGACAACTCTGTGCTGGTGCTGGAAGATGTCAAAGAGACGGGCTACAGTGGTGCTGAGAGCAGTTTGGCAGAGTGAGACGTGCAGTTGCTGCAAGCGTCAACATCTCGGGATGAATAAAGCAGTCATTGAGATGAAGTCACTCCTAGGAAAGCCTTGGACAGTAAGGGCTGAAAAATCAAAATGGTAAGAGCAGAATAGCTTTATTTTTACTTGACATTTCACAGAGCTTGAGATGATCCGGGACTGAGCTCACACATACAAGTAACACTGTCCAGCAATTGTTTCACGAGTTCAGCAAGCCCAGGGTGGTTATGGGCCCTAACTACAGCAACCTCATCATGTTAACTGGGGTTAAGCAGAGATCAAGGCAAGCTGGCTTGGTTTTAATTGCCAAATTCTGGTTGTCTCACAGGCTAAAATGTTCCCTCTGTTACTTCAATCTGAGTTAGCCAAACAGCTCAGAACGTGCAATTTCTAAGCCCAGAGTGGGGAGGTAATGAATTAAAGGTGATGCTTTACACAGGTTGTGGTTCCATCTCTGCTCCAAAATGCCTCCTATAGATTCCATTAAACCTCTGTGATGTGTCTGAGCTCTGGGAAGATGCCTGCTCATTCGGAAAATGACTGGCAGCAGTTGCCTTGACTCACACTCTCTTGTGAAACTGTCAGGAAAATATGGCTTACGCCCCCAGTACCATAGGCTGTTGATTTCTCTCAGCTGCTGCTTTTGGTTTCCTGCTTTTTAAGCTTCTCAGGATCTGTGAATATATATATTGCTTTTCTTTTCATTTTTGGTTTAATACTGATACCTTGGGGTTTTTCTTTGTTGTAATGGGAGCATCCTGGGGAATTTTGGACACAGCTGCTGGCTAAAACCCTGTTATTAATTTTTTTTTTTCCATAAGAGATGCATTTAAAGAGATGCATTCTATCCGTGAAAACTCATGCTACTTTCCTAAAGTGTGAGATCAGTGGACACCTTTGGAAATAATGGTGTAATTAAATCCATGTTTTGGAAGCCAGATAGAAAAAAGCCATTAGTTTCTGCCATTAATTTGTGTGGTGACACTGATCAGTTAATAATAATAATTTAATTTGTTTATATTTTTCCTAAACTTCTTGAGTTGGAGATGCCCTGATTGTGACTTGTGCATATTTCAGTTGTGGCATTTAGCACCAAAATATAGTAAACTTCTAACAGCTTTCCTATCTACAAATGTATATATGAAGCCTACAAATTCATTTATGTAATGGAAAATGCAGACAGCAATATAAAACTTGTTTTGCAAACCAGCAGATTGCTGTTGGAACACACTTTCTCTGAGACCTGGATCAATAAGGAATGCATTTTAAGATTCTAACTTTTTTCTGTGTTTTCTATGGCTTTAATTAGCCTGGCAGAAATAATTTCCTATTCCATGAATGTGATCCTGTATGACTCTTCTACTTAAGGGTTCTGAAGTTGCCAGGAGAACAACATTGACTTGCCAGGGCAAAGAGCTGGGCTTTCTCATAACTGCTGGGCAATACTGAATACCTGTTTTAAATATTAGTATTTTGTAAGGAAAGAGTATGATGTATCCCAGCCCTCACTTTCCCACAGCAATGTTCATGAAGCCAACAAGCAGAAATGGAAAAAGGCTAATATTTCTACCATATACATTTCTGGGAATATGGACAGCAGAGACTGGATGTTCTGTCTGATAATTTTCCTGGCTTTATGATTTTCTTTGCACTCAGATACCATAATAATAAATGTAAATTTCTCCAAACAGTAGATATGTAGATTGTATAGGTGACTTACATGTCCATCCTCGAATGGAAGGTATCATACTTTGCAATGCTGAAAATTTGTTTCCAATAAAGCTATTATTTAATAAACAGTTTTTCTGTTTAAGCTTTTCAAGCAAATAATTAGACTAGCTTCCAGTTAAATTCTTCTAGTTTTTCTGTTTACTTATGCTTTATATATAAGAAGTAATGACACTGTGCTTTTAGGATATTTTTTTCCAAGTATAATCTGAAGTGTAAAATAAATATAAGAAGTCTGACTTGCCTCAAAGTGGCTTAATACACTAATATAATTTAAGAAAACATTTTAGTTTGAGTATGGAGTTACATTTGATTTTCTGTATCCATGATAAACAAAGGAATGTTACCAGAAATGTTTTGTGGTAGGTCCAATAAAAACCCTGAATGGAATTTGGGTGCAGAAATCAAAAATTCTGGAGGCATTACTGGTTATCTGCCTACCAGGTAAGCACATACTTCATTCTCCAATGTACTGTAATTCTTTTGCTTTTTACTGTCTCGGGTTCCAGATACTGTGAATGTTAATATTGACACAGTAATTTTTGACAATTATTTCATGCTTGGTCTGTCCTATACCTAGAGAATAGACTTTGCTGTATTTCACTCTTCAGAGAGGCTTATTATTACTATTATTGTGTTAGGAAGTTTCAGACCATGTGTAAAATGGAGGCTGATTTAAGAACCTTGTAAAGCTTGGTAACAGCTATAGCTTTTTCAAAAGAATATAGAAAGAAGAGGCTCTGCCCCACTTTTTCTATAAAGCCTGAGTAGACAGTGAGCCTCCCCCCAAGTCAGAATACAAAATTGTAATAATTCCTCAGCATGATGGGGAATCAAACTAGAGCTTCCATCTATTAGGACTGTGGCAGCTACCAGAGTTTTGCTGCATAGTTAAACAAGATGTATTAACTATGCTTTTGAAATAGTACCACCGTACAGAAAAGAAGAAGTGCTCCACTGAAACAGTGACAGACCTGTCTGCGTGGTCCTGCAGTCCCAAGGCCTACCTTGGCCAGATATTGGGTGAATTTAGTTTTACAAATGAGAGCTTGTTATCTAAAGAACCCTTAACACAGGCTACAGAGATGTTCTGTCTTGTTTTTCCTGACTGTCCCTGTGACTTTTCAGTTCTTGAAAGAGTGGCAAAGCAAAATGGTAGAAAAATGTGCTGTACCTTCATGATTATGGCACTTTCTGGGAAAATTAAAGCTTCCTTTAATCAGGAGAGGAACTTGACCTGAACCTGTATATTCCACTTTGTTTGACAGTTTTAGGGGCACAAAGAGAAGGGGAGAAGACAATAAAAGGAAAACCTCTTCTAAAAGGAAAGGATAAGCTGTGCTCCATTCTTTAAAAGAGCTGGGATAGAAGGAGCCTCTGTTTCCCAACAGGCAGAGGTATTTTCTATCATGTATGAGGGATTCAGTTAAGCTGGGAAACAGCTCTTGGCTGACTATCATTTCTTTTTTGCTCAGTATGCTTCATGGCTCGGAGTCTGTTCTAAATAATGGGACTGCTCCATGAACTCTTTGTGCCTTAAGTCCCCTAGCATAGAAAGTAAACATGTAACTTTTAGGTTTCTAAGTCAATTATTGGATATAACTCAGAAATTATGTACTTAAAAAGGAAACTAATTCTTTATTTCATCTCTGGTTTTCTGTCCCAGTCACAACATCGATAGTTACAACCTGAAAAAAGTTCCTTCATTATTAAATCTCTAATATAGGTAAATTTACTTAGGCAAAAACCCTACTCAACACCTTCTCAAACACCTACTCAAAATGTATTATAAATTATAAGAAATTAAATGTATGGTATCAGAAAAACACTAAGTAAAACCACAGATGTACTTCTTCTTCTTTGTAAAGCTTATTGTACAGTAAGTTTCCATAAATGTTTCATTCATTGATGAACAAGGAGCTTCTGGCAAAATTCAAACATAAAAAGGGAGTTTATACAAGTTGGAAGCAGGGATGGTAACCTGAGGAATACTGAGCCACTTCTTGGCATGCAAAGATATGTCTGTGAAAGTCAAAGTCCACTTGTAATTGTGATGCCCCTTAAGTTTTAACTTTCATGTTTTTCAGATTCTGTGCTGCCTTGGTGTGTAACTGTGAACTCCATGTAAAGTATTAGCAAGTTCTCTTCACAGGGGAGTTAGACAAAACAATCCTTTTCCAGCCTGAGAACCAAGGACACTGTTACAGCTTCAGGCCCAGTGAGTACAAACTACAGGGAATTGAGGAGAGCAATCTGGGAGGATGGGATTTCATAACCTGAAGCTATAATTGGACAATTAACCCCAATATGTAAACGGAACAAAACTTATAGAAGTGTGAAAACTCATGACTCAGGGGCCATCTTGGGTCCATCTTGGGTGTAGCCTCAGCCAGGCTCTTGTACTGCTCAAGGTGTATCCTTTGAAGGCCTTTTAATAAATACCTCCTTTATTCCTTTCACACTGTCTAGCCTCTGTTCCAGATTGCCTCTTAGTCATCGATTGAACCTGAGAAATTATGTCAAAAGCAGCAAGATAAAGTTCTTGTGTACAAAAATAGCAAAAGCAAGAGTAGGAGAAACATGAACCTGCTGCTGAATGGACAAGTCATCCCATTCACTTTTGTTGTTTTCACTTTATTTGAGAATTTTCTCTTTTATTTTTTAGCATTTAATTTCTTCTACTTCCTCTCCTGTCTCCTTGTTTCCTCTTCCCTGATTTTGGGAAATGAAGTGCACCAAAATTATACTCATTGAAAAATATACTCATTGAAATCCTGAAATCAGGGAATGACATAAATGGACAAGAGAAGAAAGGAGTTAAATCAAATAAAAGAAAAAAATAAAAGAAAAAAATAAAAGAAAAAAATCTGAAACAAACTAAATATAATGAAATGGACTGGGATGGTATAAAGTGCAGGGAAATGGACCAAACCTTGCTGAACTGCTACTCATTGAAATCACAAGGTTTCAATGAAATCTTGAAATCAGAGAAGAAAGTGAAATAAATTTGCTATGGTAGACTTATAATGAAATTCAATTCAATTTAAAGAAATAAAATTCAGAAATTAAAGTGATGGTAATCAGAGGTAATGAGATGATATGAAGTGCTCCCCTTTGCATGCCTTTTGGAGTTGCAACTTCCTTGGAGGTCTTGGCTTTGTGGTTTCCAAGACCCTAACCTCAAGCACAAGTCTAAACATAAGCAGGGCAGTAAAAGCAACCTTTTGCTGAGGTGCCAAGCACGTGGGTGGTGCCAAGCAGAAGGCTGTGGAAGGAGCAGTTTGGTCAGTACTGTGCTCTCCTTGGCCTTTTGTAGATGCAGTGTCCTTGGAGCTCTGGGCTTTGTGGTTTTCCCAACCAAAAACTACAACATATGCTAAATGTATTCTTATATCCTAAGAAAAGCAGGAAAAGCAGCACTTTGTCTAGGTGTCCAGAATGTGAATTGTGCCAAGAAGAATGGTATGGAGGGAGAAATATTTGGGTTGAAGGGTGTTCTTTTCTCTGAATGAAATTAACTGAAACCAACCCAAATGATACTCACTGGAATCTTTTGCCCAAATGAATCTCACTGGAAAAACTTCCTTTCAGGAAAGGGAATGAAATCTTGAAATCAGAGAACAGAGTCTAACAAATGCTCTGGATAGGACATATGATTAAAACAATGCAATTGAAAAAACCCGGAAATTTGGAAATGGAGTGACTACAACCAAATGGACTGAGATTAAATGAGGTGCAGTGAAAAGTGAAATTTTTGTCACCAAAATGTGACAAAATGATTCCTACTGAAGTCCTGAAATCAGAGAAGAAAGGTAAAGAAGGAGACAGGGGATGCAATGGAGTGATACAACCAAATGTAGTTTAAAGGCCAGAAATTTGCCAGTCCTACCCTCAATGAAATCTCTAAATCAGGGAATGAAGTGAAACAAATGGATAGGAGAAGAATGGGAAAAAATGAAAAGCTAAAATTGAAAGAGAGAATTCTGAAACAAAATGAAAATAATTAAATTGTCTGTGGTGACACAAAATGCATGGAAATGGACCAAACCTTGCTAAATTGCTACTCATTGAAATCTTGAAATCAAAGAAGAAAGTGGAACAATCTGTGTATGGTAGACTTACAATGAAATGAAATTCAGTTTAAAGAAATAAAATTTTGATATTAAATTATTGTAATCAAGTGTAATCAGATGACAGGAAATACTCCACTTTGCATGCATTTTGGAGTTGCAACATCCCTGAAGATCTAGGCTTTGTGGTTTTCATAAACCTAACCTGAACATAAGCCTAAACCTAAACCCTGAGAGGGCAGAACTCAGCTGGCTGCTAGCTCCATTTCCTTGCTTATATAATGTGTTTAATGGAGCTATTTACTCAGTTGTGATAAAGGATCTACAAATCTTGGTGCAAAGGGCATTAATGAGCACTGATACTATAGTTATTACAAGGCAAAGATATATGTTGCCAACAATCTCAACTAGAGATTAAAAGAGATAAAGAGCTAATCTGAAGACTCTTTTTTGCCAGGAAGTGTCTAGCTATGATCTTTTCCTTCTGGCAGAGGGAGTTTTTCACAGGAAACATTTTGCTGCTGTTTCCATGCCTTGGAAGGATAGTCAGGGGTGCTGCTTTTTCATAGTTAGGTTCTCAATTCAATTATTTATGAATAGAAAAACAACAAAGGAAGATAATCTGGCTAAAAAGAGAACTACGTTTTTCCTCTGTGCTTATGGCTTTCAGAGGCAGGCGAAAATAACCTTGGATGATTCTGTCTTCTCATAGCAAAGTCAGATTTCAGGTTTCAGCAATAATTCTCTATCTTTTCACTCCAAGCTCATTAGCCTGTTTCTGACGGCTGCTGAACATTCCTGGCTTCCCAGGAAAGAATTCAGAGCAGCATGTGCTCAGCATATCTCAGAAAGGAGGAGATGAAGAGAGGCATTACTTCTGAAGTACACTTGCTGTTACCATTTCCTTACAGTCAATAATGTAAAAGTGACTATCTCTGTTTGCATCACCTTCCTGCTGGCTTGGTGGTTGTGATTGCTCCAATGGTAAGAGTAAAAATATTCGTGTTTTGGGAAAGTGGCACATTATCTGCTTCGTTGTTTAAGCATGTGCTCGGTGGTGTCACAGCGGTTCTTTCGGCGCACGCTGTTAGCTCCTGCCTCATTCAAGTTACACACGTGTTCTCAGCACTGTGAGCAGGTGCTGTCACTCAGCTCAGGAGCCCTTTTCTCCCCTCACGCTGCCACATTTGCACGGCTGGTTTGCGAAGGATGACTCGTGTTAGGCGGCCTGTCCCTGGGTGACACCGTGTGACGAGGTGTGCAGACAAGTGCCTCCCAAACACCGGCTTTGTGTGTTTGCCTTAGGCCAGGGCTGGCAGGCGCAGCAGATCCCAGTCTCTCCAGAGGAAGGGTACCAGGTATCTGCTCCCCATACGTTTGAGACTGAACTGTAGAGGAACTAAAGCACAGGACTTCAAACACGAGTAACCACCCGAGCAAACCGAGACCTCACTTTTGCCCACCTTGGCTCAGACTGCCAATGCGAGAGGAGCAACCCACCTTTTGTGGCAAAGGGTAGCAAAAACCTTGCAGGCAGAAGTGACAGTGCAATTTTTCCTTAGTTTATAAAGACAATGAACACAGGTTCAGTGCACTTGCATGAGCTTGGATGTTTGCTGTAGCTAATTAGTAACCTTGCATAGCCCCACGGTCAGGCATTCGATGCCCCATGGCCGAGCACATGCCTTGCCGGACATGTGCCAGCAGATGCTTCTCCAACCACTACTGACCTGATTCTCCTGGCAATCTCTGGAAAACAAAAGACACCCCTGGCTTTGTTCACTAAAAAATCAGCACAAATCCCAATGATATCAATGCTCCTGTCTTACTCACAGGCACCCGAGGTGCTTTTAGGGATAGAAATTAATAAGACAAAGCACTGGTAGAGAAGTGCAAGGGGAGAGGAAAGCAGTGGGAAAGACAACATGGTCTGGACAGCAGACTGTCACTGGAAAAGGCATGTGTGGTGACAGGCCAGCCTTAACTGCACAAGAGGAAGGGGCTGCTGCTCACAGGGCACAAATTGGCAATTGTTTTGTCAAGCGAGTCATGATCTCCTGAATTCTGCCTTTTGCTCTGCAGTCCATGAAGGCAGAAGATGATGAGCTTCATCTTCCATGAGAAGATGAAGTTAAAGTGATTCTATTAAGACTTTAATACCAAAAAATAAAGTAAAACTGTAACATCAAAAATAAAATGTGCTTATGTCTCAGCTCTTTTTATGCAAATTATATTAATGCACTAAACAGAAAATACTCAAACATACAATTTTGATAATCTAAACCCTCTGTTAATAATTTCTGAGAGAATAGTATGCTTGCTAGAGTACAGAGTTTATTATTTTCCTATTTTCATAAATAATGCAGCGTCAAGTTCTCATTAACAATTTTTCATGGTTTTATCTGCACTTTTTCTGTCAGGATAAACAATGACTTGAATACAAGTCAGCATTTAGAAGTTTTTCTCAGTGTGCTAGAAATAGAAGATTGCTGTGTTATTATGACAGTGAAATGGGGGTTGTTTATATTTGATTTTTGTGTGATGCTCCCAATGATAGTTTATGCTTCACAAATCCGAATGTGCATTGGAACTCAGAATGTGTATTTCATATTTTTGTAGGAATAGAAAACCCTCGAATAACTTTTGATTTGAAATATTGGCACAGTTGTGCTCACAGATGAATTAATAACAGTGGGACATATGGAGTGAAATAGAAATTAGAAATTATGGAAGTGCATGCAAGACCTTACTACTGGGCTTTCAGCTTCTCAGTTACCTTTGCAGCTCCATACCAAATGATCTGCAGGTTACTTTTGCCAATAGTACCTGCTACACTCTCATAGCAACCATAAGGAACAAGCTTATTTTTCTGTGTTCATTTGTAATTGTGTTTTCGTGTCAACAAAAATACACTCTTTTACACAGGAGGAGTCCATAGAGGAGATATCCACGGCAAGGAGGAAGGCTCAAAGGTGGTGGCTGCAAGGGAAACTGAAAAGGAAAGGATTTTTGTGATTTTTAGGCTGACCAAAAGACAGGATGGATGCTGAAAGACATCACAATGCCATGCGGCTGGTGAGTGGTAGGGAAGTGCCCTGAGAGGTGTTGGGGCCTGCTCCTTTCCTTCTGAAGGAAAACAGCAAGCTCCTTGACACAACCAGCTTCCCCATCTGTACAGAAGCAGCAGCTTCCTAAACCTGCTGAATCCCAGTTTCCCTGGGAATGGCTGTGTGGCTCTGCACCTGCAGCTCAGAATGAGGTGTCCCTGAGCACCAGCAACATGCAGGGCTGAGCTAGCCATGAAAAATGAATGCTTTTGAGGTAATAATACTTTAAAACTTTATGTTGGGTTGCTTAAAAAAACCACAAAAACCTGAAAATTTTTAAAGCCATGCCACAGGTGGAGATGACAAACCCTAGTTCTCCTGAACGCAGGCACTTAAGTGAGTTAAAGCCTTTCTGCAGCTCCTTTCTCATTTGTGTTACTCAGCATAAAACATATTGGCTCATATCCAGAAAGAGGGAAAGGTCTAATAAAAATCCTCGATTACTTTATTTACCTTATTATGCTTTATTGCCTGTTTCAAAATCAAAACCTTTTTGATTTGTGTTCACTTTGTTTTGACCTAAGGCCTAATACCTGGGATAACCTTTGCACTCAGAATTAAAAATCAGCAACTATTTCTACAGCTATCTGTTTTCCTGTGCAAGTCTTTTGATAGTGAAGGGCACCTCCTGTGCTGACAGCTTTGTGGCAGATGGATCTCACCACCTGCATGCACCTGTGGAAACAGAATCCACGATGGTTCCTACACGCACGCCTTGCTGCTTGTGCTGCTGGAGGGAACAGCAGTACAAGGAAAAGCTGCCAACCCCAGCCAAGCAGACTTCCACCATCTCTGCTGTGAGAGCTGACACTGGTCTCACTGTCTTCTCCTGGCTGGTTGCTCTGGGAAAGCAGCTTCAGACAGACCCTCAGGTCAGAGGTGCCCCCATCCAGTGTCACACAGCACAGGAATTTTCAGCCAGAAGTACAATAGGAATGGAAGGGCTTCACATCACCAAAGACTGCAGAATAAGCCAAATAACAACAAAATTTACCACCAAAAAGCATTCAGAGTGCAAATGCATCCACACCTCTCATTTGTTGCTGAGAGCTGAGATGAAAGCAAGCCCTTTCTCTCCGCAGGGGCAGCAGGCAGGCAGCAGCACCCAGAAAGGTGGGCTGTAAAAACCTCTGAGAGAGAAACTTCCATCTCCTGCCTCATCTCCTCTGACTCTGCCCGACAGATTCCAAAGGATGGTTTCTCACAAAATCAGGAGGTGCACACAAAAACTTTCGTGAAACCCCGCTGTACTTTCCCATGAGAGCTGGTGGAGGAGGCAGCGGGCTCGGCGAGAGCAGGGTAAGGGCTTTGTGCCAT
The DNA here is from genome assembly GCF_001522545.3 of Parus major. Classification (NCBI taxonomy): domain Eukaryota; kingdom Metazoa; phylum Chordata; class Aves; order Passeriformes; family Paridae; genus Parus; species Parus major. The sequence goes on along the minus strand of NC_031773.1, from coordinate 46,977,516 downwards.
CCTCCAGCTGCTGCAGACGGCTTCTGGCCAGCCCCCAGCTCCCCACCCTCTGTCCCCAGGGAAGGAGTGCTCGGGTTTTGCTGGAGTACGAATTTAGAGCCTTAAGGTGGCAGCACCAGCCAGCCCTCAAGGCCGCGTCCGCAGCTCTGCAGCGACCAGGAGATGGGAAAGGACAGAAACACCGAGGCGACAGCGACTGAGGAGCGGGCAGGTGAGCAGGGAGGCAGAGGAGGGTGCGAAATGCTCGGGGCTGTAAGAAGGAAAGGGGTTTCGGTCCTGCTTCCCTCAAGCAGGCTAGGGCCTGGCTGGAGTGAGGATGTACACCTCTGCTCTTCACCTGAACATCAGGTTTGCAGGAAAGTAGGAAAAAGCAAGCAGGGAACTAGCAGGGAATTCCACGTAGAAGAAGTAAAGCTTTGAACACTGTAGTCTTTGAGGCTCTGGTAGCTCTTTCCCAAAGGCTTCGGAATGCAGGCAGTGATCTACAGTCTCCTGTCCTCCTGGCTGTGGAGCGAGGATTGAGGCACAGCTCCCTGCGGGAACCGGATCCAGAGTAAACACCCGCTGCTGCCCCAATTCCCCAAGCTGCTCTGGACGGTTCCACCAAAGCCCTGCAGGTCTGCTGGATTTGGGGATTAAAACCACTGCTAAATATTTTCAGCGATTCATGTGGCCTGACTATCCGAACCTGTCATACCACCATGAACCGCTGATTTTATATGGCAGGGTGGAGTCAGATTCTTCTCCAAATGGCACAGCGACATGGCAAGAGGCAAGTCACAAGCTGCAACAATCAGAACTGTGACCAGATACAAAGAAGAATTGCTCCTCCAAGAGGACAGCTCAGCACAGGAACAGGGGCCCAGAGATGGTGTGCAGTCTCTACTCTGAAGGTTTTCAAAACTTGACTGTCCAAAGCCTTGGACAGCCTGGTGTAATTCTGAGGCTGACCTTCACAAAGCCATCAGGTTGGACCAGAGACCTTGAGAAGTGTCTTCCAGCCTGTTCTGTAACAAGATTTCTAGAGAGCTTTAAAACATGAATGTGGATGACAAGTAAAAATTTCATGTGTGTCCTGTTTGTAATAGTCATAGCTGCTGGATGGGATTCCTTATCACAGACACTGTTTGAATTCTTACTAAATTTTTTTATCTAGAGCAGGTATACCTTTGCAAACACTGCAGAAAATTTCTTCAGTTTTGGAAAAGAAAACACCAAAGTTTTAAGAGTCTGAAATAAATGTTCTGATTCTATAAAGGAACAAGAAAGAAGAGAGAGAGACAGGCAGAATTTCAGGACTTCAGACCTGCCTGATGATGAGGACATGTGATAGGCCAAATATCCAACTGGAGAAGCTGGTGAAGTGTAACAGCACTGCAATGGACACCTGATCCCAAGGCAGTAACCTCTGCATGAGTCTGGGGGTACTTGGGCATTCTGTGCTGCCTGAGGGACAGAGGCCAGCTACAGACACCCTTGATCCCATGTCAGGGTGAGAGGGAGGGCTCCTGCTTGCGCTACAACGCCAAAATAGAACCCTTGACATGACAAATAGAACCCAACCATGACAAATGATAACAAACAGGTTGAGTTACTTGTGAGCAACACAGACATGCAACACACAGATTTCCTGCAAGCAATGTGAAAGATGGATAAATTCAGTGACAGTCTGAGAGATACCCACAATCAGTGGAAACGAGAATGGAAGTGTCTCCACCTGTTCATGCCTGTTATGAACCCTCATGGGCTCTTTGATCAGAGTGCCACAAGGCTTTTCAGAGTGACTGGAGACAGTTGTCTGCTCTGGCAATTTTAACAGGCTGCAGTAGAAATCAAGCTCAAATACTTGCTGTCAGCTGAGGGAGAAGTGAAAACAAAGTGGAAATGCAGAAGTTGCTGTGTTGTGTGGCTGTGAGAAGCTCATCTCAAGGATGAGCACTTTGGAAGCTGTGGCCTGAAGGTACAAAGCCTGCTTACTCCATGGAAAGGGCTTTTTTTATTTCATGTATGCTGTTTGCCAGGCAGAGGCAAAGTGCCCTGTGGGAGGGACACTGAATTGTGACACTGTAGCTGCTGAAGTGCCCCCTGAACTCGTGACAGACCTTAGCTGTGGTTTTTACCACTCCCACCCAAGGTCATACAAGCCGGTCAATGAACGTACTTTCTCCACTACTGAACCCTTATGTATTTCCAGACTTATGGACTGGCTTACAAATAAAAAAGATCAGGACGTACATTCTTAAAAACTACAAATTGGAATATCCTTAATGCACCTAGTGAAAAGGGTAGGCAAAAAAAAAAAGCTGTGGCTTTTTTGTAGAGAGTTGTGGCTAACAGTCGTGAAAAGGCTGCTCAGGCAAGCCCCTATCTTGTTCTTCCTCTTGGATTATAAGGAACAAGAAGTCCACCAGGCCCTACATTGCACACTTAGCTGCAGACTGGGAAAGGTTAAGTTTTTGATCAGCTCCTCCTAAAGTCCAAGTAACTCCAATAAATACTAAATACAAGGGGAAAATCTCATTCTCCTCTCTTGGCAAAATTGGTAAATACAGACTGCACGGGCTTCTGGTGTCTGTCTCAAGCAGCTCTTTCAAAGAGGTCAAATGAAACCCTAGAAAATGAACATCAGCTTTGTTCCAGTTTTGTTGTGTTCCAGTTTCTGTGGCATGCCACTGACTGGAGGTAGAAAACCAAGATGAGGCATTTATGAGGAGGGACCAACCAGCCCTGGTGAGCTGGCCAACATTCCTCCTCAAAGCACAACAAAGACTATCCCCTATTTGGAATGACCATTTGGATGCAAAAAGGGTTTTCGACATTACAGAGTAGATTTCAGGGCCTGTTGCTGTGTAGTCTAATAAAAGTTACAGAATGGATTTGGATTATGGTACCTACCTGGACTGTTCTTCCAACACACACACTCACACACACACACACAGAGCTTCCCAGAGAAAATGTCATCAGCAACAGCCACATCCACCAGTGAGGCCCTCAAGTGCCTTTCCACTGGTCTCAGGACTCCTCTCAAGGCATAGAAAAAAACAGAAAACCAGAAAAAACCTCAGGAAAAAATCTTCCCGACTTCTACTGACAGGCTATTTCTCCATGACTCTTTCACATGACTGGGCCACTTGTAAAAGGTTTTCTCACCTCTCCTTATTTTTAAGAGGAACTTTGGATCATAAAACTGCCATGCTCAGCTCAGGGGTGAATCCAGCCAACATGGGTGGTGGGCAGTGGTTGAGGCTAATGGGCCGTGCTCCAAAGCAGAATTTTTCCCAGTTATTGGCAATCTTACAGTCGATGCTGCTGTTTAGTAGTGTTCCTAATGATAATTTGTACATCTTCTGATCCATTAATCTTCTAGACAGCAACAACTCTGCACAGTTAAAAAGATGCACCTTCTTTCCCTCTTCTGAAGCAGAAGAACCACAAACTTGATGTTTGCTAAGTCTATCTTTCACATTTGTCATAAGGGATGTTTGTACTTTTGCTGTAACAAGCATCCTTTCCAAGTCTTTTGTGTTCCTGTGGCAACAGGACACTGCTGGCTTTAGCAAAAATAAGTGGTACAGCTGGAGTCAGCCGTGAGGACTGCAACCCTTGATGTCCTCTTTAAGACTGTAAATGCCCACTTCCATCTCACAGCTCTGGAAACTGTTTCTTCTCCTGGCACATTTTCCTGTCATGTAAAGCCAAGAATGATTCCCACTTGGAGCAGAATCAAACACAACCCTGGAAATCTGCTCAGACGCTACAAAACCAGGCCATTCTGCATGGCCCCTGCTTTTGGTTGCTGGAAAACTCTCCATCAGCAGTATTACAGAAGCTTGGCTTGTTTTCTTGCAGAGTGCAACTCTTTGGCTGCATTCCCAAATGGGCACTTGTATTTTTGCCATCTATCACCTGTAGTGGTAGTTAGTGATTCCTCCTCAGAAGTTTCAGCTACAGCAGGACACCAGGTGAACAGAGAGTGCAACATCCACTTTATACAGTGACTTTCTCACATTGGTTTCCAAAGCAGCAGAATATTACAAAACCCAGGAGTGTGACATTAAATTGGTCCTTGTTCTGCTTGTAACACGGTGCTTTCTTGCTTCTTTGAAATCCATTGCCACCTGCCAATTCTGAATTTCACATTGGAACACTAAACAGTAATTTGCCCACTTTTCTGTATTTCTTCAGACTACAAATGTGAACCATGAGATCTGTCTTACGTGCAAGTTACTTCAACTCCAAGGTGATGAAAAAGTGCACAAGAAGAAGTAGATATTGTTACGTCCCATAATCCAGATTATTGTAATTCCAACAGCCTTCAGAGCAAGGTCCTCAAAATAATCTACAATTTGTAAGAATCTAATAATTCCATTTCTTTTCTGAGAAGGAACCCAGTTCAGGTGGGCAAGAACTTGGGTGAAAATCCAACTAAGTTTTTGTCATGCAAAGGCTGTGAAATGTACAGACTTTAATTTTTTAATAAAATCATGAGAAGTGGTGACATTTCTCTGAACTGGCTTCAGCTCAGAGGACTCTCGCTATATAATGCAAATTTATCCTTTCACCACCTTTTTTATATTTAGTGTAAACACCTCCCAGCTCTTTCCCCAACAATTTCTCTGACATTCTTTGCTGCTGCCCTCTGGAAGATGTAGCACTGAAAAATGAGCAATTTCAATGAAAGCACTGCCATGCTGCATCTCAAAGCCAGGGAGCACCAATCTCCAAATCTACTTTGAACTCCCAATTTGGCTGTCAGCAGGGGTAGCTACCACCCAAAAGCCCCTAATGCAATACAGGTGGTATTTGCAGTTAACCTGGCCATGCTTATGTTCAGTAGCACATGCAAGCAGGTTTTATCACGTCGGTCTGAATTCTGAACTCCAGCTAGAACGGAACATTTCTTTCCCAGGGGCTTTGCTATGAGCTATTTTTCTTTTTCAAATTATTTGGATGGGAGTTAAGTCTCTCTGGGGCTGCTAAGAAGTATCAGCATTTCTAAAGCTGGCCAGGTAAGGTCAAAAGCTTGAAACCACAGCGTTAAAACTGAGTTAAGCAATAAATAGCAAGAAACCTCTGGAGGATGAAGAGGGAAGAGAAGCAATCTCAGCTCTTGCTATTGCCCTATGGAAGAAGCCTGCAAAAAAGCAGTGCTTCCTTCCAGTTCAGGCTAAACACACTAAATAGGAAGAGGGATCCACTTAAGAAATTAAATCCTACACAAAGATTCTGTAAGCAGCACCCTCTTCACTTTCCAGCTGGATGACAGAGTAAATCTTTTGGATTCCACCAGAAGTACAGACAGAGCAAACAATTAAACAATCCCATGTAGGGACAATGACAGCAATTATTTCACTGACCTTTGCACTCTAAGGAAAAACCTCATTCTCTCCTTCAGAGCTTTACATAGTAATTTCTGGCTGAATAGCACAGGTCAAGTGGGGAGCTCATGGTGCATGGTGTCCATATGGAGACAATTTTTCAGTGATGTGCATTAGCCAAGCTCTCTTTGGCCTGCAGCAGTGCCAGGAGAAAGTACTGGAGTGCTACCAGTCTCCCACAATTTTCTAGTAATTCCTTTTGTCCTCTACCTTTATTGACTAAATTCTCTGACTCATAATATGCTGCCAGAGTTCCATCTTAAAAAAAAAAACAACCTGAAAGAAACAAAACCCAACCCTAAACTTGTTTGTTTGAAACATTTCACAGCCAGACAAGAATCTTGTCTTGTTTCACAACAGGGATTTCTAACCAAAAGCTAAGATTGCAACTGCTCTTTCAGCATCTCATATCAAAGTCAGCAAAACCACATCTTTGTATTTTCTAGATCAGTAACTCAACCAGGATTACCTGCACTCTGCTCTTTTTCACGTAGCTTTTAATATTTAAAAAAAAAAAATCCAGAACAATGGTGAATTATTCATCTTCAACCATCCAGATATCCTGTTCCACTTCCAAAAGTATGATATTTACACTTACTTTTCTACATTTTGAAATAGAGGACTTCTTCTTTCAGTCATTCTCTTAAGTCATGGGCTGGATCAGACAAACCTCTGCTATGTCCCTCTACCAAATGTTTCCATCACATCCAGGACACCCACTGCACTCAGGACAGCACAGCTAATTCCTGATGTAATAACTCGGTTAATAGGCATGATAATTTATTAAGTTTCTATCCAAGTCAGCCCCCAAATGTTCCCCCTGTAACTGTGCCAGTTTAAGGTATTAGCTTTCCTAATATGCATTTTTATGTATATCACTGCACATTAAATAGTCAAAATACCAGACCTGTCATTCAACTGCCCATATCTCAACAAACTTTTGTTTTTTTGAATACATGTCCCACCAAAAATGTATTTCTTTAGCTAGCCATTAGCTGGACTCCATGAACTAGATGTGCACCATTCTCTAGCAGATACTGCACCCCTGAATATTATTTCAATACCATGAAACACCATCCAAGTTTGTCTTGTTCTAAGCAATCCAAAAGGTTCAAGAATGTCACAACCCCAAGTAAAATTCCCTTTCATACCTCTGTGGTACAGATTAGCGAGGCTGGCTGCTGCCTTCTGCAGTGGCAGCTGAGGTGCCTTTCTCCTGTGCTGCACCATCCATAGTGGTCTGTGCCTTTGATTCCCAAGCATGGATCTCACGCGCAGTTCTGGTATTGAGATCTGCTCTGCACACATCCCAGGGCCTCCACCAGCTCCTGCAGCACTCCCTTTATCCTTGTCATATCAACAAGCATCCTTAGCATGTTAAATCCATTCCATGTTCTTGATGGGAAAACATTTTTCTTCGACCATGCGCAGCAGCACTGACTCACTCTGATTATCTTGGAAATGCTGCTAAACCATCACATTCAACTCCAGCACATTGGTGTAAGTCTCTTTCAAGAGATCCTGATGGGAGTCGGCAGAGAGGAACACTTGGAAAATGAGCTGCCTTATCCAAGCTCTCGTTAGTTCATTCCTCATCCAAACAGGTAATTCCCAAGCGGGTGCCAGGCCACCCATTCTCATCTATACAACATCTCTTTCAAGGTTTTAAGGCTCTGCTTCAGGTCATTTCTGCTCCACAAATTCTCAATTAGCCACGACTTCCAAACCTTTCTTTCCGGTTTGGGGTAACCACGATGTCAAGGTGTTAATTGCTTTTGCAGGATGGAGCAGGTAAATGTTTTGCACAACAGCTTTCAAAATCCACTCAGCACTTTGTATTTTCTCAGCCAAAAGAAATTTTTATTTCCAACAGGATTTTATGACTCTTCAGAATCATTTCCAAGTTCTCCCAGGAAGCCATTACATGTTGTTTAGATTCCTCCTGGCTCGGTTTTAGAATCACGACAGCTCTGGTTTCTGTAGACTTGGACCACCAAGCACAATCCTGCTCTACTGGAGAGCACCTCTGACCACAGCACAGGGGGGGTTAAGCCACAGCCAAGTTGAAGGATTTTAAGCACTTCCCACTGAGAAATACTTCCCATGGAGCCGACTGTGGTACCATTTCTTTATTTGCTCTACACAACTCCCACTACTTTTCAACCACAGTGCATGAGGAAATACTGAATCTCCATACTTGCCACAAGCTCCCACATGGAAAACCTCCAAGGCTCCCTCCTCCCAGCTACCCAAAAACCTTCTGCCTCTGCTGTGATACCACCCTGAAGAGCCAAAGTGAAAGTGTCAAATTCAGCAGTTCCAGCACACACTGTTCTGCTGTCACAGTGCTACAGAGTTGACTCTTCACCAACATAAAAATCAATGCAATAACAGGATTTTTTTTTTTTTGAATATGTAGAATAGAACAGACACTATGAAAAAAAAAACTATTTTTATTCAGTTGAAAAGAAGTCATTTACTCAATCACATTAACTATGCTAAAAATGACTTTTTTCTGACTACACCAGCAGTTAAATATTTTCAGCACCAATTCATGACACATTAGTGACATTTATCACAACAGGTCTATTTCTTAATGTAAAGGACATACTAACTTCAGTAGCTGCTACCGGGAAAGGAGTAAGCAGAAGGCTGCCCGTTCTTTCCGAATATTTATGAGTGAGAGTAGCAACTTCTAGAAATAAATAACTTCCAAATTATCTCCCAAATCTTTAAATCGATCTTTTAAAAATAGAGTTAAAATAGATATCTTAATATGAGCTATCATAGATTTTATTTTTATGTGCTGAATACTCCAAAATGTGAGTAGTTGAGCAAGCATCCAGTACATAACTTTTAAAATAGTTCTTCCCTCCCCACAATATCAACCCCAATTTTTTAATCCATGTCATGCTGGTTAGATCCCTATCTCTAGTTGACTTCCCAGAAAACACCACGCTGTTTGATATCGCTAGGATAGGCTACCATCCTATGAGTGAAAGAAGTCAGTGACCTGGTGAAACACCACCAACTCACACAAACAGAAAATTCATCCAGTCATTGGCTTGTTAACTCTGAACATCAAACAAATCCTAAGCTTTAGTTTTTCAAAGCCCTCTTGCTGGGCCAGTTCAGAAGGTCATCACTGAAGGCAGAACCGATGAAGGCAAAGAAACCAAAAAGCAGCAGATAGTACTGTCTCTGTCCTTTTAAACAAATCAAGTTCGCACAAAACAAAAGGAGACAAGGTTAAAATGAAGTTTATTAGTTTTTTTGGTTTTTTAAGCTTTTTTTATATAAAACTGTTTGTGAAACAGCTATTTTTATTCCCATGGCAGAGTGACCCCTGAAAGATGCACTAACCCCTTTCTTAAGGCCTTAACAAGAAAAAAATGATTTTTTTTGTTGTTTTTGTTCCTAAAACCCAAATGTTTAAAAATTACATAATTTACAAAAAAAAAAAAAAAAAAAAAAAAAGAAAAAACTGACCCCGAATAACCATACAGTGTAGGCTTTTACACTGACATTGCCTCTTCCTTCCTTAGGAAAGGCAAAAACATAAAATTTATAAAGGGCCAAGTGGATTTACCCCAATCAATTTAAAGATACATTGACTCCACCAACATTCAGACTTCCTTTCGTTCCCCAATCTGGCAGGTAAACCATGTCTTCCTCTCACCTGCCTCCCAAACTGAAGGCAGCTTCTTGGAATCTGGGGGTCACATTGTGGCCACACAGGACAGACACTCCCTTCTCCTGTGTGATACAGGTGTTCCCACACCAATGAGGTGTATGGGACCTAGTAAGCAGCAGCCACCTCTTCATGAGTCTCAGGACCCAAGAGTCTGCAGATGTTGTTCAAGCTTACAGTGTTAATAGTGTTTCTCAAAAATGGAAACCTCCCTACCCCTCAGACACAACTACTGACACCAAATTACCTGCAACCATCCAAGCCTTCCTCTCACACCCTACAAACAATTCATCAGTATTTTATTTGCCTTTCAAAATTGAATTTCATCAGATGTTGTGAGAAAGAAAGCAAGAGGAACAGAGACAAGTCCTGTTTGGACTACTCCCAGTTTTTCTATTCTTTCCCACAAAGTGTCAAGCTCCACATACCTTGCTTTAACTTCTGATTTAATATTTACTTTAGCTATAGGTTTCTTTTTTAATTTATATGGGGTTTTAAAAATTTTAATCAAAAGCATCAAAAGGGATATAGCGCACCTTTCATTTAAAACAAAGTCTTTCAAGACTAAAAAATAGATCTTTATATATATATATATTTATCCCTCCCTCTTTAATTCCCCCCACCTGTTTCCTTTTTCCCCCTCCCCTCCCCACTGTCACTATGGAGATTGTGTCCATGGAAACAGCTGGTTCAGACTCCTTGGTCAGATTCTGTGATGTCATCAGTCTTGAGTGTGATGTAAGAATTTATGAAGGAAGTGCTGGCATTGGCAGGCACGTCGAGAGGGGGCATGGCTGCACAGTGGGAGAGATTCCATTCAGTCACGAATGTCCACCGCTTTTTATCTCAACAGCCTAACCTGAAAAACAAAGTCAAAATAATATTGGAATGGCTCCTTTCCCTCCATTTGCAAACAGGCCCCTCAGGCTTTGGAAAAACCCACTCTGCAGCCTACCACAGCAGCAACACCAAGAGCTTTTCAGTTTTGTGGACCGAGAACAGATACACACAACGGCAAGTAGTTTATAAAAGCTAATCCATGTGATAAAAATCTTAGTTTAACAACCAGCAAAAAAAATTAAAGAAGCCCAGTTCTGAAGGAGGTCTGGGATGGCAGGATGATCTGTGCCACAATGGCCCAGCACTCTCACAGAGCCTCTACCTTCAGCAGCCAGGCAGGAGCTCACTCACCGCATGTCCACTCCTCACATCAACCTGAGAATGGGAAACAGAGGGGCCAAGCATGTCCCAAGGCAGTGACAGCTCCTGGGATGCCATGAGGGACCACACCCAAATGTTTCCCTATAGGTCATGCTGCTACCATCCAATGGTGGTTTCCAGTGAATATGTAGCAGATAGTGAAACTAGTATCAAAATTACAGAAGTCCAGAAGCCAAACCTGGAACATGGCCAGATTTCACTAGTTAAAGGTGAAGCCGTGTGTGGTTTAACTAATTGAAGGGCAGGTGATATTTCTTTCTGCTGCTTTTTAAATCTGATTTTCATATTATGGAGACAGTTCATGGAAGGACTAAACTTGTGATATCTTTCCAAGACAAATGTGGAAATGCCCAGGTGCTTGGCACATGTTCTCCCTGTCCAGAAGTTCTCTAAGGTGACAAAACGAACTTCAGGATTTTGCTAAGTTGCTGGAGGCTCTGTTCAAAAGAGAAACTACAAAGTTAAAATTTAATTTCTCTAAGTTATGGTTCTCATTCTTAATCTACACAAAGAGAAAGCAAAGCTTGAAATAATGTAATCCTTTCTTCCCTTACCCCATAACACAAGTGAGCCCAGCAATTTATTTATTTATCTAGTAAGGTTACTTATTTACTTGGATATAACTTAGATAATTCCCTTCCTACCACATAAGGAGCTTGGGAAAAGGAAAAAAACTTGCACCATAAGTGATGCACATGGAAAGCAGTTAATGGAATTAGAGGTGTGCCTGGGAGCAAGTAACACCCATGTTGGTTCATAGCTGGCAATTAAACTCCAGGAACCCTAAGTGTGATGCAGAAGTCAATGCTGCTCTGATCATCAGCACACCAATTAGATTACATCCCAGCAAGCCTAACTCTTGGCTGCAAATATCCCCCATCCAGGGGTGCCAGGCAGAGAGTGAGTAAAGAGTCAGGCAAGTACACACAAAAACCAGACGGGCAATGTTGCAGAGCACCAGCTGAAGAGGAAAGGGGAGGTTCCTAGAAAGTTCAGGCAGCTGCCCTTTGTGGTTTCATTACTGCGCAACTGTGAGCCCTCGCTGAAGGAGTGTCAAGGCCGTGTTGCTGTCTCTGGCTCCTGTACAACTGCAGCTTGCCCATGCCTGGAATTGGTCCAGAGCATTAGGCACCGGCTCAGGGAAGAAACAGGCTCAACACAGAGAGAGAGAGAGTCCTGCCTCGTTCCTGGACAAGATCCAGAGCACCAGACTCACTCTCACAGTCACTCTCCAGATCTGGACTTGATCCAAATGTTCTAGAGGCAACTGGCTCAGGGAGAGAGAAGCAACAAAGACAGAATACACTGACTTGCCTGGATATTATCCAATATGCAGGATTTTTCTTAACTTGCTAGGCCTGGGAGTGAACCAGGACTAAAACAGCCCAATAATCTCACAATTGAGTATCCATTGTATCTTACACAAAGGCCAGCAGAAGGGCAGTTCCAGTACTACCTGGACTGCTACAGTATTCCCCTAAAGTTCTTTAATTACCACAGTAATACTATATATATATATATATATATATATATATATATATATATATATGATTTTTTTTGTTATAATTGGATCTTTTAGATTTGCATGGCTTTTATTTTGGAATGCAAGATCAGGTTAGAATTGGAGAACCTAATTTTTAAGACATTCTGAACATTGAAAGGGGGTGGTTAAATAGGGCCTTCTGGTAAGAACTACTTGAAGCAAAAATGGATTTGGAAAGAAATGATGCCTTAGAGAGGTATCTAGGGCATACAGTGAATACAGTGCAGAGATTCCACAGCCTGCAAGGTCTTAAGTCAAGACATTCCTATGATATATAAAAAAAGAGCTAGCACTGGAAAATAATGCAGGGAAGAAAGATGTGTAAAGGTCTCTGGGACACAGTAATGTTCACCAGTACATTACAAAAATGGCCCCAAAATCACCAGACTTCCCTAGTGTTAAACAGCCAGAAGAGGCACCTTGGCTGTGGGACTCTCGTCCTGCTTTAATTTTACGAATTACATTGCTTGTTACACTTAAAGGAAAAGAGAAAAGCTTAAAGGAATCCCAGTGACCTTTACCATGGAAGGAGAAAGCTACTCAAACACTGAATACTGTTAAATACTGTTTACATGGTAACTGTTAAAACAACACTCCAACGCTATTAAAAATGAAAAGTCACAGAGCACAGCTGAGCTAGACTAAGTCAGCAGTCAGTTTACAGAAAGTGTTTATATGGGACACTACCTGTCTTCGCTACTGCACCCCACAAAACCCCACAATCTTCCAATTAACCTCTCATCCTTCACACAAAGCACCATTGGAAGTACTTCACAATTACTTAACGTGAAAAACAGGAAAGATTTTAATTTAGGGAGGTGCCTGGGAAGCAAGGGAATGGCAAAGAGGGAAGGGGATTACCATCAGCAGTTCCAAGAACTGACATGAAAGAGCAACTTCCCCTGCATGACTGCAAGAAAGAGACAGAGAAGCAAATAGCTTGAGTAAGAAATGCAACTGAGTAGTGAAATGAAGGCAAGAGACCTTCTCGGGCTGCAGTTTCATGGAAAGGGTGCCAACAAGTATTAATTTGAAACCAAGCACTTATTTAATTTTAATCCATCCTGATGCCTTTCAACTGCAATGCACCTGCAATTGAATAAAAAATCCCAACCTCATCCCATTTCCTCCCACCTCAGTGCTACTTCCTCCTTGTGCAAGTGTATTTTCCCAGCCACACAGTGAACCAGATTAGGAAAATGACCCAGCTCTGATGCGAACATGGCAAAAAGCTGTTTCAGACAAATTGAGTTCCCCATCAAGCTCACACCTGGCTGTATCTAGACAAAGAAGGAGGCAGGAAGGAAGTGCAGTGAGGAACTCAGGGCACATTACAAAGTTATGGAATTGTGACCACTTCTGGATACAGTTCTACCTTCTATGCCCCATGTCTGCTTGCAAAACAGAGAAAAAATCTGGGCTAAAAGAAACACAGTGTGCTCCTGCTAACACTAATTTACTTATTCTTGGATCTTTCTACACTTCCAGAAAATAGGAATCCTAGATTACAACAATCCTGAACTCATCAATATTATTTATTCCTTACACACCGAATATAAGATACTTTGATGACTTTATTTATACAGAAGCTTAGTATTAACTACTCTGAGACTCACAAAAAACCCCCTTCAGATCCTTACAGATGTGATACAAAATGACATTTCTGCCACTGGTTTAGCTGGGAGAGTAATCAGGTAGTTATAACAGCTAACAAGCTTTGCCTTTCACTGTTTAACAGAAGAAAGTGCTGCAGAAATACAAAAACTGAACAGGATGGTAGCAGAGAAAAAAAAATATTACAAATGTTCTGAATATACACAAAAGCACCTTGATTTCTCACAGAAATGGGGAAGGCACTGGATGTAAGGCAGCAGGTGGAACTGGAAGCTCTCTCCCACTCACCTGTGCTTGCTTTTATATCCATTCCCAGGAGTACACTTCCCCCCTCACCCCCGCTCCGACTGCTCTGTGCTGAGGCTGCCTTTCACCATCTTGTTCTGCAAGGAGGGAAGAGAGCAAGGAAGGAGGGGCTGACAAACCAGCAAGCCAAACAGAGGAGGAAAACGAAAATGAGGGATAAACGGAAGACAGGGGTAGGGAAAGGGAACATACAGAAAGTGAGAGAAAGAGAAAGAGAAGTCAGTATTGGAGCCAGAAATAGACTTTTCAGACAGAGTTTTTCCCGAGACAAAGGCAGGTAATTCCACAAAAGTAGAGTCTGAGATAGGAAAGATTGGTTAATTTTAAGAAACACAGAATTTAACACAAAAAGGTAGAACAAGTTTAGAAGCATCACTTTAAAATTGCCCGAACAGATGGTTTAAGACAATCTAAGATGGCTGAGCCACCAAAAGGTGAGCTACCCCATCCCCTTTATGGCCTCTCCATGGCTCAGCATCCTCATCAGGTCTGTTGCAACCTCACTTGCTTTGATGCAGACAGAGAATCTGTGAGAGGAACGCTTCAAAAGATGATAGTTTTCAGACAGCATTTTCCTTGTGATAAAAGCTGATATTTTGCATAAGTAGCATATTCAGGACATGGATGGTTGAAGCATCAATCCTGACAGAAGGCAACGGAAAAGCTCACCGGGGAGCACACAGAAAGGCAGGACCAGTCCCTTTGGACTTAGCTTGCTTATGCCTTAAGTGTCAAGCACAGTTAATGAGGCAAGAAACACCTTTGCTCTCCAGGAGCCTCTTACTGTGATGAAGTGTATTTACTGGTGTGAGGCACAGACTGCCAAAGGGTAAGAGGCCCTGTACCAGAGGACTTAATGCTGGAGATTTATAAAGTTAGGTCTTCCACCCATTAGCTACAGAATGGCAGAGTGAGCTATGAGACAGTTACTAATTTGCTAATAGTACTAAGCTGGTGTTACCTAAAAGCATCACTTTCAACAGACTAATTGAAAGTCTTTCTTCCTCTCAATTGCTCATACTCATATCGTGCAAAAAAATTGATGCAATTTGTTCTCCAATCATTCTAGAGCAATGGTTTTCAGCCTTCCTGTTCCTGCATTGTCACTGTCTGGAATTCCCCTTTCCAGCCACTACAATGAAGGAGCAGAGTGAGTTTATATTCTGCCCTGCAGAAGGGCTGGGAACAAACCAGTAAAGAATAGTGAAACATGTGAGGGCAGAGAAAGAAAGCAAAGCAAACTCTACTTGGCTTCAAACAAATTATTTGTGTCTTTACTAAGACACAACAAACTTCAGTGTCAAAGAAGGGCTGCTGGTGTTGAACTTCTGGTTTTGATACAATGAAGAAAGTGATCTGCAGTAAGATAGCTCTGAATAGAATTCAAAATTTTATTGCTTCATGAAGTACCATTATGAACTTAACTGGTAGTTGTCCCTCTCCCATCCTGCAAGATTTCTTTAGAAATCCATGTGCCCTCTCAGATTCTTTTTGGGGAGAGCTGGATTCTATGCCTGAATCTAAACCAGTTCTTTTCCTTTCATGGTTTGAGCACCATCACTGCCAAGTGCTCGCATACAGCAGCAGTGACCCAAGCCATCTATGTAACACTATTTTTCTGGAATACTTCAGGCAAAAGGCAGTAAAATAAAACAGCCTTCAAATACACAACCCTCTGTCATGGTTTTACCCCAGCTGGTAACTAAGTACCAAGAAGAAAATAACTATGCCACCCAAAACCAAGACACACTCCAATTATCTTTAGTCAAGTATCCAAAGTTGAGCAGAGGTTGGCACTTCGGCAGTTACGTTACGCAGTATGGGGAGCTCATCCTTCCCATTTTTGTTTGGCAAGATCTGCAGATTCTTGTAGCATTAAGGCATTAATTTAAGCTTGCTGTACACTGTCAACATTATTCCACAGTTGTGCAGAATAATTTATTTTCTTTTATATAATGAAAAGTAGGCCAATTCTGGATAAGAGCCTGAATGTGCACTGAATCTTCCAGTGCATTTTAAATACGTGTGTATAAATACATCATTTTGTGGTAGAACATCCAGAAAGGAACATGAGGCTAATTCCTGTATGTTTACAAAAGACAGATTAAGAATAATCTGTGAAAACAAAAGACCACCAGATGTCAGTCTAATTCTAGGCAGGGATCTGCAGACAAGAACTAGATGGAGACTAATCCCTGCTAGAATGCAAAACAATTCTTTCCTATTATCAATTCCTTTTCAGCACAAGCCATCCAAACTCTTGCACAATTCCTGTTGTGTTCAACTGGCAATAAGAACAGTTGTTTTTCTGGATATTTTCTGACCATTTAAAACTGGAAGACTGGTATCCACAACCTCCCAGGGATGTAGCCTCCCTTAAGGGCTGGGAGGGGTGTTCCCAGCACTGTATCCCATTACTTAGGGCTGTAAGAGAGTATGTATTGTCTACCTTGTCTCCTCTTTCCATACAGACAGCTCTTTGCACCACTGTGTTTGTAGGTTCCGGGGACAATTATTAAGGATGCCCAGACTCTGGGCAGAAGCAGCGTGGGAGTCTTCTGACGAACCAAAGATTTAGAGAACAACCCCACACATCCACTGAAGGCTGAGTGGTTGCACTCAGTCCAGTTACTACTGGTAAACTAGAACAAGATGTTTCCAAAAACCAGGAGAACTTTTTCATAAAGTCATTTTTCATCTTCTTTGCATCCTCAGTAAATCCAAGGAGAAAACCCAGCAGTTCAATGCAACATCCAAACAGGAATAGCGAGCAACATATTGATTCTATCACAGAATTCAGAAAATGAAGCTGAGCTTTCTGAAGAGTCATCAAGGATCTAAAGAAACACTGAGCAGATGGAACAAAAATTTTATCTTCTTAATCTTGGTATTCTTCTTAAATTGATGTTTGCCCCCAGAATACACCACAAGCATATATCACAGAATAATTGAACTAAAAGCATCTCTGGCTACAGACATTATCCAGGTAATAAAATTACGAATCCAAATTTAGAAACCAGAAGAGGGCAGCAAAAAACCCAGGTCTAATCCAGGAGAGGATTCTTACCTTGTGCTTGGGGCACCTCACTGAGAAATTCTCTTCGTTTAGTAAACAATCTAAAGGAGGAGAAGACAGCAATGGATTATTTTTTTAATGAAAACCAATTTAAATAAAACATCACAAGTGTTAATCTTGCCTCACAGGACACATTTTTTATTCAAAGATCTCTTATAGGAATACTTTGTCAGCAGTTTCATTCCTTCCACCCCCAAAGTTTTAGCAAACAAAATAACTGAACACCCCAAGTGACAATGCTGCTTGGATTACCACGCAGCCCCGGTTTTCCCAACAATCTGTAAGCAGCAAGAATGACAAAAGCAAGTCTCCCAACCCCCTTCAGCTATTTGAGCCTCCTTCACTTTACCACATGGAAGATGGACACATTCATCCAATCTGAACAGACAATCTCTGCATTTCATAGTACAAATGTTGCATTCCACCCTTACCCCAAGGCCCTGCCAGTATCAGGGGGAGAAGGGGTGTGTATCTCTAGGTATGGGTGCATACAGTTTATCTGCAATCCCAAATCCTGGTGATAAGTTTACACTGTGACACTATTTCTGGTAGTCTGGTCCCCCATGCTGCTCTTAGATCTGCTTCCATGAATCATATATGTGATGCTTCTATGATCTAAAAAATGGTGTAGTTAATTATTTAAACCTATTACGTAAAGTGAGGCACCTGTGTGGAACTGCTTATTTAGGAACAAAGTAAGCAATACTGCCATTTGAAGAGCACTTACTTGGCAGCACTGTCAGAGTACGGATTGCTTCTCCTTGCATCTCCCCTCCCAGACTATGCCTCTAAGTGATGCAAGTTGGCAGCTCCTGGAACTTCAGCCACGGGAAAAAGCAGTGCTCCCCTCAGAGCACTCAGATGCCTCCCCTGGGCACCCTGAACTGCAGGGTCACCTCTCAACCTGTCCAGACACCCGATACCGCTCTGTTCCAATTCCCTCTTGCATTGGAGGCTGACCCAAGGCTGTCACCTCCTGAGGAGGAGCAAGCACCCATCCCCACCCCAGCACGACTGACCAATGCTGCCCTGGAGAATTCAGCAAGGTGCTTAGGACCTCCTGCCTGCTCCAACACACCCCAAGAGCTCACAAGTAGACAAGTGCAATGGTAACTAAAATGTGCTAATTTAAAACGCTCTTAAGTATGTAGCATAACCAGTGCTACCTGCTGTTTCAATCTGCTGGAAGAGTTTAGCAGACAGCAGGAGACTGGAACTAAAGCTTGAGGGAAAAGCTTTCTAGATACCCAAGCTTTGGCAGAGCATCCCTCTGCTACGGAATGCTAATGTTTCAACATGAATGCCTCTGGCCTCAATCAAAGGGAAACAGCATGCAAGAGGCTAAGTTACTTGAGAGATTTTAGGAAAGGGGAGTAAAAGCCTTAATCCTGTCACAGATAATTTCAAATGCAGCATTAGCAAATCACAGGAAATAAACAAAATGTCTTCTCATTATAAGGGCAGGAATCATACATTTAGACTACAGCATGAATTATCACTGCATAATACAGCAATCATCAAAAATATACAGAGCAATCATCAAAAACATACACAGTATGTTAGAACAGAATGGAGTTTTCTTCTTTGTTGGAAACCCAACGTTGGTAATGAATGCAGTTCTTTAGCTAGTACATCAGAAAGGAAGACTGTACAAGGATCAGGAAGAAGTGCCAGAAACCTTGTACCTAATGCCTGATCTGTGTATGGGGCTCGATTTCTTACTAAGGTCAGCATTTTTGTTGCAAATACTAATAGCAGATCTAATTAATAGCAATTTTTTTCATTTCTGTTAAAGGACTACTATGAAAAATGTCATCAGCACAGTGTAGAAAATCAGCTGAATACCAATAAGGCAGAAATTGTTCATCATTACAAAGCTGGCCTGGATTTTGGTTAGCAGTTCCAAGTATTTTATATAACAGATTACAATTTGTCATGAAGTCAGCAGACACGGAGCTATGATCAGCTCATTGTGGCAGAAAGGGAAAAGAACTGAGACTTGTCCTTGTTTCCACAGATTTTTCTCCATAAAGTAGTCAGGAAAAACCTAAAACACTTTTAATAGAAGCAATTATTCTTCTGTAAGCTTCATACTTTTGTCTCACCCTCTGTGTTCTGCCTGTTACTCATCTTTAATGATACTTGTGAAGACACAGGATTTCTGTTCTCCGAAAATTCATTTTATTTTGCTGTTAATCTTTTCCTAATTTACAGTCAAAAAATCTGTAAGTGGAACTGCCTGCGATATATGTTGTAGGGACAAGCGTGCTGCAACCATCAGAATCTGACTCCAGGTGGGGAGGAACAAGCAGAGGGAGAGGATATAAAATTTCAGAAAACAAAGATCCTGTTTCCATGGAGACATCCCTAGGACTAAGTTATCTTGAGACATCAGAGGCTCTTCATAAATTTGGACAGACGAAAGCCAAACACAGACAATGTTAACCACAGTCATTTCCATACAAAAATGACTTAAGTGGCACTACTGATCTTGATTTTTATGTAAATGGATAAGAAATGTTCAGCTCTCTTACACCCTATTTTGCCAAAGACTATTTTCTATGAAAGGAGATTAAAAGACAGCCTGAATTAGGCTACATAAAAGCATCCATATGTACAAACTGGCAACTTACGAAGCCACGTGCCTTGCACAGCACTCAATTAGCAACAGCAGGGCAAAGCCTGGCTCCTCACCGGGGTGGGATTGGACACAGACCATTGGCACGGAAGCCAGAGCCCAGGTCCCACCCCAGGACTGCCTTCAGTGCTGCAAGGAATTGAAGCCATTTGACATATTCCAGCCTCCAGCCCTTTCCCAAAAATGTACTGCCTTTCACAAGGTGCAGGAACTGACAGGGACCAACATGGATGCAAAGGCAGAAACGCTTCAGCTCACGCTGCAACTGCTTCAGAATGCAACATGGCTACTTCATCTCAACTAAGGCACAGCCAGTTCCAGGAATTCAGACAAACCAAGTGTGTATGACTCAACATACCCTAAAAAACACTCTAGCAAGTGTTTTCTGTTTGGCTTTATTTCTTTTAGATACAAAACCAGTCATACATATTCCAAAAGCCTGAGAGCCCTTGTAAATGTTAACACACACTTCTGAGGATTCAGAACAGATCTGTGACAGATCCTAAATACAGCAAGGTGGCACCATCCTTCAAAGCAGGGTGGTTGACTTCAAAATGGCACTACCACTGAGCTCAAGGAAGCTGAGAAGCACCTCTCCAGTTTCACTACAGAAAGATAGTAGAACTGCAAAACCAATAAAAAGGGTTTACAGGCAGACAGCAGGCTGAGCAAAGAGAAAATAATGTTGATTTGTTTCTCAAGGAAGCCTACATTTTCTGCTTCGGCATAAATGAAAATCAGGTCTTATGCCACATAGCTTGCTTATTTCTTTTACACAGATTTATTGGAAGAGTGTCTGTAGATTAAGACAGCTTGATTACACCCACAGATAAAACCAACTGCAAACAAGGTCTTTTACTGTCACACCATCAGGCTGAAATTTTGAATGCTGAGAATCTACTTCAAGATGGGGCTCTTTTGTTTGTTTTGGTTGAAAACTTCAGCTGAAGCAGCCCAATGATTTCCTTAAAACTCTTTCTTGGAAAAAAAGTTATTCTGCCCATGTTAAACATCCCAGGATTATTTTCTCTGAAAAGCTCTACAATATCCTGATTTTCAGTAGGACCTGGATTTTAGCTAAGGCATACACTTGCCAGCTACCACAAAACCAGCAAATAGAACTCCTTGAAAGGTGACATGGGGATTTTCATGTGCAGTTCAGAAGAAGCTTGTTAGATTTTAATAGCTAGGTCCTTTTAAAAATTCCACCAAATCTACTTCTGACTGGGGGTGATCAGGGCTTTCCTGTAAATGAACCTCTGCCCTCAGATTCAGGCACCAGACCCAAAAGCAGTAAAGGTGTCAGGGGACATTTCTAAGACTCAAGTGACCCAAAAGAACAAAGTGACCATTTCAAAACTGCAAAATGGGAAGGACTGGTCCAGTAGGCAAAAGTGAAAACAGTACTGAGAAAGGCAATCAAGACACAGAAAGAATGGAGGCTAGCAGGAGGGAGATCAGAGCTACTACAAGTCAGGAGCAGGGAATTAAGGACAAGTGCCAGCAGGAGGCTAAGACAAAGAACTGATTGGAACAAGGCATAGAAAGGTGGAACAGAGAATATAAAGGACAATAGACGAGAACCAACCAGGACTAGCAGTGTGAGGTGTGACATGGAGCTGAGTTAGGAGAACCAAATGGCAGTGATAAAGCCCAGAGAGGAAAAAAAAAAAAAAGGAGAAAACAAGAAAGGAGAGAAGAAGGTAAAGTAAGAGCAGAGAGGAGGAAGCCAGAGTGAGAGCTGGAAAACTGGACAAAGAAAAAGTCAGAAATAATTAGGAGGAATTGGGTCTTACAAAGAGACTGGAGTAAGAAATTTGTAAAGAGGAGCCTGAGATCAACTAGATAAAAGGCCTGTGGGGGGTATGAGAAGCCAGAGAGGAGAACATATCAGACATACAGATAGGAAAATGTATTTAAAAAAGCACCAATGAAGTCTTTTGTTCTCACTAAACCATACTCTTCTGGGAGTGAAACCAGAGACTCACCAGTTCTACCAACTCCTCCGCTATTTTTAAAATATGTTTGTGAAACTCACAGTCCAAGTATCCCATCTCCATACAGCTCTTGCAATTTATTACTGCCGTATTACTCAAAGGAGGGAAATTAGCTTGGAATTGTGCACTCCGACAGATGGCCACATGACAACATGATGTCTCATAACAAAATTAAAAGAAAATGAAGTAAGTGTAGCCTTGGAACTTGAGCACAAAAAGCTACTCTAAAAAAATCTCACAGGTTGCAAAGTCAAGACAAAAGTGAAAAAAATCCAAATTTAATCTAACCCAGGTCTAGATATTATATAGCAGACATGTTACATCTAAAATGGACTAAATACTATGATTATATACTGGTTTTTGTATATGTCACTGTATCTTCTATGCATGACACAAACTGTTCTTGCAATTCAATCGTGATTGTTCAGTGTATTTCTCATTTTGGAGGATCATACATTTGCTGAAATGGAGTAGAGTTAATATATCTGAAGAAAAAGGACAGTATATGAATTTTGATATCTGAATTTAGAACCCAGAAAATGCTACATATTGTGTCTAGTAAAACATGAATTTAAATTAAGCCCTCAAATTTTTGGGAACATTCACTATATTTTTGTTTTTTCATGGTATTGAAAAGGGCAGGTCACAAACCAGAAACAAATAGATACTAAACACAATATGAATGTGAATCTGATTAGAGATTGTGTGTCTCAAACACACTGTACAAAACCAAGTTTATTAATGTTCATGAAACTCTCAGGCATGACAGAGATGAACATCACAGAAAATTTCCCAGTTCTACTTTCAGAACTGAGAAGGAATCATCTGCAGTAAGTATGACACAGATCCAGCAAGGACAACATATGTTCATGAATGAGTACCCTTCCATCCTACAGGCTGAGGTAAGGCCTTATGAAAAGAGATATCAGCCTTTAATTAGGTGATTACTATAAGACAGATTCATGAAAGACCAAAATTACACTTACATGGACACCCTTATTTCTGGTATTTTTTGAGTACGTGATTTTTGCAACCTGAATAATCTTTCTTTCACGTGAAGTCAAATATTCTCTCTACTAGTAGTAGTAGTACTGTGGTACTAGAATATTCCACTGCAATATTAATTTAATAATAACATTCCTATTGGAATAAAATGCGTATCTCCAATAGGGTGGGATTTCACAGTGAGAGGTGCAATGCAGTCATTCAGAAATGAGCATTCCTACTTCAAATACTCTAACATTTGGAAAACAGCATAAAATGGGTGGTGAACAAATGAGTTGCTGTGGAATCGGAATACAAACAGGAAGCTTGCAATTGTTTTCCAGTCTAGAGTTATAATCTTGAATCCTTTCCTGCTTTTTATCAGATAAAGTTTTGTATGACAGGAGAAGTGAGTTACAGGAGACCGGAAAAGTGGGGTATTATTTACTCTGAGGCTGGATTTTTTTTTACCCAAGAACAAAGCTTATCTCCATGAAAAACTGTCATTATTGCACAGAATCCACCAAACTCACAAGTCCAGGCTCACAGATGGAAATAGTATCATCAAACAATTAGCTTATCTAACAGTGAAAATTTGACCTACTCAAGAGACTGGCTGAACTGCTTCTTAGGAGGGAGAAGGAAGGTTGTGTTGCAAATGGTAATGATGATTCTACAGACACAAACACTTGAAGTCATTACTAGGATCACCCATAGGAGTATAACCCTGAAAGAAGAAATCCCTTGCTACACATCCTTT
The DNA here is from genome assembly GCF_001522545.3 of Parus major. Lineage (NCBI taxonomy): Eukaryota > Metazoa > Chordata > Aves > Passeriformes > Paridae > Parus > Parus major. The sequence goes on along the minus strand of NC_031773.1, from coordinate 46,954,308 downwards.
TAACAAAGGGTTTCTATTTTTGGCAAGGAGTGATCAGTTCTCACACTGCAGCCAAATTCAGTCACTGTAGCTGCACTCCTCCAAACCAGGCTTTTTCTGCTCTTTCAGGCAGATTCCTTTTCATTACAAGCTCCATCTTGTCCCAACATGTTATTGTACACTGTTTATCTCATGCCATTTCTCACCATTTTTATTACTTTATCTTTGCAGTAGGAGGAAAACTGAGAGGGAGTAATTTGTAAAGTACCTCAGAATTATTTAGTGTTGTATGATGTGAGTAATTATGGCATACAGTTAAGATGTCATTTGTTCCTACCTGCATCGATGGCACATGGGTAATGGTATCGGAAGGAGCAGCCTTTGTTGTAGCAGCCTAAGGTGGCTCCCGGTTCCTGGCAATGGGAACATTTCTGAAAGGGAAACCAAAAAACAGTAATGAAGATTGCAGTCATTTTTTTGAATGCCTGTATTTTCCTGGTAAGTTTATCAACCCCATTCCAGAAAAAAAAAAAAATTGACAAATCATGTTAAACTCCATCTTTCTACACCACACTAATTTTTTTTGTTTGCCTTTCAAACAAGTAAAAACATAAGCTCTTTTAAACTACTAAATTTACAGCTGTGCTAATCAAGCAAGAGATAGAAATGTTCAGCCATTCAGAAATAATTTGAAATCCTTCTTAAATCTGTTTTACTGGCCCATGTTTCATTACCTGACAATGACATCACTATTAAAATAGGAGGAAAAAGAGTGTCTTTGAGTCTACAGCAGCTTTAAAAGGAGAATCAGCATGACAAATAATGACTTAGAAGACACCACCATAGAAGTAATTTGGTTACACCATTCTTATCACTAGCAATTGAAAAAGATCATGCACAAGTTGAATATTTTATCACAGGTGATCAAAAAGGGTTTATCTGGAGCAGAAGATGCCATCATGGCAAAACACCTCATCATCACGGAAATGGCACAAGTCCAAAAATAGCACTTGCAGTACAACAAGGATGCTCATACAACTATCGTCAAAGTAGCTCAGACTCATCTGATTACCACGTTCAATTTTCATTAGTTAAACCCTATTAGCTCAACTAGTCAATGATGTATTTGACCATAATACCAGACAATTGTGAAAGCAGAAAGGAAATCTCTCACCTTTACTTCATCCTAAATGACTTAAGAAATGACCTAAAGAAGAGTTCTAAAGCACATCTCATTCAGACAGCCATTTTATTTCTCGAAGGTATACACTAAGTGATTTTTGCTAATTAATCTGATTCTGATGAAAGCTGATTTCTGACTGGTTGACATTTTTCCCTTAAAAAATAAGATATAGCCATACCTGGTAGAATTCACCAAATGCTAGGAGATTGCAACTGTTTAAAAATGAAAAAGCGAATTGACTACTGGCAGAAAACGAAGATAGGAACTACCATAATTTTTAAGTCATACTTTAAAAAGACAGGAATTTTGTTTATTCAGCTAAATACAACCAACACCATAATAAGGCCTTGTATATTTGGTACAATTCACCTTGAATTTGGGTTGTGAGAAGTTGCCTTTGGTCCCTGCCTGCACATAGGGATGATGACATGATCTAAAATCACGGCTGCTACTGGGAAAGCCGGTGTCAAACTACACTGTTCTATTGCCATTCCCAGCGAGCTCCACCTGTACCACACAGGAACAGCTGTGCTCAAACCAGCGGCACACCTGGCACTGGACACGAGCACGGCTTTCCCACCATACGGGGACACTCGTCTGCCAACACGGCCACCTCCCCCAGACCACACATCTTCCATCCCTCATCAGCACACACGCTGCAGCGGAGATCTGCACAACAGACGTGGCCACAGCTAACAGCCACAGCAAAGTTCCTCACTCTGCATAGTAAACAGGGGCTTGATTACAGTATTTCCAAACCCTCTGAGAATATCTGACAGTTATTGCTCTTCCTGCTATTCTGTGCTATGCAGAGATGACTATAGTTTGTATTTAAATGCCTGAAGGAAGATGAAAGCAAAACTAGCTCCAGCCATAAACTAGGGGGGCCTCTTCAAATCAAAGCACATGCAACTAGCAGAAAAGCTTGTGAGACGTCAGTTCTCGTGACATCTACAACTGCAGTTTTGAGTAACACCTTCTCTTTACAGGTATGCCAAAGAATCCTGAGCCTGATCTTCAGTGCTTCCTACTAAATAGTGTCTATCTTCTAAGCACAACAAACTACTGCGGTATTTATGATGCAAGGGAAGTGTCCCTGAGGCCTAGAAAGAGACACACAAGCAGTTTATTATTGCCTGTCAGAACATGAATGCAGGTTTCCAAAGATTAAAAAAAAAGGCTAAACCAATATTGAAATGCGCACCAAAATATACCGACCACTAGCCAAACTGCAATGTAACTCACTTTCTCATGGGAGTAAAACCAAACTTCATCCACAGAAAATGTCTTTTCCTGGCTCTGAAGTCAGCTCTAGAAGGATATTATGTACTGGCAATAGTCCCAGATTCACCTATGCCAAGTACTCACAAAGTGCAGCTTGAGGAGTTCTCAAACAGAGCTCTGTACCTGAGTACTTTTTTCTCGCTTTTAGATGTGGCTGACTGGGATTAATTATTTTAACAGGACAGAACCCAAATTGACTATTCTTTTTGAATGCAGATATGAATTTCTAGTCTTGTTCCTCAGAGGCATTCTGCCCTCCCCACTTTATCTCCTCTTTTACGTACCATCACACTGCTGCAACAGAAGGTCATTCTCCCCTGGATCACTGTTTCCCATACAGAGCAGTCAATAAGAGCATAAGAACTACTGCAGCAAAGATTGAACTGCAGCTGTATAAAATATTTCTTAACACTAAAAAGGCATGTCTTAGAAGAGTATGCTGTGTGATACAAGAGAAAACAAGATCCCTAGCAAGATTTTTTTACTTTTTCCAAAAGCCACATCTTTTAACTTATTCTTTGCTGCATCTAGTATGGCTCATGCTGCTATTCTGAAAATCGCATCCTGAAACACGACATTTTGACAAATTTTCAGCTGAGAATAGGTAAGGAATGCTTTAAAATAGTTTGTGATTTCAGAAGTTACTAGACAGTAAAAGTGGGCAGTTAAGATGCCAGTGCATGTGCATCAAGCCTTCACAGCCCCTCTTTTTCAGTCTGGCAGACCAATGAGATTTTACCAAGGTTACCTGTGCTACGCCCACAACAGCAATTCCCCAGCGGATGACTCTGCCACTGACGGCTCAAGGCAGAGATCATCTGCTGCTGCTGGCTCCCCTGCTGCTGAACAAGTCTCCATTCTGGCAGATGCTTCTGCTTTTCACAAGCCACTGACAGCCTAATGGCCCCATTCCTTCTACCTCCCGGGACCCCCAACCATCTGCTTCTTTCAGGGGAAGCTGAGGGAACCACAGACACAATAACTACTCTTTTTTTACAAGTTCTTCCTTCTTGACACACCTGAGTGACTGAACAAAGCAAGACACCCTACAAAGCTGTGTGGTTCTAAAACAACTTACAAGTCTATCACCTCATCTTTGAAAGAGACTATCATCACATAGTGCCACATGGTTTCCAAATACATCCAGGTGTTCCCATGAAGACAAAAAAAAAAGTGCTTAAAAAATTTTGGGTTGGTCTCAGTCTTCTTTTGCAAGACATTGCTGCTGTGCCTTAAAAGGTAAAAAGATGCCCTGTTCCTGCTGGTACTTTCCGTGGCTTTGGTTAGAACCCTCATCTTACATATTTATGCTTCAAAACAAAAAATACATACACTACAACTAGGAAACATTCTAACACCAAAATAAAATCACATAACTTCTTACAAGGAAATGTGTGAATGCAGCATAATGAAAACTAATTGTTCTCTTAGTCCGCGAGAAAATTTTCACCCAAACTCCACCATCCTGCTGCCATTCGCCAGCAGATGGTAGCAGCCTGCTTGTCACTTGTAAAGGAATTATAGCATTCTTAGCCAGGGAAACAGCACTCCAGCTCTCCTGGGAGGAGAAATTCCTTTTGCTCAGTAAGCAGCCTGCTTAACCTCCCCTGCTTGAAAGAGCTGAAGGCTGGTACTTGGAGTGTGCTCCCAATGGGAGGTGCCAATGGATAGTAATCATTGCCAAGCATCTAATCAACTCTTGGCTTAAATTAAAAAAAAAAAAAGGAAAAAAAAATAAAAAGAAGGAAAAAAGAGACCACACAGCAAAGATTGATTCATAGGTCCTATCTCCACAATTCATCTCTGGCCACAAGGCACATATATCTCACTTAGAATAGGCTGGAGAGACTGAAAAGTGCCATTTAGAAGAGACACTCCATCCCATGAACTAAATTATCAATAGTATTAAAGCCAGATACATTGTCTCTACCTCTCTACACTATTAGCTACCCATTTCTTCCTTGCTACAGCTCATCATTCTGTGTCTACCAAAATGAAGTAACAGCCAGCCTGGAAGTGTGAGCAGTTGGGGGACAGCTACCACATCAGCAGCAGAATGGCTCCGATTCATTTAAAATGCTACAGCACCTACCAGCTATATTCCTTTTGCTTTACGCTTGGCTTTTTTTCCCCCTTGAAATCTGTATTCTTTCACTCTTCTGAGACCACACTGCTGTATGCAATAAACAAGAGTATGTTTTTGAGTATCTTTTTTTGCTTCCTCAGATTTGTACCAAACTCCACCTAAGTGCTGTAACAAAGATGTCCTGAGCTACCTACCTTGCTCCTCCAAACAAGACAAAGCTCTTAGCCTTGTGAAAACCAGTGCCCCAAGCTGCTCAGGCACTCACCTCCTCACTTCGGCTCTGCACTGACAGATAATATCTTTGTCCCTAGACAAAGTACTCCTTCGTACTGGAATCCTACAGTGGACATTGCTTCACTGGTGGGAGGATGGAAGCTGCCGACTAGCCCTTCCAAAATATTCCTGGCAGGAGCAGGAACAGTTGCTTAGAGGCGGAAATTAACTGCTTCTAAGACTAATATATAAGGTGTTTTCAGATGACTCCTCCACTATCTTCCTTGCTGAACAATTACCAAACCAGTTTACACAAGGACATTCACAACAGGATCTGCTATCTGTAACACAAAGCATCTTTTTTTGATGAACAGTTACATACCCTATACTCAGACCTCTTGACTTCCTCTCTTCCAACGACCAGTTTTTCCTTTGGTCTGTTTTCTTTTTCCTTTGCTTTGCTTTCTAGGCATCTCCTTGTTTTGTCCCTTCTCACATACCAGTGTCAGGAATGTATAAAAGGAGTAAAATGGAAAGCAACAGCTGAAGGTTACTAACAAAGCAAAGCAAGTAAAAACTGAAATATACGTGGCATTAATTATACAGGTACAAGTCTTTGCTTTAGATGCTATATGCATTTTTCATACTCTCTCCTTCTCCTGTTTAAATTATAAGCTTTTTAGGAAAATAATTGCTTCTGTATAATTGCACTGCACAAATGCAGATGTAAGATAATGAAGACTTCACAGTCAGCTGCAATATTAGGAAGGAGGGCCTTCTGACTATTTCTGATTAAACAGTTGGCAGGCTCGGCAGAGGCTCGGATTTAATATCCAGGCGAAAGGGCAACAGAAACAGCAGGCAGCCACATTCTCTTTCCTGGAAAGTGGGATGTAGAGAGTCAACTTATTCCAAAAAGCTACAAGAAAAAATAAAAATAAATAAGAGTGTTTCTGTGTGTGTATATATACATATAGATATATACTGCTTACTACAGGAGAAAGATCTAAGTGATTTTGAAAGACTTCTGCAAAAAAGGACCAAGATGAAAAAAGCAAGGCGGGGGGACATTTTTAGGAAACAGGAGAGGAAAAGAGTACTTCCACTCTGATGTGCAGATACTGGTTAATGAAAAAAATTGTTTATGTGACTGGGGCTAGAGATAACCACCAGTACTGAAGGACACAGAACTATTAGCTTACATTTCCTGACAAACAATTTTAAATTATCAAAAAACCAGGCACAGTATATCAGCAAAATGAACTTCACAATTAAAAAGATAAAAATCTTTAAAACTTGCATTATAAAAAGCCATCTCTTGCCAATGATGATATACGCCTGTAGCAAGCAAATCAAATAAATAATAAAGGATAACAGTCCAGAAGTAAAACTGGACAGTTGTCTTCAAGTTAAGAAACTAAGGACAAATTTAGATTCCAAGATTTCAGCAAACAGACAAATCAATGATCTGAAGGATGCCATACTAATAAAACTGCATTGGGAAACATAATGAAAAGTTAGAACTGCAGTGCTGCACAGGCTGCTGAAGCACAAAGGGAAGCTGCAGCTCAAAATGGATGGCATAGAAAAAAAAACCACAAGAAATCCAAGAGCTGGAAAATGTCTTAAAAATGGAAAATCCTATTCAATACATATGAAATTGATTACACTAGAACAGAAGCACTTGAAATTAAGAGCAGAGCATTTTATTACCCTCAACTAGAAGGAAAAATAGAAAGCAACAAAAACAGAAATAAATACTTAGTTTTAACAAAGAATGGTTTGCTAGAAATAATTTTCAAGTCTTATACACACTTAAGCTATTCAACTGCACTTACAGCGAACTCTCAAAAAGGGGGGTGAACAGTAAGATGCAAAATATTGTGAAGTTTGTAAAATTATCCAGGGCAGCTAGACCTCAAACTGATAGTAAAAAGCTGCAAAACCATCACACAACCGTGGATAACTATGATAAAATGGAGATGAAAATTACTACTGTTAAGTGCAAAGTGATGTATGTGGTAAAAATATTTTCACCTATGCATATACATGATGACAGATTGTAAATTAGCTTTTACTACTCATAGGAAGGTATTAGTAGTCATCCTAGACAGAAACATCATACAGTCCCTGCAAGCACAAGAAAGGACAGCCAAAACATAAGCAGTTATCAAGAAAAGAAATCCATAATGAAACTCAAATGTTCATTATGTCTGTCTGTTACTCCTGCAGTAGCCTGACATCGTAATATTGGGTATGGTTCTGATGATCCTCTTAAGAAAGAAGGACTGATCAGAAACAAAAATGGACAGACCACAGATATAACGAGGAATGTAAAGAACTTGTATATAAGAGAAGTCTAAGTATTTTCCAAAAAAGAGGGAACTGAAGGGTGATTGAAACCTACAAAATCCAGTATGATGCATACAAGGGAATGACTCTTAGCCATTTCCAAGAAGGAAGAGCAGGCTTAAATGCAACTTAAACCTGCTTTTTTTTTTTTTTCTTCAGTCAAGTAACTAAAAATCATTGCCAAAGAATGCTGCACTGGCAAAAAGATAAGCAAGTTCAAAAACAGATTAGACAAGTTCATCAAGAATAGGTATGCCTCTGCCTGGCAAATACAGGGATACCAAAGCTACAACTCAAAAGCTGTGGTTGCTGAAGGGAGGGAGAAAATATGCAACTATCATTCTGCACATGCCTCATTTACTACAAATCTCTGAAGACATGCAGTGAAGTGGTAAATATACGGCCATTGCTGAAGAAAGGACACCACAACAAAAGGTACTTTTGCACCTGTCTGGAAAGGCAGTTCTTGTGAAGACCAAGAGATGTGATTGTGAAATTCCACAATGAACAACAAATGCCCCCCTCATCATCATCAACAAGAACACAGGCACCAAATAACTACTGTATGGTTACAAGTTTTTAAGACTCTTCAGTTTTACCTCCCGAACAGAAAGGTTGAGCTAAACTGTAACATTTTATAAAAGACTGAAATTCAACCTAAGTGATAAATTCATGTTCACTACTCCTTACAAGCCTGTTTCGTTCACTTGGTGGAGTGATCAAAGGCTTACACGTGCATGAATACATGAGACTGCTGAAGAGCCAAGTAAGACTTGGAGGGGGATGAACCCTTCCCGCCTCTTCCACACAATGGAAGGAGAAAAAACCCAAATGAAATAAAGACCCGGTGTAACTGAACCAGAATAGAGATCAAGTCCTTCAAGAGCCACCCAGGGCAAACTAAAACAGATTCAGCAAAATTAACAAAACCGGTAATTTTAAATGGTGCTACAAAAGCAAATTTAATTTCAGTTAAACAGGCTAAGCATATACCTACGTAGCCATTTTATATTTTAAAAGAAATATAAAAATAATACATAGACTACCAAGTCCAAGAAGCCAAGAAATTTGTAAATCATGTTTTCTTTGATGCAAAGAGCCACCCTGAATGAGAGAAACATTTCAGAAAACCACTTGTAAGTACAGGGATTTGAATTTGCCAAAGTATGCATGTCTAGCAGAAAAATGTATAGTTTATATTATCTTGACATTGTTGCATGTTTAATTTGGGGAATTAAACATGCAACAATAAGTGCAATTTAGTTACAAAAAGGTCTGAAAGACAGAAAAGCAGACTTAAAAGAGGAAAAAGAAATTCAAATTTTCAAGCAGTGATTATGTGATAAGGACACACAGAGTTGTGAGAACAGCACAATCAGCAAGAGAGCATTTACTCCAGTTGGATTTTTCTACCAGTACTAGATTTATTTCCCAGCCATCTTGGATAATGATTACAGGAAATATCCGAAAATATTGTGAATTTCTATTTAGTGCAAGACCTACCAAGCAGAGTATAAAATAACAAAATGCAGTTACCTTAAAATAAAGCAACATTGCCATCATAATTGAAGAGATTTTGGATAAATTAATTAGCAAAAAACAACAGCTTTGAGTATCAATGTCTGGAGTGATATAAAAAAAGAAAAAACCTGACATAAACTACAAAACACAAATTCAAGGTTTTCAAGAGGCAAACTGCATAACTAACCAGCTTTTGTCTAATGAAAGAAGAGATGATGCTGAGTATTTACTAAAAGGCTCAAAACAAAAACAAAAAAAAAAAGATTGGTTCATTAAAGACACAATCACTATGTTATTAGGAGCAGTAGATACAACAGAAACAAAATCTTCATAAAGGCTTAAAAATTAGGAAATATGTTTGATAAAAGCAAACTCTAAATGGAAAATATTTTGACAAGATATTGCATATCTGTGCAACCTGACAGGAAAATGGGTGCAGCACAAACCCACCCGTCAATGACTCAAAGACTTGTAACACTGGACAGAAATACACCATTTGTCATTACTTGTAATAATCCTTGCAAGCCTTCATCATAAACTGAGCCCCACTGTGCGAGACACTTCGGTAAAAGAGAACAAAGCGTTGGTGGATGCAAAGGGATGAAATAGGAACGGGGAGACTGAGCCAGCAGCGTTGGGCAGAGTCCATCTCAGCAGCAGGCTAAGCATATCCAATTATTCAGCACAAATCCCAGACAAGAAGGGCTTTGAAGAAATGCAGTTTCTTCAAATGAAAAAAAAAACAAAGGTAAATGTGCAGAGTTTTCAAAGTGAAGCACTTAATTTAGGAAATTATAAAATTAGCCAGGGTGTACTGATTGGAAGCAAATCTTAAGTTCTTGAAACTGAAAGAAGAAAAAGCAGCAGGAAAAAGGCAGATTGAAATAATGACGAGCACCTTATGTTTGAAGCGTAAGAAAATAGGAGGTGGGGAGATGAATGTGAAAGAAGTAGGAATGTGAAAATGACCGTTTAGAACAACAAACGTTTGTGACAGCATTCCATCCAAATTGCACTTTACTAAGAATACCAATTCTTAAACTGAGGTCTGAAGAGCCACTCCTGAACAGTCAAAATACATTTAGCTGCAAGGATAGGTGAAAAAAGTACAATGTTTATCTTACTGGAAAATAAATAACTTGTCTCTAGAAAAAAGGTAGCAAAGAAAACTACTGAAAACCATTAAAGAAAGAAAACGGTTCCCCCAGAAAGCTGCAAAAGCAGTGGTTGGCAGCAGAGCTCCAATAAGGAGTAATAAAGTGCACACCAGTATTCCCGAGGTCCCTGGTAGCTGTTGTTACCACTGAGGAAAAGCAGCAGAAGATGAATCCAAGAGAAGAGGTAAAGGTGCAATGCTTGCAGAAAGAAAAATGCTTGCAAGCCATTGGATCTCTCTTTAGTGATAAGCTGTCAAGTAACATATCAGCATCAAAAAAAAAAAAAATTTACAGTCTTATGAACCACAGCAACAAATCATCAATCACAGCTGAGGAAAAGTAGACAATTAGCACATATTGATGAAATATCCTCAGATACACAGAAAGTGCTCTATGTAAAGTCATAGTCGCTGGCCAAAAATGCGAATGGGTTTAGAGAGGAATGCGTTATTTCATTTTTCAACAATCATCAGGAAAAAACAACCCTACAAACCATAATAATAAATATGCTGCTTAAACTGCACATTGCAATAATAGGCACTGTTTATGAATTCCAAACTGAATTTATACAAGAACATGTAGTGGCTGTAGGCTTGTCACAGACAGGACACAGGAAAACATGGTATGAGCTAGCAGCAGTTTAGAAGATAATATAAATAGCAGCAGTCCAAGCCTGGATGGCATTCCAGCTGGATATTACACAGCAGCTGAGGTAGTGTCAGTCGTTTCTTTAAAGGACAGACATAATAATGTGGTTCTCCTGACAGAAGAGCTTCCTCCATCTAAGGATTAGATGGGGTTCTCCTGAGAGCTGAAGGGAAAGGACTAATGAAGATCTTCTGGACTCAGAACACTGCTGAATCATGGTAAAGGCAATAATATTATTTGCAAGCCACACCTTCAGTTTTATAAATCTGGATCAATCTATGCTATGAAAAAAGGGTTGGGATGAGCCATAGATTACTAGAAATAAATTACTGGACAAGATCAAAGAGTTTAATGGGTTTTTTTCACCTGAGGTAGAAATCAAAGGATACAGGCAATTTTGTTTTTTGGTTTTTTTTCTATTTTACATAAACACACCCTCTTCTTACTTATTCCTTCATCTTCTGAAGACTCTAGCCCAAAAGCAGAAGAGTAAGTCAACATAAAAGTCTTCTTTGTTAAGACAGCTTCAGAATAGACAATTCTTCTTTTGGCATTACCCTTGTAGCTATTTGTCCAGGAGACTGAATTTATTGGTAACTATTCATAACTCCTGCTCCCTAGGAACTGCCTCTGAAAGTTTCTGCCTAGAAGAGCGCTACCATATAATCACTAAAGAATCCTTATACCTTCCAATGATAAACTGTTACACTTCAAAGGGAGAATAATTAAATTTAAGTATAGGACTTCAGACTTCATAAAAACCTTGTAAAAGAGTTTTATGTACCTATAACATAAGTATTGGAATTTTCTAAACAATTTCCTAAAGTTGACATTAAACAAAATAATAATGTTGGTTTTCTGGAAAGCATCAGTTATGAACCATGTCTGAAATTTTAGTGATTGAATTTAACTTGGAGAGTTATTCCCCAAGAAAAATCTTAACAATTAAATATAACAATGAATTTACATATGGGACAAGTACATTGCTACTAGTATTTTTAGCATTTTAACTTTTTACAAGAGAAAGCTAACAGCAAATGAATACATTACAGAACATTTTTGTTATCTTTTTGGACCTGACTCAAAATGATACATGAGCAAACTTTAAATTTATCCTCCTGCCATTACATCTATGCAACTAAACCATAAAACCTTGTATCAACTCCCTAATCTTCCAATTTAATTGAGAACACATAGTGTACTTTGAAAGCACCCTACAAATTTGTCTTAATGGTCACAAAATAACTGGTCTTAAAGCCTACTTTACAGAATAATTAGATGACTTGTCAAAGGCCATGCAGGCAATTTCTGACAGCAAAGGCACAAAGTCAGAAAAGTTCACAGCTATCACACCTGAACTCAAGTACATGAGCTTGCTTTTCCCTCCCATCCCCACCCACTTTTTTATTTTCCTTTTAAGCTTCACATTGAGCAGCAGTAGCCCTCAGTTAAAGTCCCCATTTCAGAGATTCATGCTAGGATACCCTCCTCCTCCTTCCCCTCCCCTAACAGTAAGTCTTTTATGAAGCTGGTCAGTCGCCTTTAATCATCAATAACTTTGTGAAACTTAGCAAGTGTGAGTTCTCTGTAAGAATAAAGGAGTTGGAGGCACAAGAAAAGCTGTAATTAACAGCAGTCTAGGGCAAAGTAACAACAAAACCATGCTGTGAAATGAGTAGCCATGAGAAAAAGAAATACAGCTGAGTTAAGTCTCCTAGTTCTAAACATAAATCAAAAGAAAACATGCAAGAAGCTAGAAATGGGGGGGGAATCACTAGTAAACGAAGACTGCACAACCAGATTTTAATATGAACTATAAATATTTTCTCTAACAAAAGTAAAGCTTATGACCCAGACAACAATCAGCTGGCTGAAGTAAGATCTGACTGTACTTATGCTACAGTCACTTCTGCAGCCAGACCTCAGGAAGGCATAAGCAATCTATTTTTGCCACCAGTAGCTCAGGTGTTGGGTGACAAACACTGCAGCTGCAACACCCAGAGTCCTGGGAAGGCTTTGCCACTCAGCACTGTCTTGTGCCTTGGGCTGGAATCACAGACCAGGCCCTACCCTGATATTTCTCCTCCTATAGCAAGTCTGAAGACAAGTAGATCTACACCATTTAAGTTACACACTGAGCAGTGTCAGAATTTCTCAGAAGAAACTGTAGCTACTTGAGAACTTTTAACTGGAAGAAAATGTCTGTTTTAGGCTAGTCCAGCTGGCAAGTTAGGCCGGGGGAGGGGAGGAAGCAACAACTCCCCAGTGCTTCTGCATCATGAGATCTTCATAATAAAGAAATACCCTTATTTTTCCCTGTGTCTAGGCAATGAGATAGATATACTTGACATCAGTAATAAATATATACATTTGAGAGCCACCTTAGACAAACTTTAAACTGGGTTTTTTTGGTTGTTGGTTTTTTGTTTGTTTGGTTGGGTTTTTTTATTATTCACTACTTTGTGTAATTAATAATATCATTCTGGAAGAAATTTCCATCTGAGTTCATAATCTTGACCAGACTTCCAAACCATTTTAAGACTCGAGTTTGTTCTTGCACAGCCTGCAGCCCCCTCTCTCTTATGCCTAGCATTTCTCTCTATCAGTATTCACACATTCTTGACTGCAAGTCAAGAAAGCTAGTCTAGCCAAAAAATTAGCCTGATTAAAATGGAAATGGGGTGAGGGAGGGATTTTCTGGCTAGATCAGCTACCTAACTCGGTTCAGTCGCAGAGCACTACTGCTGGCAGAAGTGGGGGGTGTGGACAAGAAAAATGGCTTCTAACAATCTTAATTTAGCCTGGATGAAATCACCACCATATTTCATCTTCACAACAGATTCCTCAAGTGAAGCAGAAATGGTTTACATGGGGTACTCTTCACTCTTCTGTACCTCTAACAGTGAAGAAGCCTTGACCTTTTGCTACACTCCTACCTCCCTCTGCCCTCATCCATTTCACTTCTCCCAGCCCTTGCCCTGCACTCATTCTAATTTACCCCACAGTGGCACAAAACAATCACAGGCTCTCCTATCAAAAATGGGAATTTCACCAATTCAGAGGACAATTCTGAAAAAGGAGATGTAGTTGTGGCAAGGAGAGGGACAAGTCTGTGAAAACCAATGTTACTGTGAGAGCAGCTCAGAACTTCAAAGGGCCTTTTCAGGATGATGATGATTTTTGTTAACTCATGGGCTAATCCACAGCCAGTCTCTGTGTCCGATGTGCAGGTTGTGCTCTTCTGTACATTAGCTCAATTTCCCACTCCCATTCCCCCTCCTGGCTTAATGCTGCAGTAGGAACAAGCTGATGAGGTCAACTAACCTCAGAATCCTTATTCCCATATTCCAAACAGCTCTGTGCCCACATCTCCAGCTACAGACCTTCTCCCTCAACGTGGCTCTAGCCACTTATGTTCGCCCATAGCTTTAGCAATACAAGACTGCTGTTAAATGCTAATTGCTTACTAATGAAAACTAATCATCATGCAATTAAACTTTAATCACTAAGCAGCTGGCTGGGATCCAATCCATAACAATGAAGGCTCATTAATAACTTTTTGCCAAAGTGCTCTGTCCATGAAGACAATCCTATACACAAGAGTCCAGCTAAGCGTATGAAATTGTTTGAAAAATATTTCCTCTGCCGACAAACTTGCCAGAGCACAACAGGGTAAGAGCAGCATAGTATAAATTAGCTAAGAAGGATGGGTTTAAGATTCAGGGAACCCAAACTACTTTTCTGGCTCCTTCCATAACCTCAGGCATAATGTGATACACAGAAAGATCATCTTTTCTCCAGTTCTTGTCTCTGCAGAGTAACATTCTTTAAGGCAAAAAAACTAGTTATAATTTTGCTGTAGTTTCTAAAATTATTACATGAATACTCATCATACTTCAGTTTTATTTTTACTCATCTTTCTAAATCTAGGGAAATTAATCTAACCTCTTTCAGAACATATTTCTCTAATTAAAAAATATATTGAGGTTATATAACTAGGTTTCTAATGGACAGATGAAAATCTGCTTTTGAAAAGAAGAAAGTTTAAAACCTGTTTTCTACAAAGCCACAAAGATGATGAGAGGGCAGGAGCGCTTCTGCTAGAGAGAGCTGGGGTTGTTCAGCCTGTAGGAAAGGCTTCAGGGAGACCTTATAGACCCTTCCAGTACCTAAAGTGGCTCACAAAAACGATGGAGAGCAACTTTCAACATGGGCAGATAGTGACAGAACAATGGGGAATGGTTTTAAACTAAGAGGAGAGGTTTAAATTAGGTATTGGGAGGAAATTCTTTACTGTGAGGGTGAAGCATTGGAATGCTGTACAGAGAAGCTGTGGATGCCCCACATCCCTGGAAGTCTTCAAGAACAGGCTGGATGTGGCTTTGAGCAACCTGGTTTAATGGAAGGTGCTCCTGTAAGGCCTCTTCCAAATCAAACCATCCTTTGAATTCATGATTTTAAAGTAATTTCATACCACCACCAAAAAATATCCCAGTTTTGCCTGCAGAATTCCTACTCCAATCTGGCTACTGCAGAAAGCCTTATGTGTAGATAACTTTTTATTAACTTGATTTGCATTGCCATGCTTGGAGGGCTTTCCTTTATTATGAATGGTAGAACACTAGTATAATTCAAGTGTTATTCTTGCTTATTCAGTGATCAAGGAATTCAATATAATGCTTATTTTAAAAATAAAATGGAAAAATTGTAGATTTTTTTTTATTTAAAAAGATCTTACAGAAGATAGGACACAGTTCTAATAATCCATTAAATATTATGTAAAATAATGAATTCTTACCTTCAGAAATTGACCTTTCAAACAGAGTAGGACAGATGAATGAAGAAATCTTTTTTCCCCGCAAAATCAGGAAAAATACTTTTTAAAGTCTGCATTTTTGCCCAACTGTAATCAAATATACACCATTTTAAATGCAGGGGCATGGAGAAGAATAAGCTTATTTTCAAGTAGTGTTCTTCTAACAAAGCTAAAGGAATACAGCTGAAGTGACAACCATCTGGAATTAGTCTAAGTTTAAAAAATTGGTTCATTTTAAGTTAACAAAACACCAACAACACAACAACCCTCCTCCAAAATTTTGGGGAATCTTAACAAGCTTTTTACCAGTACAGCTTAAAAAAATTTAAGCTAAAATGACACATAAATGGATTGCATTCACTCAACTATTGAAAATTTAGTAAGAGTTTGGCACCCTTATGGTAACAGGCAATTGAAATCTTACAAAAAAAAAAAAAAAAAGACTCTGTGAGCTTGTGGGTAAGCCAGACAAAAAGCTCTAAAAGCTTTGTCTAGGAATCTCCTGCATGGAGAAGGCTCCATTCACATTTGGAAGAGATTCCTCAAAATTAAGTTACTTAAATGTATTTTTAAATTAAAACTGTACACAGATTATGAGGATCCCTGATGCTTTACAGAAAGGCAACTGTGGAATGAGCAAGCTGCTTTTTGCATACAAGTTTCCAGTGCTCTTGGCTACAACTAATGTAAGTGGGTAAACATCCTATTCTTTCCCAACACTCCATTGTCAGTAAATCTATTTTCCACTTTCCTCACTCCACATGCAAGACAAACAGTAAAATATAAAACCACATGCAAGCACAGACATAATGCCTGTACTTTGGGATAAAGTAATGACAAAGAGTCTGCTAGTAAAGATGCACATAAAGTACTTCCCTGCATCTTCTCTCTTCCCCATTACAGAGGGGATCTTTATGCTTGAGACCTCAACTAAAATGTGCTAAAATGTGCTTCCTGTCACCTTCAGTCCATAATCATTAATAGGCTGCACCAAATTTATTACACTTCTACTCACAACAAAGCCAAAGAAAACCAACTTCATTTCACAAATGTAATTACTGGCTTCTGATAATTTAAGATATTGAAACATTTTCATCAGACATGTACATGTGGATATTATCTGCTCAGCTCTTTAGCATTTAAGGCTTGTGGCACCAATGCACAGAGCTGCTGTGAACTACCAAGTGCTGCAGCAGTAGGGATTCACACTTCTTGGTCCCCAGGAGAGGAAGGCAGTGAACTGGGATACAACAGGGGCTCCTCTCAGGCTCTCCTCTCTGTGGAGGAACACTGTTACAGACCAGGAGTCATGACAGCACAGAGTTTCAGTAGCACAGCAGATGGCAATGCCTTTCTGAGAAAACCAAATCTGAACTTCATCATTCAGCTGTCTTTCAGAATTTCTCCTCCACCCGAAATTTCATGCTTTCTTATTTTTGTAACACTGCAGAAGAATATTAAAGATGCTGCCATTTCCTGAGGAATGAAAACAAGTATTACACTAGAGTGTGCACATTTCCAGCTCTGACAACTAGGTATTTGGGCACAGTTTGTCACCGAAAACCAGGAATTCAGCCACTTTAAGGATAACTGCAGAAAGTGCCTCAAGGTTCTGCAGCAATCCTCATTTGAAGGGTTAAGGCACACTAAAAGCTGTTTCCAGAGATAAAAACAAGCAGTGTTCTCAATACACCCCTTTTCCAACCACCGCTGGAAGTGATTTTAAATCCACCATTCATTTCCCTTTCCCCACAGTGAAAAATTAAGAAGCTCCAGTGTGTCACTTCTTCCTACCCTTGAAATGCATCCTTACTAATACAGATCTAGGTGTAGAAATACAATTGTTCCTGTGTGTTGTGAGGCATGTTATTTTTGAAGCAGCAGATAATTATTTCTGTGGAACCCTGACCTAATAGAGAACTTCACTTGAGGGTTTTTTTGGTTTTGTGCTTTCGTTTTGGGGGAAGGCAAGGGCATTGTGAGGGTGGGGTTGTGAGAAAAAAATTACTAGGTTCTGCATGTTTTTCCTCTCTGTGAAGAAAGATTATGAACAAAAGGTTAACATTCTTCTCCCAACACTATAAGATAGTAGTACCATAGATGTAAAACCCTTTCAAGTGCTGGTAGCACCTGGGCACAATTTTATGTTACAGCTAAGTTGATCTAATGGTTATCATTACCAGTGGAAAGGACACTCCCTCCCAGATACAGCAAGCGTGGTTCAGAGGGTAAGCAGAGTCAGATGGCTGATCTGGCATAAAGAATCCCCACCCCAAGCTAGTCTTCTGATGGATTAGCTGGCTAAAAATCAACCCACTGTGCAAATACACAGGTGGTAGATCTAGCGCAAGTGAAATAGTGGAAGCAAGCAGCTTGCAAAGAGGATAAAGCAAGATCACTCCTCATGACAGCAACTCCCTCCTGGTCTGGCTTAGGGATAAGAGAGCCCACCTGTGCCAAACGAGACATTCAGAAGCAACTGATACTGTATGGTACTACAGTAGTCAGGTTTCCAGGGCTAGAAACTGTTTTGCCAAAGGTAGCTAACCTTCCACAATTTTCTCAGTTCATACCAATTCCCTGGCTTAGCCACTGGATTAGCTATGCAGCCAGGAACCTTTTATAAGCAATTACTTACAGAATGTGGGAGCTTTTTTGTTAGGCTTTGCTTTCCCAAATTTGAGAATATAAATAGCTTAAATCCAAGTGATCCCTCCAGGTACCTTTCTTCACCCAATTTACAGCTAGGGTCCAGAATGGTATAGGTAAACAAAAGAAAATGGTTCTATGAAAGCATCAGAGTAAACCAAGCATTACAGAAAGTTAATCTTCCACTATCTTATTTGGAGGAAATTGCCTATCTGGAATCTTAAGAACAACTTACCTGTGCAAAACCAGGAGCTGTTCTCTGTGAAATATGGGTAACACATAAACCTACCTCCAACACTGCAACTAACAAAGACACACTCATCATGAGGCACAACACTGCCACTGCACAACAGTCATGAAAAATTCAAATGTCTAGCATCAAGCTGAAGGGAAAGAGACTTCAGGAATTTAGGTTCTAAACTTCTCATCACTAAAGTCTATCAGACCTTCAAAACAAGTTTGTTAACAGTCTTAAAGCAGGTCGATTTCTCCACTTTGGGTAAAGAGCAGACTTGGAAAGAGAATCTGTGGAGAGCTGGACAGACAAAATTCCAGAGTGGTGAGAGAAAACACAGAATCTTCTACTACACTGCAGATTATGGGCAGGTTTCACCCTTTACCATTTGTTACTCCAAAGTTCACTTGACTGAAACCCAAGACGATCTTTTCAATAAGGAGCAACAAAGGAAAGAGGTTCCAAGGACTTCTTTCCATGTATAAGGATTAAAAGATTTCTCAAGCTGGGAGAGATGCAGAGATTGATGAGAAAAGCATTACATTCTTTTAGACCTTTTAAAAGAGATCTTTAAAAGGGGGATAAACAAGCTTTCCTCTCACAGAACA
Organism: Parus major; assembly: GCF_001522545.3. Lineage (NCBI taxonomy): Eukaryota > Metazoa > Chordata > Aves > Passeriformes > Paridae > Parus > Parus major. Next base: position 46,935,577 of record NC_031773.1, on the reverse strand, counting down.
CTCTCAGCAGGAACACAAGCTACATTTACCTTCAGTAAGGTCAATTCTGATAAGAGCAGGGGTAGAAGTAGAAAAAAAAAATACAAGCAAACAGAAAACCCCATCCCAACCAGAAGTAATGCATGTTCTAGGCCGTAGCCTCTGCCTTGGGAAAAAACACATCTTATAAAAAAGCCCTGTAAGAAACAGCATACCACCTCCTAGTGAATAGCTTTTTAGAAAACAATGGCAGAACTATCTTGGATTCAACTTAACACAAAGAATGTTCTCTGCATTGTTCTTCTCTTCATTTACAGCTTCATATATTTAATACTGAGAATAAAGATCATCGATTCTTCTGAACATTAAAACTGCTGACAACTACCAAAGTGACTCCATAATTCTTCCAGTTTCAAAGGTAACCAATACTTCATTTTCCATGGAAATGAACTCCTCATTTAGAAAAATTGTGAAAAAATAGAGAAGACAGGAAACTTTCTGGCCACCTTCAGTATTTGAAAGAAATTCAAATTTTATTCATTTTATAAGCAACAGGATCATCTAGCACTAAGAAGATGACATTTTTTTCAGTTTAAGATTTCATCAGCATTGGAACAAAAAAAGTAACTGCAAGAAGGCCACTTAGCACCATCACTATGCATTAACAGTTTATGAGAGACTCCTTGGCAGTTAGGTTCATCTGCTAGGGTATCTAATTTGAGCCTCAAAATAAGGAGAAGGATTAAGTCACTCTGCATCTGAAGCAGCCCAATGAATTGCATTACATTCTCAGAATCAAAAAGCATAGAAGAGTGACCAGAGTAAAAGGAATACCTTTTTGCCTTCAAGAAAGGCAGATTTCTAGCACTTTGGAAACAATCTGGATTGCTGCATAGCAGATAACACACACCATTTTCAGTCCAGGGTGAAAATAGACTTTAAGGAAAGCTCAAAGCTCAGGAGAGTCACTTCACAGTTTGATAAACCTTTTCAAGATAACACCTTCACAGGAATTCTTCTAGAGCACCTGGTACAATATGATCTTTGAGCACCTTCACATACATAAAAATCCTTTCTTTACATTGACTATGGGGCAGTTGTCAAAAAAACTGCAGTAAGACAGACATTTATTCATATAAGAAACAATTTAGCAAAAAACTTATTTTTTGATTCTGGAAAGCAATGAGAGAAACGCGTTCAGGGGGAAAAAATCTATAATAAGCTCTCACGTGATGAAAAATAGGAGAGCTCGTGTGAGAAGAAACTCAGGATGTGTTACTTCTATCACTACCTCTACATCAATGGCCTTTAACTAGAGGTTTAAGTTTCCTATTTCTAAACTAGAGTGCTGCATAAACAGCAACTGAGACAGAAGTCTAAAGAAAATATTTCAACTCACTTAAATGGTATGGATTCAGTTTAAATTGGTGCATATTTATCCTGTCCACGGTCTGTACCACAGACCATTCACGTAATTTTTAGTTATGGGAGTATTTAATTTGCACAGAATGAGTTACACACATGAATTATTCACTTCCAGGATCACGACCCTTTATACACCATATGCTAATGTCCTTCCTCATCCAAAGACAAAATCCAAGAGCTACACTCCTGTGTGCCTGTGCACACATCTCTCTACTTGTTCCTGGTAGGAAGCAGCTACTTGATTTGCACATCTGCTTTTCCATGACAGCAACACCAACGAACTGCATGTCAGAGGAAAGAAGAGAAAATGCACTTGCAAAGCACAGAGGAGGTAAAGAAAAAGCATATGCAACCAGCATAGGAAATCAGCTGTGTGAGCCAGAAGGCTTTCCTCAGGCAGCAGGGCAGGAGAGTTGAGCTCAACAGAGCCTTTCCACTGCCTGGGGATGGCTTCTGGCAGGCACACCTCTGAATACCCCATGGCCATCTTAATGCTGCACGTAACTCTCTGTGAGCTGAACGGATGAGGATACACTGCTTCCAGAGGAGAACCCAGCACAACAGCTTGCTACAATAGGAAAAGAAAAATGCTAGAAGAAAACCTTTTCCATTGCTTGTCACAAGGGTGATAAATGGATTATTCTTATGGATGCTATACAGAGGAGCCCAGCATCGCGTTAGGATACGGCGTTTGTTTGAGACACAATACAGAGCTTTAAGGTCTGATTCAGGAGGGGGACAGTATTAGGCTTGTCCTCAGCAAGCTGTGGGATGAGAAGCAAAGGTTAGAGGACAGGGTGCTAGTGAGGGCACTCTGCCCTTGACTCTGAAATGTGCTGGCCACACTTGGAGTCTTACAGAGGTGAGCCAGGGACTCCTGCAGTAACAGAAGTCAACAGAGATACAGCAGGGAAGTATCTCAAAGGAATTAAGGTAAGGGATATTTCTCCAGGAAGATGACACAGCCACCAACCTGACCAAAGTGCCTTTATACACCTAAGCATGCAGCATGGGCAATAACTAGGAGCTAGAAGCCACCATGATGCTGGAAAGTTATGATCCTGATGCCATTACTGAAACTTGGTGGGACAAATTGTGTGACTGGAGTGTGACTATCAATGGCCATGAGCTGTTCAGAAGAGACAGAAAGGAGGGAGAGGTGGAGGGGTTGCTCTCTACATCTAGAGGTGCACTGAGTGTGAAGAGCTGTCTCTGAAGAACAGCCATGAGCAGGTTGAAAGACTGTGGGTAAAAATCAGACACTGAGGCAACAAAAGGAACCTTGCAGCTGGGGTCTCCTACAGCTGCCAGACCAAGGGGAGCCAATTGACAAAGCCTTTTTGCCCCAGCTACAGGAGGCACCGTGCTCACACACTCCAGTCCTGTTGGGGGACTTCAGCCACCTTGACATGTATTGGGAAAGTACCAAGGCAAGCTGCAGGCAGTCCAGGAGACTCCTGCAATGCATGGAGGTCAGCTTCTTGAGCCGGGCAATAGCCTACTAGAGGGAAGCCAATACTGGATTTCATGATCACCAGTATAATAATTGTGGATGTCAAGATGGGAGGCGCAGCCTGGGTTGAAGCAATCATGCACCAGTGGATTTTCCAGCCCTGAGGGATAGGGGTCAGGTAAGGAGTAAAGTCAGGCCCCTGAACTTCAGGAAAGCAAACTTCCAGCTCTTAAAGGAGACAGTCAACAGGGTAGCCTGGGAGACTGCCCTCAGGGACACAGGAGGAGAACTGAGCTGGCAAGTTTTTACAGGTATCTTCCATAGAGCTCAAGAGCTAGCAATTCCCAGAAGCAAGAAAATGAGCAAGGAAGGCAAGAGACTGGATAGCTAAGTAGAGAACTCCTGGTCAAACTAAAGGGAAGAAACAGAGATGCAGGCAGTAGAAACAAGGACAGGTAATGTGGGAAGAGTAGAGGGACAAAATTCAGTTGTGCAGGGATGGTTTGAGGAAGGCCAAGGCAAAGCTGGAACTGAACCTGAAAAGGAACACAAGGAACAACAGGAAGGGCTTCTACAGGTAGGTTAACGAGAAAAGGAAGGACAGAAAAGGGAGGACAAAGAAGGTGTACACCCCACCATAAACAATGGTGGCAAACAGCTAACAATGGATGAGGAGAAGGCTGAGGTAACTCAGCAACTTTTTTTGCCTCAGTCTTCAATGGCAACCTCTCTTCCCACACCTCTCAAGTGGACAGATGACAGGAGGGGGACTGGGACAGGCAAGTGTCCCTTCCACTTTATGCAAAGATCTGATTTATGAACACCTGAGGAACCTGAATGTACACAAGTCTGTGGGATCTGAAAAGATGCATCCCAGATTCCTGAGAGTTTGCTGATGTAATTCCTAAACCATGCTCCATGGTATTTGGAAAGTTGGTAGTCAGGTGAAATCGCAGGTGAGTGGAAAAAGGAAAACACTGTATATGTCTTTTAAATGGAGCTGTAAGGAGAATCCTGGGAACTACCAACATGTCAGCCTCACCTCTGTGCCTGGGAAGATCATGGAACAGATCCTCCTAGAAGCTATGCTGAGGCACACAGAGGGCAAGGAGGTGATTCAGGACAGCCAGCATGGTTTCACCAAAGGGCAAGTCCTGTCTGACTAACCTAGTGGCTTTTTATGATGGAGTGACTCCTTCCTCCCTGGGAAAGGCTGAGGATGTAATTTATATGTAATGCTTTTGACAGTCCCACACAACACCCTTCTCTCCAAACTGGAGAGTGATGGATTTGATGGGTTAGGAATTGATTGGATTGTCAGGAATTGGTTGGATCAACAGCTCAGAGTCCCAATGGGCATCAGTGACCAGTGGTGTCCCTCATGGGTCTGTACTGGGACCAATTGTGTTATTTAGTGTCTTCATTAATGTCACAGATGAAGTGACCAAGTACACCCTCAGCAAGTTTGCAGATAACACCAAGCTGAGTGCTGCTCTTGACTCACCTGAAGGATGGGATGCCATCCACAGGGATCTGAACAGACTCAAAAGTGGACACATGGGAATTTCATGAGGCTTAATAAGACGAAGTGCAAGGTGCTGCACCTGAGTTGGGGCAATCCCTGGTATCAACACAAGCTGGGGGATGAAGGGATCAAGAGCAGTCCTGCTGAGGACTTGGGAGTGCAGGTGGACAAGAGGCTGGATATGACCCAGCAATGTGCACTCACAGCCCAGAAAACCAATTGTATCCTGGGCTGTATCCAAAGCAGCATGGGCAGCAGGATGAAGGAGGGGATTCTGCCCCTCTGCTCCGCTCTGGTGAGACCCCACCTGTAGTGCTGCATCCAGCTATGGGGTGCTGTCTTCTGAACAAAAAGAACATGGACCTGCTAGACTGAGTCCAGAAGAAGCCACCAAAATGATTAAAGAGATGGAGCACCTCTCCTTACAAGGAAAGGCTGAGAGAACTGGGATTGTTCAGTCTGGAAAAGAGAAGGCCTCAGGGTGACTTAATTGTGGCCTTCCAGTACCTGGAAAGAACATACAAGAGAGAGGCTATTTACAAGAACATGTAGTGACAGGACAAGGCTGAATGGTTTCAAACTGCGAATAAGTTTAACTTAGATATTAGGAAGAAATTCTTTACTGTGAGGGTGGTGAGGCACTGGAACAAGTTATCTGGAGCAGCTGTTGATAGCCCATTCTTTGAAGTGTTCAAGGCCAGACTGGATGCAGCTCTAAGGAGCCTGGTCTAGTGGGAGGTGTCCCTACCCACAGCAGGGGGTTCAATCTTTAAGGTCGCTTCCAATTCAAGTCATTCTATGATTCGATAACAAAACAAAATGTACATACAAGACAATGGTCCCTGACTCTGAAAGTTCAGTCTTCTAAACAGATTAAAAACATACCTAGACAGAACACTGGAAAGGACTGAAAGACTACATATTACTTACCATATAAAAAAAGTAAGCAGTATTTTTTGCAGCCTTAAATATGAAGGATTAGAAAGAAATAATTTTAAAATCAAATGAGATTGTGAATCTGAGTGACAGGAAAATCAGAACAAAATGACAGACAATGGATCAAGGATTATCTAGACTAAAAGCCATGTTTTAAAGTGAGATTTTGAAAACTCGCTATGAATTCAAGACCCATTTTTCAGTTTATGCCAGAAGAACACGAATCTGGAGAAAAAAGGAAGCTGTACAAACTCTGGAAGAAAGTGACTGAATTACCAAAAGCTACTCAAAAGCAAGGTATTCCAGGATAAAGGGAAGAAAAGCACAAGCAAACTTCAGTAAGCCCCACAGAAAAAGCATGCAGTAATGAACAACAGCCTCTGAAGAATACAATGGAAAGCAAGGAGAGGATCAGAAGACACAGGCAGAAAACAAAAGTGGAACAACACTTCAAAAGCAGCACAGCTGATAGTGACCATGTAGTCAACAGAAAAATGGAAAATCAGGCACCGTTCTGAACCTTAATTGTGAAAAGATCACCATAAACACTGATTACAACTGCAGTAGAGCACAACTGAAGCCACAGTGGAGGACAAGAGCCCCAGACAATGCACTCAAAGAACTTTGAGATGAAAAAAGAAAAAGGGAATCAAGAAGTAGTTGCAAAGGCAAGACAGGCCCCAAGCACTGTGTACATTTTTTGTTTTTTAATTTTTTAAATGAGAAACGCTTATATCTACTGGCATTATGAGGGAAAAGACAGAGGAGTTGAGCAACTGATTAAGGGAAAGAGGTGAAGGGTAGAGGAAAAGACAAAGTTCAAGGGAGATGAGGAGATATTTATGTAAGGTGCTGTAAGGACAGATGAAACAGTTAAGAAGAGGAAAAAATTGTTTTATTTGTAAGGAGGAGACGATTGTAACAGTTGGAAGAAAGTGATGAAGGGTAAGCCAAAGCATATTCAATCAGAAAGTCATGAAGATTCCATGCAGAGAAAGAACTAGATGTCAAACAACATGCAAAACCCATATAAAAATGTGGATAATGCCTTGCTATTATTTAACGAGTTTGATTAGAGCCTCTCAGCACGTTTTAGCACAGCTGGGCTTATGTCCTTTGCACAAATGGGGACACAAAAAGGATCACTGGAGGATAACTCAACTGGTTTAAGAACTTGTAAAGAAGGCATTTGCTATTGGGAAAACCAGAATCCCAAGTGAAAGACACACCCTATACCCAGCAAAAGGGGAAAACCAGGCTGGAGAGAGACAAATTCAAAGTACTGGTGAGCTACCAGACAAATGAAAGCATAGCCATATTGAGAGCAGAATCCAAATTGTGGTGGAGAACCTGAAAGAAACGTTGCAATTATCAGAGATAAGAAATTCAGCAGTTGCATCAGAGCAAGCACGCAGGCATGGCTCAATGAAAACCAAATGAAATTAACTGACTATGTTTAATGAGAGACTAGAAACAAGAATGCAAGCCAAATCAAGTTAGGGCAAAGAAGCATGTAATTACTGTCAAAGAACAGTTGAGTGAAAATTTAGAACAAACCAGGAATCAAAGTTGAAGAGAAAAAGCTCACGGGGAGGAAACAAGCATACTATATGTAACAATATAGAGGAAATAAGAACAAAACTAGATCCCAACACTGTTTAGAAAAGGAAGAACCTGAAGACAACAGGAAAAAGCAGTTCTATGCTTCTTCCATGGTCTGACCCAGACAGAGAACAATACAAAAAAGATAACCATAAAAAAAGGGATGCAGGATACTGATGATGACAAAGAAAGGCCTGTAACAGTGGCTTAAAAGCATCAGCTTCTGCCTCGGGAAATCAAGAAGAGTGAGTGTGTCCATCCAGAACCAGGCAGTTGTGAATCAAGTTTTTCCTTTGTCCCTGCTTTAATTTTACCTATTTCTTCTTACTCATCATATACTCTCACCCTGGAGAAAGTCAACTATCAGTATCATTTGTGAATTCATCAATACTGAACCCACACATTTCAATCAATACTTACAGACCTCTGTGCAATTCTGCTCCATCCACCTTATTTTGTAAGGACTGCAAATTCTCCTAGTTATGTAGTCATTTATTACAGTGCAGAGTAACTCACACTGGAAGGAGCCCCTGCTGAAAGCAGAGACAACTCTGAAGGCAGATCCAACTTCAGATGTAAAGGCTTTGTCCAGAACCAAATTTTGCATCTCCAAAACCAGGGCATTCTACTGCTTTTCTGTCAATTCCCCTCCCTCAACCCAACGTTTGACTGTCCTCACTGGAATTTTTTGCCTAATTGAACTGGAATTTTCTTTGCTGCAATTGTGTCTGCTACCACTTGTCCTTTCACTCTATGACTCCAAGAAGAGCCCTAGAGAACGTTAAATATCTAATAGAAGAAGGAAGGGCAAAGAGATCAATGTAGTCACAAAAAAGCCTATGGACATCCAGAACTTTCACTAGGTAATAAGCACCCAGCTTTTTGATGTCCAAAAAAAAATCTTAACTGACCAGATGTGGCAGAGATCCAAATGAGGCCCTCCAAAGGACGTAACTAGAGATTTATTAAAGATAAAAGATTGTTGTTTAAGACATGAGAGAAGAACAAGGAAAAACAGTATTCCAAATGGCATACACTTGCTACTGAAACAAAATAATTTTGCATAGCAAGGTTAGGTACTCACCATCTCTCTTGCAATCTCCACAGCTTCCTGCAGCCCATAGAGCCTGCCACAGACCAGGTAGATCCCATTGGCCCAGAGAATACAACCCTCATGGACCCAAAATTCATTGCTGTCAAGAGGTAGTTCAGGAATTTGTAACTCCAGCTCAGTGCCACCTTCTGAAGTGGGCATAGACGGTTTTGAGTCCAAAGGAGTCTTTTCACCAGCACTGCCACCATCAGTGGTTGCTTTTTTACAAGAAGCTCCCCTTGAAAGTGACCGAGAGGCTCCGCTACAGTCCTCAGAGCGGTGCCGCCTCTTAAAGCGGGGATGAGCAGCCAGGCTTCTTTGTTCCTTCTGTTGTTGCTGTTCCTCCTCCTCTTCAGTATCTGTCTTGGAACCATTAGAAGCACTTTTGTGCCGTACCTTGACCTTGCTCTGCATTTCTGTGGCCCTCTTTGGAGGTGGATTCTTGGGCAAGGTAGCTGCGTAATCCTGGGGGTAGAAAGGACCAAAGAGGTCACCCATGTTACGATAGCTGGCCCATTTGCCACACAGGCAGCAAACCAGATGTCCCAAGACAGAAGACTCCGTCACTACAGGGCCTTGCAGCATGAAAGTTGAGGTGGGCAGCACTTTGCTCTCCGCATTGCTAGGAGGGGGTGTTGAAGACCTCTGTCCTTTCCGACCCCTCACCAATTTGTTCTGCTCCTCTTCCTCCGCATTTATGATTGTGCACACAGCGCCTAATTCACACTTGTTTACCACATGAATATAAGGGAAAAAGGACTTATTCTTGGAGTCAGTTTTATCTACAGACTGGGTAGCATATTTAAGCTTGATCTCTGGTTCTTGAGGCTCCACGATTGGAGCAGCCCGTCTAGGCTTCCGCTTGCGTGGCTGTGCTGCAGGTTTTCGCCTCTCCCTCCTTTGTCTCTTGGGCTTTGGCTCACCAGCACCCACCCCTTCTGCAGGCTGTGATGGTGCTGGTGGGGGAGGCAGGGGCACGGGCAGCTGCTGCTGTTGCTGCTGCTTCTTCTGCTTGTTCACACTCCCAATTGGCCTCCCTTTTTTCTTTCCAGAGGGGAAATATCCCTTTGGAGGGAAACCATCTGGCTTGGGGGAAATATTTGTCACATCTCCATCTTTTTCCTCAGACTTTGGATTTGGTTCAGAAATGAACACACTGGAAGGGGAAATTGTTTTTGAGTCAGAAAAGGTCAGAGTTCCAGCTCCACTTACAGATCCATCAGACCTTCCCTGACCACCTGACTTCTGAGAAGATGGTGGTGCTGCACTGGATCCTGCTCCTTCTTTACCAATACTGGCAGTTTCAGGGACCTCTTTTTTGTTTTTATCATCCTCACTGCTTTGCCAGTCTTCTGAAGATCTTGGAACAGTTTTTTCACCAGTTGTTTCCTGGCTTGCTGGCCCCACTTGATCTGACACCTCTCCTTTTCTCTTCTCAGCCTCTGGTCCATGTCCAGCCACAGCTCCTCCTTCAGGTCCACTCTTGAGGGACAGGATGTCATCAAGAGTGACAGTATCTGGACCACTTTCAGCACTGTTGGTAGAAACACTTCTCCTAATATTGGGAGATGTAATTTTTTGAACAATAGCTTCCAGTTTTAATCCTCGCCCCTTTCTTGGGGGTAGTATTTTGGTCTTTGCTGGGCTTGTGAGGGAAACAGCAGGACAATTCCTATTATCAGGACTTGGCAGGTCCTTGAAGGAATCTCCCTTTGCAACTGACTTGCCAGCATCTTGGCTTTGAGATGAATGGGCATAGGAGTTGTATGTTTTATCGGCTCCTTCTTTTGCTGAAGTCATCAGTCGCCCTTTATCTTCACTGCCACTGTTCTTCATATCATGTGGCTGTCTTTTGGTAGGGATAGGAGAGATGAAAGAACGGACCCTCCTCCTCATAATTAAGGGGTTTTGAGGAGACTGGTCTTCCTGGCCAGGGAGCCTAAGCATAGCGTTACTAGGCTTGGGCAAATCTGTAGATTCCTCTCGTCGATGCCCATCGCCTTCTTGAGGGCAAAATCTTTTTTGGTTGGCTGCTCCAAGAGGGCCACTGCTTTTGGCAGGAGAAGTTTGTCGAGAGAGGTCCCAACCAGATTCATGATGCTGCAACTTCTGGTTGCCGTGTTTCAGTTCGCTGCATTTGCTCTGAGTACTGTCACTCCCCACGACACAGCGCCCAACTTCCTGGCTTCCAGTATCATGGTAAGAGCTACCTTGAAGGTACATCATTCCATCCTTGTCATTTTTTAAGGGACTCCTTACTCTTTCCAAAAACTGCTGTTGTCTTGGGCTCTTCCTTGCTCCTTCCTGTCTGTGCTGAGCTGCAGCAATCACACCCTGAGCAGCACTGCTTGCCCAATCTTTGTATTCTTCTTGCTGTTGCTGGTATATCTGTCTCTTGTAATGATACTGGGAATTCAGACTCTGGTTGGGGTCACCAAAAGCATGAGGCCTAGCATTTGTGTGATATGCTGAAGCCAGAGATGGGCCTTCTGAATTCTGAGGGTAGACAGAATGCAAGGAACCCCTGCTAACTCTTTCAGATAGTGTCATGTGTGGGTTCATGTGATGCAGATCTACCCCTGGGCCTCTGCTTCTGCCTGGTGACATTTTCAGCTTATCAGCAAGATCCTGATATTGAGAGGGTGATTTACCCCTTCCAGTTCTGCCAGGTCCTCGTCTCATCTGTGTTGATCTGCTGTCCTGCTGGGGCATGTAGTCTGGAGCAGCATCAGAGACTGCAGCTCCAGGGCTGGCATTGCCTCGAAAAGATTCATGCTTGATGCCAGCGGGATGACAATGGTCTCCTGTTTTTTTATTATTGAGACTAGCTGAGCTCTTTGACTGTTCAAAATCTTCTTCCTTTATTTGCCCACTGTGAGCTTTCATCTTTGTTTCCATGGATACTAAACCACCAGGGAGTATTACTGACTGGCTCAAGCCAGGGGCAAGGCGTTCACTCCTTCCGCTTCTGGCCTCAGGACCCATGTGCCCCATGGGGTGAGGGCCAGGATCTCTTACAAGTTGCCTTAATGGAGAAATGTCACAGATCACTGATCTCCTCTCTGAGAGTGCTCCTGCCTCATGGGCAGCAGACTGAGACTCCACATCAAACTTTCTAGCAATAGGGTAATCAGCTAAATTTATTTGTTTCATGTCTGGAGCTGCACTGCTAGACTTCCTATCCCAGGGACCCCAGTGAGGGCCCTCCAGGAGGGACCCCATGCTTTTGTTTAAGAGGCCTCTATTGGTCAATTCATTGGTTTGACTAATTAAAACATTGGGCCTCATGGCTCCCTCCAAACTCCCAGCCATCCCAGAATGCTCCTGTGCATTCCTAGAATACCTTCTGTCTGGATGATGGTGGTACCCCTGTAAAACCTCTTGCAGGAGACTAGGAAACTTCTCATTGCGGCCTTTGCGCTCACTATGCCCTGGAAAATCCCCCTTTTCTTGACCAGACGGATACTGTGGAAAGCCACCAATATTTCTCTGTATACCAGGAGCTATATTATCCTTGTAGCTGTATCTTAAACTGCCAGGAGACTTGGAAGATTCTGTTCTTGCAGGAAAATTTGTCCCAACAACTGCATGACCGGGCTGGCTGTTCCCCTCCCCATTATGGTTAGTGTTATCGCCACTTTTGCTCCCTTTACCTCCTCCTTGAGTTTCTTGCTGTGTCCCTGCATGCCCAGCTTCTTTTGCTCCACTAGTGCTAGCTGGTGCCTGAGGGGCTGTGGGAGCATCATCTTGTGCAGGTTTATCTTGTGCACCTGACTTTTCTACTCTTCCTGTCATGGCTTCCCGGGAGACAATCACCCCAACTGCCTTTTCATTCACTTTTGGGGCATTTTCCACAGCCACCACAGCTTCCTTCCCATCAGGGGAGGCCACATCTTCCCTAGCTGCAGGACTGCTGCTGAGTTTTGATGGCTCATTCTGAGAGCCTTGTGCTGGTGAGGAGTTGGGCCTCTCTAAATTACCCCCTTTGTAAGTGGTATCTGAGCTGGTGCTCTGGCCACTCAGCTGTCTCACCCTTTCCCCATGATCCTCTGAACTACTGGAACAGCCACCATCCAGGGACTCTGCCATGGGAGACTTGAGTTGCTCCTCTGCCTGGGAGGAGCCTTCTGAGTTGGTACAGCTGTCAGCCTTCTTGGAAGAGGATGATCTTTTGGAACTTTTTTTCTGAGGTGCCAAGGCATCTGAGAGCAACATGTGTTGGACTGTATTGGGCAAATTGGCAACTTGAGAACTTAGGGCACTCAGGCTGCTCAGTCCTGGATCTGTGAGCCTTTTTTCCTGCAGTCCTTCCAGTCCAAACCCCTTGAATCCACCCGCATGAGCATTGGGGCTCGGCATCATAGATGGTGTAGGACTAAGTTGAGGCATCATCTGCAGGATTCGGTTTCTAGAACCCATGGACATGTTGCCTTGCCCACACTGGAGATTTTCTCCACCTGGCATGAGTGGAGAAGGCGTAGAGCTGCAGCTTGGAGACTGAACCACAGACGCAGCAGGGGATGGATTAGAGATTGGACTGAAGTTTTGATGGAACTGCATCGGTGACCTTACAGGAACTTCAGTCTGGCTGTACTGTCCCACTTGACTTTGAAGAGAGAGTTTGGTGGCAGCATTTGAATACTGCATTACGTGCTGAGGTGGGTGCTGTTGCTGCTGCCCCTGCTGCCCACTTTGGGGCAGCTTAGACTGCTCAAAGCTTTTCATCGGTTGAGTCTGAAAGCTGTAGTTTGACTGGGTCCCATAGGCCTGTGCATTGGAACCCACAGCATGGCCTTCGTACTGCGACCCAGAATTCACATTGTAGCTTCCATCATAATTCTGTCCTGACTGGCCAAAACGCTGTGGGGAAGGGAAAGAGGAGGAAGAGGATGACGAAGATGGCTGATAGTGTTGGCTGAACTGACCCACTCGTAACTGGTAGCCTGAAGCAGAGGAAGGCAAGGTGGATGGACGCTGCATTGGCTGCAAGTGTGAGGTGCTAGAAGCAGATTGGCTGGAAGCCTGGGGTAAAGGCTGATGAGATTGATAGATCTGCTGTCTCAGCTGCTGCACCTGCTGCTGCTGGCTAGAAGCCTGCTGCTGATACTGGGCACTCCCTGGAGAAAAAGGACCAGTATAATCCTGTTGATAGTGGGATACACCCCCAAGGGTCGAGTGCTGTGTTTGGAACTGGCCCACATGTCCCTCACTCCCATACTGACTCCCAAAGCTACTCCCTTGAGGGGGCCCATAGCTCTGTACTGGTCCAGAAGGCCTGCGCTGAGGCGGCTGCTGCCCTCCTGACACCACTGGATCTTTGTTGGCAGCCATATAGTAAAACTCTCCTGCTTCTTTTCTGAAACCTTGGTAGCTCTGATGGCCAGAGCTCTCACCAGGCATTGCTGTAGAGGCTCCTGTTGCTCCACGACGTCCACTGCCAGCACCTCCTCCAAAGCTCTGGAACATCTGGGCCTGCTGGCGGGGGCTGAACTCTTCCAGTCGGGATGAAGTATGCACTTCCTGCGGGTAGCTCTGCTGGTTTCCGTGATAACTACTTTGCTCCCGAAAGGACTGCATGCTGTTCAGCAGCAGAGCGGCAGCTCAAAAGCCCTCCTAAATATGGAGAAAAAGAGAGGGGAAAAAAAAAAGGTATAATATGTTTCCCAGTCACACCAGTACCCCACTCAATCTCCCCATTGTTTTAACCGCAATTAAAATTTAGTATTTCTCTTCTACTTCCTGGTACATCAATGTTTAAACCCTCTTATTGCAACCTGCCAACCTTCTAGGCAATGCAGGCCAGCAGCCTACTACCAGCTGGAGTGCATTTCAGCATTAATATATCCCCATCATCATGTACTAACTGGCTGTGTTTATGTGCCCCTAAAGAGAGAAACTTCCAACAATATTTGCAAAGTAAAGGAGAGCAATCCTCACCCTCCAGCTATTCCCTATGGCTAACACTGGGAATAATCCAAGTATTTTGCTACCATGCTTAAAGATGTGACAAGAATCCTGCAATGCTTTCAAACCACACTTGGATTTACCACAGGAATGATATCCAAGGCCTATGTTTCACACAGAGAAAGATCTCTATAAGCAAATACTCAAGATACAATTGACCACAGCTCAAACCAAGATAACCCAATGAAGGATCTACATAAGCGTGTGTGAAAGAACTGGCACCAGCATACTCAGTGCTCAGCTCCTCCGTAATTCCCGTGACACTCCTAGGTGAAAACCAACACATCGCATTTTGTCCCCCAGCCATCTGCTTTGCTTTACAGGATGGAAAGTTGAAACAAGTTCACTCTCTGAGCAAAACACTCTACAACCTCATTGCTCAGGACTTCTCTATTACCTTGAATGAAACATAACTGAAAACATTTGCCAGTCATAATATATATTTTGGAATACCATGTAGGATCATCTACATTTACATAATCAACACATAAGTAAACAAACTCCAGGAAGGCTCTCCTCTGTATTTCAACATATTATTCAATATGTGGAATTCCAACTCAACCTCAAAGACTGGACCACAACTGCAGAATTGTTTGGGGACTCTGGCAAGTCCCTCTATAAAAGCCTGTCACATTACTAGATGCATTAAGAAAAGCACAATAATGAACAAGTATGTGCAAGTACACTGCTTTTAAAAAACAAAGCCAAACAAAGCAAGAAATCAAAACCAACCAAACAAAACAAAACCCCCAAATAACAGATGACAAAAGCTTTTTATGTCTGAAACACCTTGTGGTGTTCTCTTCCTGAAAAAAAATATGGATAAAGCCACCTGGAGAGACTCCTTCCTTTAAAAGAATGTTAAGACAATGCTCAACACTTTTCCGGGAAACAGAAGCCCAACTCCTCAGATTGGAGACTTCCTGGAAGGCTTGCCTGCATTATGTTTTCATATTTAGCCATGTTTTGTGTGTGCCACCTTCAGCTGAACCCACTGAGAATTAAATTCTAACTCTGCCCTTAAATTTTGTTCAAGTAGATCACCAAACTCACAAAAAAAAAACAAACAGGCACACAAATCAGATGCAGGCAAGATCTGGCATCCAGTTCTTTTCCCATCTGTCTCCCAAGGGTTTTTTTTTATTAACATGTATGTTATCTACAGAAGACTCTAACTCTACCACTGGAGCCTTTCATCTTCTACTATCTGTGTGTGTAGGCTACAGAACACACAGGCACAAAACCACCCCACAGCACTGCATGTCTCTGCAGCCCCTCTCCTCTAATTCAAAGACCTCTTTGTGTTGCAGCCTTGGTTCATGCAGCTTGATGTACATAATAATATTACTGGAATCAAAAGAGAACTGTCAAATTGTTAATACTTCAAATTCTGTCTCTTTCTTCTAGGAAGTCAACTTTACTGCTGTTTTAATCTTATATTTTAAGTGTCATAAGAGAGATCTGCTGTTCTGCTGAACTTCCATTTTTTTAGCATTTTAAAGACTACATATATCACATGAATAACACTTCCATGAATGCCACACTGTGCCAATATGTCCAGTTCAGGCTTATCATGGATAAGCTCCTCCTCCTTCTTCTGAATCACTGCTTTTGATGTTTCATCAGTTTGAAGTTCCAGCCCTATTGGGGTAGGACTAAAATTGGGATATGTAAGGCAAGCCTCTTTCTTTTTTTGTGTGACTTGCTGTAAAGGCAAAAAAAAAAAAAAAAAAAAAAAAAAAAAAAAAAAAAAAAAAAAAAAAAGAGGAGCGGGGAAAAAAGGAAAAAAAACCCCATATATAGAAGAAAGTTATCAAGCTAAAGGTAAGAGAAGATCTACTGAAACTGGCAGATGTTAAAAGCAGCTTTTCTAGATAAGCAGTTTGGGGCTCTGCAATCAGCAACATTCACGTGCCATGGAGACTGCGTGCACGCCCTGGCTATCACATGCTTGGCATCCATCCTCTTTTCATGAAAGCAACATCTCCATCCTCTCACAGGCTCAGTCTCCCACAGAATCTCAGACTCAATTTTTAAACATGACTTTACCAAAGCTTACTTTGCATAGTCTGGACAAGATTTCAGGAAGTCTCTTCTGCATTACATCATACAAAACCTTTAATCTCTGAATGATATTCATCCTCTGTAACTCTACCAACAGGCTTGAAAACTGCTATGTTTTCAAGTTAATGTATGTTAACAATACTAGCAAACATTCTTAAGACTTCTTCATTATTAAAAAAATAGTAATTTTAATTATATAATGAATAGAAACCGCACAAGATGCTGTAAAATGCCCTTAAGAACAGAGATACAGTAAAGGTCAACCAAGGCACAGATTCTTATCCTCCATAATCTCATGCAATCATGTAACATTTATTTAGTCCAGACATTATATATGCTAACTCAAAACAGGGAGAACATATTTTTCTCCTTCAATTTATTATTTTTTTTTTTCAATCTTGGAATTTACCCTGACAAACAGATAAGTTTTCATAAGGACAATACTTGCTTTGAGTATCTCACAAGGATCCTAACTTGAGTAACATAACCAGTAGAATAGCTGCCAAAAAGAAAAAAGGCATTTCATTAATAACAGGAGTAAAAAAAGATGGACGTGCTCCGACCCATTACATCACTGATAACTTAAGACATATAGCACATTTCCTGTCATTAATGTGCTATAAATACAGAACTATTACAATTACTACTGCAATAGCCTTTCTTAATAGTAACAGCCCTGTAAAGTGCTTAGATAGAAGTGCTATGCTCTCAGCAAAACCACTGAGAATAATCCCCTGGACAAGTCTTGTTTAAAAAATACATTCAGACAGATAAGGCCTTCAAAGTCTACCCCCATCCACATGAAAAAAAAGTATCTATTTTATTAATTTTTTACTGGAAGCCTTTAAAGAAAACATTTTCAGTTGGTACATACTCCTCCTTATGCACAATCTTAAGAGAACAATGTACCACCTGCCAACTAGAGAGTACAACACCATCATATAAAACTCCATAATGGTGGTACACATCCATAATGCCATCCCCAGCAGAAGGGACAAAGTCCTGCCTCCAAACAAGTGCTCTATTAACAGCCACAAATTACACACATTTACAGTGCTTTCTAACACACATAATATGCAACATCTTCGTTTATTCAAAGGGAAGGTAAGAGTCTGGCACAGCTTTCACTACTCCAGTGTCACACCTACACTGTTGCTACACGTGCATGCAGCTCTCTCAGTAAAGCTGCATGACTTTAAAGTATTTATAGCCTGTAGCTGTAGAGCCATCTAAGCATATTCATCTAGACACTGCAGACTACACTCACTGGGCTAAGCAGTTTCACTCTGCTTCAACACAGTCATTTCTCCCCCAACAGCCCAGTAATCAAAATTTGCCTTCAACCTGGCAGGAACAAAGGAAGCACATTACAAGCTTGTGTGGTTGATAAAAAACAGCTTCACTTACAGAATCACTGAACAGAAGTCTTGAATAGAAAGAAGCAATAGGTCCTTTTACCCAAATCTCAGACTTATTTGTGAAACATGGAGTTATTTCAAGCAATAATTCAGATTTTCTATCTTGTTTAATCCTTCAAAACAGCCTCATAGAACTTTGTTAACATAGGAGCTCCTCAAAATATGAAGCTACTGCATTGTGACCTCACTGTGCACAAGATTATCCAATGTTAGTCAATAGCATGTAAGCATCTTTCAATGGTTCCTCCATCAGAGT
The DNA here is from genome assembly GCF_001522545.3 of Parus major. Classification (NCBI taxonomy): domain Eukaryota; kingdom Metazoa; phylum Chordata; class Aves; order Passeriformes; family Paridae; genus Parus; species Parus major. Next base: position 46,917,862 of record NC_031773.1, on the reverse strand, counting down.
GCATCAGTATCAGAGTACACCTGACCAGTGCTGATTAACAGAATTCATCAGTACTCCCATACCAAGATTACTCTGTCAGACGATCTTCTGCAATATACCATGCTATGCTTTCTTTTACAACCACATAAATCTTTAAAACTCTTTTTGTCCTGATTATCAAAGACCGAACAAATAACAGGACAGCTGCCCAGATCTCCCCACGCAACACTGATGCCAACACAGTAATGCATCTCTACAGACAGCTCATAACAAGTCAGCTAAAAACCAAAATACTGTAGGGACACGCCTAATTCTTGACTCTAAGTCTATAAAGGAGCAAATGAAACCACCACCAGCTCATCCAGTAGGACATAAGTGAGGTCTTTCCGCTTCGTTACATTTTCTTTAGATTTGGGTTGACTACCACGATCCATCTGTGCAGAGAAGTCTCAGGCAGCAGTCAAATGCAATGTATCTCTAGTGCTCTGTCAAAAGCCTCTCAACTTCCTAGCATGCTTATCAGGAAAGAAAATGTAGTTGCAGGCAGGCGACAAACAGTAAGACAGTATTTTCCATAGGCCAACGTACACAAAGAAGTTGGGAGGGTTACAGAGTGTCTGGGGTTCTGATTAAAATGGACTCACCTGCTAAATGCTGTGCAAGTGACAGAGATGTACATAAGTTTGCAGCCATTTCTTGCCACAACTCATACATAATGCAAAAATTACTATTTTTGTCCTTCCTCATTGTATCTTCTTAAACTAGCAGAGAACACACATAACCAAAACAGTCTCAAAAGCCAGAACCTGAGTATGGGTATGCTCCAAATTCAGCCAGAAATAGAGGAAAAAAGGATTTCCATGTACCAAGTACCATTTATATTGTCAAGGCCAAGTTGCTAACCCTCATTTCTGCAGGTATAGAGTTATTACTTGCACACCTGATCAATGGCTGTGAATAGACTGACCTTGTTTCAGTTTTGGAGGAATGCTGCTGCTTTTAAGAGAAGGCCAATCAGCCACCAGTGCTATAAGAAGATGAATTTAAAGATCAAGCCTAAGTCATTTAACAAAGTAACAGATACAATTTATTTCTTCTACATTTGATGCCTTTTTAAAAGAAAAGGGAGAATAATTGAGACTTGTTTCCAACATTAGGTGTGCTGTCGAAGTAAACCGAGACAGCCCTTCAGACAGTCACCAGTTTGTCCAAGCAGTAACATTCACTGCTCCCTTTTTTCAGAAAGTTGTGTTTCTGATATTATTCACTACCACACTTTTAGAGAAAACTGCAGTCAGATCTGGCTCTTACTAAGCCATCATGATATATTCTGTCAAACAAACCTTACTACAACACTCAAAGCTGAAACAGGATACAGTTAATTATCACAGAGAGTGACAGACCCTGTGGAAGTAGCTAAACTGAAGTATCTCGTATATAAAAATTAAATTAAACCCAGAATACTGCATTAATGGAAACCAAATTTTATAATTCTAAAATATCACAGCATGTCTTACAAACCATATGTAATGGTTACACATGCTTAACTACCTATCAATAACACATATTAGCAACACGTCCGGCAAATCAGTGGAAATATTGGTCTTGACAAAAAAAACAGGACACCAAAACTTAATTTTGTCCCTCCTAGTGAAAACTTTTTGATAGAAGTTCCTCAAATGAGCTATAGCTTGGTGAAGTGGATTGTAACTAGCTTAGATCATCTCATAGAGACACTGTACCTTCTTTACCAAAATGTCTGTACAGCTTTTCAGAAAGTCAGTATGTATCAGCTTAAATCCAAACAATTAAGGAAATGGTTCTCACAGAATGGGTGAGGAACAGATGAGCGTGGCAGAAGGAGCATAGTGAGCTTTGTCAGTTGAAAGAGGGGAATGATCTGGAGATTATTGTGCTAGATAAAATTCACATTCACTTATTTTTCCCTTTATTTCCTTAAGTGACCACAGAAAAAGCCCAACCACAGTAAGCCTGAGTGAGTGTACATATCCAGAGCATTCAACTGTTATAATAAAAAGCATCATGCAAACAAATGACAACAAAAAATAATCAAATTTTGCATGTGGCTATTACTTGGCTGCTGCTTTCCTCCTTTACATCCAAATTATTTTTTAAAAAAACCACTTGTATAATACCAAATCAGAAATACAGATATTTTTGCATCTGCAAGTTTTCCTTATTCACTAAGTGAACAAAACTAAAATACCATCTCCAGTTTAGCTTTGCACTTTTAGTGAAATGTACTGTTAAATTCATACTCCTAAACATGAGGAAAGAAATTTGACAAGAACAACTTCTGTTGTAAGCCAGTATTTAAGTTGCAGTACTAGGAAAACATGTATTTCTAGAAATATAACAAACTATCAAAGTTCAGCAGAATTTTGGCTGATTGTATACATCTGATTTTATTACTATGCCATTGGTTCTCAGTCTCAATCAACAGCACAGATGCACTTAAAAAGCTTTCAAAAAATCCACCAACCTCTTGTTGAAAGTTATCCATCCAAATTTCTGACAGACACTGCTATTTTAATAAGAATCTATGCAAATCAGTCAGATTCCATTTTATGTCAAAGATTAAGACAACAATTTAGTTTCACATGTTGGGTCAATCTTCTCTAGCCCAGTTGAAGAGGTCCATCCCTCTCTATGGTATTAACACAGCCATTCACAAACAAGTCAGATCAGGGAACTGATACGGTCCAGAAAATTTGGTGAGGGAGAAAAGCCATTTCTGACCTGACAGATCATTCACTGTATCATTACACAAACATCTGTACCAGCAAAACAGACACAGCAGGAACTGTTTTAAGTGGTGTGGCTACTGAAGGGCACTTGAAATCAGGAACTCATATTTAAAAGGCTCTTCATCTTTACACAAGAGTTGAACTACCCTTCCTAACACCAAAATGGAAATAATACTGAACCCTCAGCTCATCTTTCCCCCCCCACCCCAAGCCTCCAGATCAGCTGACTGCACATCTTAATCCGCCTCACTCATCCTCCAAAAATTTTGGCAATTCATCAATTCATTACATACCTCTTATTGTAAATTGACCTGATCCATACCCCCTATGTCCTCAAGCAGTCAAACATGATATCTGCTCTGCCAACACAGCAAAATCTGAACATCCACTTCAAGAATCACTTCAAATCTGCTCCTCCTGAGACATGCAAGACAGGAGGCTCAGCAAAGGCACTGCAGCTTTCACTAAACCTTCACCTTTCAGTTGCAAAACAATGAAAAGGAGAAGTCAATTATTAATTGCAAGAGGAAGGCAGTAAAGTGCAAGCAGTGTTCTATCTGCCCATGCTCCCACCTTCTGTGTAGAAATTTATCCAGTATCTAAAACACTCAGAAATATACAGTGGGGGGAAAAAAAAGCCCACCATCCTAACACATTATTTTTAATTAGCTTTCGTAATTTTTCATACTAAGCAGTAGCCCCAGCTTGATGACAAGTTGCTAAGATGCATACTTATAAGGGTCATATTTAATAGTACCTGTAATATGTCTGTTTTTTCTATTCAACACAGTCCATACAATTAAATCTCTTTATTCTTTTTTTACCATGTCTGGTGTAATGAGCCTGTAACTAAGACCCCTGGGAACTCCTCAAGGCAAATGAAATAAATTGACATAAAATCTGTATCAGTTATGTGCAAGTATTATCACTATAGAGGCTATGCACTGCACACAAGAATGATATCCACTGATCAGGATAAAACCAGCATTGAAGACAATACCACCTATTTACATTAAAGGCAGTAACATTAAAATCAGGTAGAAATATAACCTTGATCTACCTAAACTAACAAATTAAAGAATTACTCTTCAATTGCAGAAAAGCTGCACTCAAATTTATACCTTCCAATCCTTTTAGAGATGGCTCTTGTTCCTTTAAAGTAAGACAAAAAATTTAGCTTTAGCACTTTAAATTTTCACTAGCTAAGGTTATTCTTTCTATTAATTCAGCACTTCATACCTTTAAATCAATGCAGATTTAAGAGGACTTTGAGTGTGGAATGTCTGCGAATACTATTGCTATGGCACACTTTAAAAGAAAATACAGTCAAGGCCATATAATGTTTACTGATTGAAAAAACTGGACAGAATCTTATTTTTCCCAAACATAAGAACTGTTTGAACTTCTCTAAAAAAAATATGAAAAAAAAAAAATTCAAAGCATTTGTAAGATTTTCACACTAGGAGAACAACAACTTTTCTTTGCCTAACGTTTCTCCTTGTCTCCTACAACCTATGTCCTCTAAATATCACTTTGCTCATTTCTCCACACTTCAGATTCCATAGCATCTGCCTCATGTTGAAGCCACAAACTGAAGCAGACCCATTCTTAAAGTAAGCTTTGTCTTCTGAGACTAAAAGGGAGTGACTAAGACTACAGCCACACTCACATGGAGGCAGGAGAAACAGTTCAGATTAATACAAAATAATGTTATACATTTAAATAATTCTTCAAAGAGACTGCTTCAGAGGTAGTACTATTTTAAGGAGTCCTCCCCCTTCCTATCTACATGTCCCCACCCCTGCAGGCTTTCTCTGAAATTTTCAGATTGGACCAGTTTCTTGCACCACCTCATTATGCATCTCCACTGCAGCTCCACTGGCATAACCAACAGACACAGGAGAGAGAGAGAAGGCAGCACAACACAATGCTGGAGCATAAAGTGATTAAACTTCAAACACATCTCAGTTTGAAGTCTGAAAAATCTAGGTTTTAAACTCAAGCCACCAAAAACAACACTCCACACTTCCAAGTTTTGTTGCCACAGCCAAAGGCAGGGAATGTCAACAGTAGTCAGACCAGACCACGGGCACAAAATTAACTCTAAAGAGCATAAGCAGTTCACAGAAATTAATGACCTACAATTAGAGATCTTCTCACAACCAGGATTTAAAGCTTTCTTCTTCCCCAGATGATTTCTGTATCACCACAGTGATAATGTCAGGAGCGTTTGAAGCTGGAAAGCTGATGGACAAAGCTTCCACTACATGTATTCCATGTCATATCCTAGAGGATATACCCTTAAGGAAGGCAGTAGTTGAAAGGAAAGAGTAGGTATGAATCCAAAACCAAAGAAGAAAAAAAGCTTCTGTAAATACTGATTAGTGGAGGATAACAAAGATACTGCACTCAGAGCATAATTTTTGGAAATGCTAGAGTTAACATTTTAAAGAAAGACAGAGGGAGCTTAGATGGTCCACTACTCTCAGAATCAGTCCCACCATTCTCTTAAGTTCCCACACTCCTACAGTCATTTGTCTTGTACACCAGGGAGGAGAGAAAAAACAAACCCAGAAGTTTTGTCTACTGTTTCTGTCTCCACCTATCTCCCCTCATGAAGAAGCCAAATAAAGAGGTACAATTAACATAAACCATACGCGATGAATTACATACAACCATTTTATAATGCTAATGTAGTCCTAGTCTTCTATTCCAAGTAAAGGAACAGATCTCTTTTCGCCCCTGCTCTAAAACATCCCAACTTTCAATGAAAAAATGAAGTTTGCTACCTTGTTTCAGCTAGAAAGATGGCAACTAAATGACTTTCACCTTGAGAATTGTTCTTGATTTAATTCTTCAAGTCCTGTTAACCCACTAAGCAAAAGGACCTTACTCTTTAGCTCATTCCAGAAAGCCAATGCACACATAAAGACAAAATTCCATGAGGAAGCACAGACCAATAACATCTTTATAAACATTACAGTTCTGTGGATAAGCAAAGACGTTTATTTCCTAAATCCTCCTCCCTTCCACTTTCAGGAACTCCCTAATGCTGCTTCTCATTGAGCTAAGAGATGTGCTTTCGTTGGTGAGTTTGACCCAGGTTTACTGAAGTGTTCTTTTTCCACCAGCTTTGACAGGGTTTTGACTATGCTGCTGAGTATACATGTAATTAACCTCTTCTCCTCCCCTTGCTATTTTCAGCAGCTCTATTATATATACACCCCCTTTTGGTTTTCCACAAATTCCACCTTTCAAACATAAAATAAGCTGTATTCCTGCAAGGCAGAAAGACAAGGAAACAAACAAAATGAACACAGACAAGTCAAATTTCTATATCCTAACTGCAGGATACTACCATCATTGAAATAAAAATGTACTCAACCAAGCAATTCACAAGCAAGAACAGTTTTGTCTCTGGTAACAACAATATTACATATACCTAATGCAGAAAAGGTGAAAGACACCAAATGTAGAAAAGTACACAGAGCAAAAGGAAAAAAGGCCAGAATGCAAGAATCCCTGCTCTCCAAAGAAAATATGGTATTAGCTGAAGTCAGAACTGTAAAGACATAGAATACCACACTGCAATGGACTCCCAGCTCATCACCAAAACCAGTGCCCTACCATAGCTGGCAAAAAAACAATTCTGCAGCAGAGTTCTTTTTACACACTCTCAGAGTAACATGGGATAAAAAGCTTCTCCATTAAAATGCAGTGATCTAGATAGAAGGGAGGTAAGGACAGCACAATTCAGTTCTCATGCAAGACAAAAAGCATCACTTCAGAGTAATTCTCAATTATGCTCCTGCTACTTCCGCTCTCCAACACTACAGAAGAGAATCTGCCACTCACTCAGCAATGCCCTGCAATACAAAGACAATCTGCTACCTCCTTCTGTAACAATTTTACCCAATCCATGTAATTTACTGCCTGCTTGGTTTCTATTATTATTAACCTTATCAAGACCTATCTAAAAGACCAGTTTTATGTAGCAATACACACAAGTTGTGGTCAGGATCAAGAACATCAGAAAATCAGATGTACACATTTCATGCAAAAATGCTGGAAAAGGGAGAGAAACCTCCCAGCCTCCACACAAGAAGTGGAATAGGTGAAGCTGAGAGTGGTCAAACCAACTTACACAACGTGACAGAACACTGTTGAATTAATTCTTTTTCCCTTGAATACGAGATGAGAGACAAAACGGAAAGACATGGTTTATAGTGTCATGGAATCCATTTGCTTGTAAAAGACCTTTAAGATGATCAAATCCAACCCCTCACATAGAACTGTCAAAGCCACCACAAAACCATGTCCTTTACCACAATGTCTACACATCTTTTTAAACACCTCCAGGGATAGTGACTCCACCACTTCGCTGGGGAACCTGTTCAAATGTTCGACTTCTCCGGGTAAAAAATATTTCTTAGTATGGAATCTAAACCTCCCCTGGCACAACTTGAGGGCATGTCCTCCTCTCCTATTGCTTGTGACTTGGGAGAAGAGACTGAACTCTACCTGGCTACAGCCTCTTCTCAGGTAGTGTAGAGAACAAGGAGGTCTTCCCTGAGTCTCCCTTTCTTCAGGTTAAACAATGTCAGCTCCCCCAGATGTTCCTCCTAAGATTTGTGCTCCAGACCCTTCACCAGCTTCATTGCCCTTTTCTGGTTGTACTCCAGCCCCTCAGTGTCCTTCCTGTAGTGAGGAGCTCAAAACTGGACACAGGATTCAAGGTGTCTCACAAGTGTAAGGGGCTGGCCACACTATATCTGATAGGAGTCAGGCTACCACTGGTCTTGGCCACCTAGGCACACTCACAGGCTCATGTTTAGCTGCTGTCAATCCACTGGGTCGCTTTCCAGCCACTCTGCCCCCAGCTGCAGCACTGCATGGTGCTGTTGCGACCCCAGTGCAGGACCTGGCACTTGGCCTTGTTGAACCTCCTAATACTGGCTTCGGCCCATCAACCCAGTCTGATCAGATCCCTCTGCAGAGCCTTCCTACGCTCCACCAGATCAGCACTGCCCAGCTTAGTGTCACCTGCAAACTGACTGAGGGTGCACTCAACCTCCTCACCCAGATCATCGATAGAGACATTAAACAGGACTGGCTCCACAATAGAGCCCTGGGGAACACCACTTGTGACCAGCCACCAGCTGGATGCAGCTCCATTCCCCACTGCTCCGAGACTGGCCATTCAGCCAGTTTTTCACCCAGCAAACAGGGCACCCATGCAGGCCACGAGCAGCCAGTTTCTCCAGAAGCATGCCGGTGGAAACACTACCAAAAGCTTTACTGAAGTCTAGCTAGGCAACATCCACAGCCTTTCCCTCATTCACTAAACAGGTTACCTTGTTGCAGAAGGAGATGAGGTTGGTAAAGCAGGACTTGACTTTCCTAAAGACATACCCTGACAAGGCCTGGTTGTCCCATACATGCCACACAAGGACCCTTAAGATCTGTTCCATGACGTTCCTTGGCACAGAGGTCAGGCTGACAGGCCTGTAGTCCCCAGATCTCTTCCAGCCCCTACTGTAAACAGCCATCACATTTGTCAGCTTCTAATCATCTGGGACCTCCCCAGGTAGCTGGGACTGCTGATGGCTCAGGGAGTACTTCTGCCAAGTCTATCAGTGCCCGAGTGCCCATAAGTGGTGTAGCAGGGTCACTGGCCATTTTCCCTTGGATTACAGGAGCTTTTATCTTCTCCCCATCCTTGTCTTCCAGCTCTGGGGACTGGATACCCAGAGAACAATTGGTCTTACTATTACAGACCGAGGCAAAAAAGGCATTAAGCATCTCAACCTTTTCCTCATTCTTTGTCACTTTGTTTCCCCGCACATCCTATAAAGGATTCTCTTTGGCCCTCCTTCTGTTGCTAATGTATGCTACAGAAACATTTTTATTGTCTTTCCTGGTAGCAGCCAGATTAAGTTCTCACGGGGTTTTAGACTTCTAATTTTCTTTTTTGTGTAGCCTAACAACATCCTTGTAATATCCTGAGTTTAATGCCCCTTTTTTCAAGGGTCATCTCTTTTTATTTTCCCCAAGTTCCAGCCAAAGCTCTCCATTCAGACAGACCAGTCTTCCCTGCTGGCTTATCTTCCAGCACATGGTGACAGCCTGCTCCTGCACTTTTAAGATTTCCTTCTTGAAGAATGTTCAACCTTTCTTGACTCCTCTGCCCTTCAGGAATGCCTTCCAAGGGACTCTGTCAACCAGGCTCCTCAATAGGCCAGAGTATCTGCTCTCTAGAAGCCTGAGGTGTCAGTTCTGCTGACTCCCCTCCTTACTTCCTGAAGAACTGAAAACTATCATTGCGTGATCGCTCTGCCCAGGATGGCGTCTGACTATCACATCACCCACCAGTCCTCCTCTGTTCACAAACCACAGGTCCAGCAGGTGCCTTCCCTAGTTTTCTACCTAATCATTTCTGTCAGGGGACACACACTCCAGGAACCTCCTGGACTGTTTCTGCCCTGATGTTTTGTATTTCCAGCAGAAAATATAATGTTAATCATGGAGTATTCACTACACTTATCATATAACCATTTATGTTAATTTTTTTAAAATCACACATAGCATTTTCACTATTCCAGAACAACTACTTACAGAAAACACTGTTGAACAAATCAAACTTCATGGAAATTCAAGTGTATCCAGGCATCTAACCAAAGTTAACAGCAAACTTCAGATATTGAATTGAAGGCTGATTAACAACATTTCATTGTGGTGTATGAAGGTTTATTCCTATTCTGGCAAGTATTACAGCACATATTTTTCTTTCAGCTAGTAAGTTTTAGGTATGTTTTTTCCTAGTCATTAGAGATGCTGTACATGGACACAAGCCATTCAGTCAGCTCTGCTAATACAAAGTCTTTAGATCAGTTAAAAGCTATTAACAAGACACTTTGCAGCATCTAATTTTACAAGGAAAGTGATATGAACAATACTTCCAATAAACTGTACTAAAGCTTCCAGCATAGTAGCTCCCTATACAATTTCTAGCTAAGTACTGAGCTCTTAGCAGAGCTCATCAGAGGGTTCTGTTCAGAATTTTCAATTTACTAGCAATTAGATGACTGAGTTCATACTAGTAAAATACTACAAAATAAATCATCGTATTCCAGCACAGAATATGCAATTAATTCTATACACGGTTATTGGTATGAACATAGGCATGCTGTGTGCTTGTAATGAAGAGGTAGGGGGAAAGAAAGTAATTTTCCTAGATTTTTTCAATTTGTTGCATCACAATTCAGGCAAGAAATAATGGCCTTCCCAAACAGAAAACAGGTCAAATCTCAAGGGACTCAAGCCAGGGCTCCCTGACAAAGAGCCTGGTAACACTTTTTCCACTCTTCCAAAATCGTCACAGGTTACAAACACTGGTAACAGAAGCACAAAAAGCACTGGAAAAAACAAGCATATTCACTGTCACCAGGTGACAAGAGGATGCTTGCATTCTTAGCTACCACTGCTTAGCTCCATTCCTGAGGTAAGAGGCAAGAAGAAACAGGAATCTTACTGCAAGATCACTGCTCTGTTGTATGCAAAACTGGAAGTTTGACTGCTTGTGCTGTTGTTCATGAAGGCAGCAAGAAAACTCTCAAGAGCTGGTAAAACGCAGTTCTGCATTTTTTTGTCTTCAAAAGCAAACAGGCAGCAAATCACAGACTCAAGAACACCCAGAGCAGATCTTATCCTCCAACAGGGCTAGACAGAATCCACTTCTGATTAAACGTCAGTCTTGACTTTTGAGTGTTCGGATCTGGCCCTTTATTTTTGTCCTTTTCTGTTATTAAAATGAAAGGAAACCCATATACATGCATAATGAAGAATGTCGCATGCTTTTCTAAATGACCCCAAACAAATCAATATGTATCTCAGTGGTAAGCATCAGCAGAAAAGCTCAGCTGAAGCAATCAAGGAGTGTTGTGGCCAGACACCAGTGTGACACAGATGTACCAGCAGTGCTGTACATGGCTGTAAGACATCTTCCATTTTTCCAGTTCAGCCAAGACTGAAGTCTAGTCAAGAACTGTTAAGGAACTGGACCTGGGTCATAAGAATAACTGAACCACCTTTTTCTTTTTTTTTTAGTAAGTATGAAAAGTTTGAAAAGAACAGAATTGAACATCAGCTCCTACTACAGGGAGGCTGTTCTCAGGACAGCAGTAGCCTCTCCTGCATGATTTTAGAGAAGTATACATCTCTGCTTACATTATGTTTGTGTTCTCTATCAGTAACACTGAACACTTTTCTACAATAAAGAAAATTCAACATAGCATATCAACACTATTAGAAGTGGGTCTAAGTACTTTATTTTTGATTTTACAAGTCCAAAAGCTAAACCAGAAATTAAAAGGTTATTCTGAAAGAGATCTCACCAAAAACAGTCAATAAAAACCATCTTTTGCTATCAAACTGCAGCTTTAATTTCTTGAATGGGAAGAGTTGATTTGTCTTAGTCCAGTCTCCATCAACAAATCAGTTAGTTGGCTCTTCAGAAACTGCCACCCATTTCAGAGGCCAACCAAACTGTCTTTCCCATTTCAGAGGCCAACCACGGGAACAAGTAACATAAAGTCTCACACAGCCAGTTAAGGTACACTCTGAAGCCTGACAAGCCAGCACTGCCAAAAATGTTACTAAATCTTTGTAACTGATAAGAACTCCAGTTCCCAATACATGAGTGTAATACCTTTCGTAAGTATAAAATATAACTGAAAAAGGTATGAAAAAATAAACACATGCTCTAATTAAAAAGCTATCTCACCCAAATGGAGATCTGGCATGTACCAAAAGGCAAGATATGCAAAAGCCAGCTATAAATGCTTACATACTTTTATATCAAATTATAGAGAAGCCAAGGAAGCAGCATGAAATTATTCAAGTTTATTACATATTATGCCCTCACTCCAGATAGCAACATGCCAAGCTGGTGCAACAGGACACATTCACTGCAACTCTTTTGAAGGGGCCTTCCAAGAGCAGTGTTATTGCTGTTTTGCTGTGCCTCACCGGTGGTTTAGTTAAACGTGGCCTAAAAAGGGAGAAAGGGGGTGTGCAATGATTTTCTTTTTACATGTCCTAAGAGCCCAAAGGGTTGTCTTTGCACACATTTTCACAACAGGAAGCGGAAGGAAAAAAAGAAACCAAAATCCTATACATTTCACTCTGTCCTACAAACTTGATGCTTGTAGGACATATATACATCTATCAATCCTAGATTGATACAGAACTATTAAGAATGCTTTTACTTACAATCAGAGTGTCCTTTAAAATGCAGCAAACAGGTTAGTAACAGCCTATTTCTTCAGCTGAAGATTAAGGAAGCTTCTTTTGACAATAAAAAGAGGTCTCCTTTACAACTAATACACAAGTAAGTTCTCTTTCATTTAAATAACCTTTACATCTTTCTTACGTTTTTTAGAAACAGATTTACTCTTTAATAAAAAAAATCACTTCAGGGTACTTTTATGAAGCATTAGTAACAAAGAAAAGGAACAACAACAAAAACAAAAAGGTCACCTGATCTCCTATCAAAGTCACTAACAATGAAGTGGCTCCTACAGGTTTCACATTGGGAACCATGATTAACCTGCCCCAAGCTGCAAAGCTATATGAAAGTACATGTTTCATCAACCCCAAAACCTCTGAAAACTGATTTATAGGTCAAAACCCAAATTATGTCAAAACACACACAATTCTACTAGAATGGATGCTAACAGACTTAAAGCTAAGTAGTCTGAAGAATATCAAACCAGCAAAAAAGTCCAAGAACGTCCCCCTAGACATTTAAACCTAACAATACAAAGCTTAAAAGCTATCTCAAAACTACAAGATTTAAAAGAGTAAACAGGAAAATAGCATTTTTTATATAAAAGGAATTGTCATATTTTCACTCAAATAGCATAGTAACTTGCTTGCTAATTTAACCAGAATACACAATACTCATTTCATGTACCAGCAATTTGCAGAAATGAGGAATGACTATCCTCCCTGTAGCATTAACGAAGTTTAAGAGACAGATGACTAAGTGAATAAATCTTTTTACTTTTTTTAATAGTAATTCTCTCTGCAGTATACTAATGCAGATGCCTTTTAAAATGCCAATAGAACCTAATACAAAGATCAAATAACACACCTTCAAACAACTCAAAGTGAACTAACATGGAACCCTATCTAAAGATGTGGATTTAAAGAAAAAAAAATAAAAAGAAACCATTTCAAACAAGTGAAAACTCAAATAACAGTACCAAAAATTATTTACCACATACAAATACACTTAACCAAATGCAGTTGGTTAAGCTATGAAATAATACCCATCAGTAAGTCTCAAAAAACAAGCTTATCTGACAAAAAAAAAAAAAGTCTAGAAAATCTGTAAAAGAGATCAGCTTTTCTTGAATTGAGTTCAGCCAATGTGCTACAAATCTAACCCAGAAGTTGCTGCATCTCCATCATCTAGTCACTTATTGTTCTATAAAATCTGAGCAGAGGTGGTCCAACTGCTCCATGCACATCTATTGGTCAGGAGGCATGGAAAAAATCATACTCTCCAAAGAATTACCCGTGCATGCAGCAACAGATGGCAACAAGCGACACAGACATGAATAGCTTTCAAAATGCTAACCTAAACACAGAAAGCTCTGAAACTCAATCCCCTCGCAGGTGTATCTCTTATTTTCCTTTTGTTTTCAAAGCAGGACTCAAAAAAATTGAATGGTACAGAAAACAATGCTGCAATTTAATCAAAGTGCTTACCCTTTTAATGAAGGAAAAGGCAATATACAAGAAATAAAGGATTCTGGTGGAGCAAAATCTACCCACAGAGACAGTCACTTGTTGATTCACACACAAACATCTTATTTTCAGGTTAATAACAGAGCCCCAGTACCATTATGCAGCTCTGATACATAGGTTAAAACAGTTATGTTACATAACTTTCCCTTATTCCTCCCCTCAAGGTAGGAAAAATAACTTCCAACTGCAGCCCAAAACACAACTTCCAGCAAGGTAAGCACCATTAACAGAAGACAAGCTGATCCTCACAGCAGCCCAAACACATTATATCCCGATTATCTCTGCAGATAAGCAGCGGCTACGTTGAGCCTCCAAAAAGCAGAGAGGCACTACAAACCTCAGGCATTACCAACACAGCCTGTTCACCTACTACAATATGAGCACCGTGCATCCATCTTCTCCAACAGTTTTAATCGTTTATCTCTTCAACGAAAACACCAATCCCCACAACAACTTCACAATTCTTGCAAAAAAAAACCCAAAAAACAACATTCTTCCGGGACAGGAAAACAGGTGAACACCTCACCAGGCAGCACGAGGGCCTCTTCAAACACACGTAAACAAACATTTTTTTCTTAAAAAAACCCCAACAAAACACACCACAAAAAAAAAAGGGGGGGGAGAGGGGGTGGCCGAGAGATTAAAGTACCCAGGAGCCCTTTCACAAGCCCCCCTCGTACGCAGCGCTCGTCCTCCAACTCACTCATGAGACCCTCACATCCCCTCCCACACGCCCAGGCGACCTCGGCTTTCCCCGCCAGGAGCTCGCGCTCCCTCCCCAGGCCTCCCACACACACCGACACAGCCCGGGCGAGCGCGGCCACCCCTTACCTGAGACACCCCCCCACCCCCGCCGCCGTGCCCGGCACCCTCCGCCGCGGAGAGCGGGGCGGGCGGGGCGGGGGCGGCTCAGCAGCGGGGACGGCGGAGCCGGGGGGCAGGCGGGGGCGCGGGGGAATCCGGTTCCATCCTCCTCCCCTCGCTCACACCTCACACATACACACACATACACACACACAGGAAATAACACGGGGTCACCTGACCCCCGGCAGCCAATGGCGGCGGCCGGCGGTGGAGCCAGCGCGCGCGCCAGCGGGAACGGCGGCGCGAGGCGGCGAGTCCCGGCCGGGCGATGGAGGGATGGAGGGGAGGGGGAGCGGCGCGTGCGTGCGCGCCCCCGCAGGCAGGGACGTGCCTCCGCGCGCGCGCGGAGGGGGTGGGGGGGGCGCGTGAGGGAGCCACTTCCCCTCCCACCACCACGCGCCCACTTAAAGGAGCCGCGCGCCGCCGCCCACCCCACCCGGGCCGTCCCGCGCGCTCGGAGCACGTGGGCGAGGCGCGCCCGGTGCGCGTGCCACACCACCGCGCCCCTGCGGACGGCACCGGGGCTCAGGGCCCCTCTCCGCCTGCACCGGGCCAACTCACATTGCCCTCTCTTCATAAATCAATACCGCCGCTCTCCTCCACTGCCCCCTCCCCCGCCACCCTCACCCTGCCCCAAGTCATTTTAAGAACCGTCTTTGCTCCGTTTGCTCATTTGTGTCGGCCCGGCCTCCCCAGCAGGCACGGAGCGGACAGCAGCGGCCGAACCCTCATGGGGCCCGGACGCTTCTCCACCGGCCCGGAGCCCTGGAGCACACCTCGAGGCGGCAGTCGGGCCGTACGCCGGGGCTGGGCGGGCCCCGAATCGGAGGTGCCTCAGCGGAGCCGCAGGGATCTCAGGAAACAACATGGAGGCGGCGGTGCCCGGGCTCCCCTGCCCCGCAGCCCCCGCCCGGCGGGAGCAGCACCGGCCGTGCCCGGGCTCCCCTGCCCCCGCAGCCCGCCTGCCCGCGCACCGCTAGCCCAGGGCCGCCCGGACCATGGGAAGCGGCACTGCCAGCCCTCCGAGTCCCCACTGGCCTTGCATTTTAGAGTCCGCTGTGTCTAGTTGCACTTCCGTGCTGGAGAGACAATTACGCATTTTTCAGATTATTCGCTAGTTTTTGGGTTTCAGAGCAAGGGGGCAAGGAGACTGGTGGATGGGGCAGCTGTAGAGCAAGGATGCAGTGCCTGTCAAATTATCACCTCCTTCATTTAAGCCTATATGGCAGCAAAGGAAGCTCTATATGACATTACAGTTTCCTCCATCTGCCACTCAGAACATTTCACGTGAAAACGCAGTAGGGCTGGCAGTCTGTGAAGCTCTTAAATGCTGGGCAGAGAAAGCTCAAGCATCATTTAAAACTTGCTTTGCCAGGAACTTTACTGAGCAGATATGACACTTTCAATAACTGCCCTGTTTCCTAAGCTTTGTTTCCCAGATCCTCAGCAAGCTGTATTCCAGGAGAAGGCCTCTACTCAGAGCTCATCCAAAAGGCAATGAACTGCTGAGGACTGTGTTGTAAGCACAGCCAGTTGACAACTTCACTAATGGCTCCTCCACAGGTGACTTGCTTTTTATGAAAAATGAATACAAACCACCACATCTCATACCATGCATTATCTGTCAAAAATAATTTGGAGGCTGGCTGAAATTCCATCTAGATAAGCCTAAAATGATGCCAGTAGTCTGGGGAAAACAACCAGAGCAGACAATAATTACATGTGCTTCTACCATTTGTCTTTCAAGTTAACAATTTGTGGGTGTTAGGGACTCCCCAGCCGCTGGTCAGGCAATCATGCAGCTGGAGCATCTAGGAAAGACTTGCCTGCTCCTCTGCTCGCTTGTCTTGGGACATGAGAGGCACTGGCTCCTTTCTGAGACAAGTCTACTGCTGTGATTTATTCCTTATCTCCTTCAGATGAGAATACTGCGATGCGCTCTGCGTCAGCTCCCTGGAAATTGCAGCTGGAGCACACAGGCGCTGCATTACCAAGTGTTTTCATAGTACACCCTGCTCTCCTCGGCACTGGCTGCCCATTCACAGGTAGTGTTTCAGGCACTGTGCTTTGCTCACAGGAGGTGGAGATCATCGCTTCCTTCGCCTGGAGAAGAGGCTCTGACAGCACATTCACCGTGACAAACCCACGAGGTTGCTCTCGTCAGAAACAGCCTTAATCTTGTTGACTGCCACGGCAAGCTAAGAGCTTGGTTAGAGCAGCATTCCCCCTGGGGATCCAGGACTGTGATAAAAGCTGTAACGGGGTGGGGGGACTCGGTAAGATTTTTATAATTTGGTTTTCCATTATGTTTTCTGATTTTGAAGTGCAGCATCAATTGAGGTCAATCCTTTATGCAGATTTATAAGGTAAGAGTGCTTAGAGCACTCTAATTTAAGCTAAACTTAAACTTACCTTATGGTAAAACCCTTTGGTATATATAAATACATGAGAGCATGGCTTATCTTGATAAGCTTGTTATATCAAGGGTTTTTTTACCTAATGTCTTAAATGAAGTTGCAGCATAAAAAGCAGAAGTTCTGCAAAATGCTCAAAAACACATATAAAAATCCAAGGACAGCAACTCTTCCCAAGTCAAACATTTCTCAAAGGACCAAAAATAAGTGAATTCACAGAGTTAAATATCTGAATCTCTACTCTGCTGCAGAGCAGCATTTCCCATCTTCATTATGACTACTTTATAGGTGTTACAACGGAAATACAACAGGAGTTGCTTTTTAAAATATTTAAAACCTTGAAAACTATGTGGCTGATTTTGAAGGATGAACTGAAGTTTTAAAAGAGCTCATGCTATAAATACAGGCAATTGTCACACCATCGTCAACTGTTGCATTACAGTAGGCATTACTGGTAATACACAGGGTCAATATAAGTGCAGAATGTAAACAAAGTTATCAAAACTACATTATCATGCAAGTAAAGACACCATATCCTTTGCAGCTTTCCAAGTGATATATCAGGCTTCAACATACAACCCCACTGAGCTTAATGGATAATTTAATTCTCTCAGAAACTAATTTTTGGCTGTCTGCTGACTCCAGATGAAAAACCACTGTCATTAGTACACCTTGTTCACATTGCCAAGTTTTCCTTTGCCACTGAACATTTAATTTTCTTTCCAGAAGAAAGAAATTCAACCTTCTGACTTGGCCATTCAGTGACATCTACCTACTTGACCACCGTCAGTTACACAAAAAAAATTGTTATAAATAAAACATTACTAGGACTAATGAAGAAAGTAACCCCATCATGCTACTAGGGCTACAATCCCACACAAATTATCAAGGTGGGAATCTAAAACCCACGCAAGCTTTTCTACTTCAGGGTAAAGTCCTCAGTTGCATCTATATGCTTTCAACCTTCAGTTCTGAAAAGAAGAAAAAACCCCAGGGATTTAAGGCCAAAAATGGTTACAAATAGACAAACAAATAAAAAAAAAAATAAAAAGGATCTTAAAGGATCAATTTTACAATCAACACAACAAACTAAACAGGTTTGAATGTAAATTTACAGCAAATATATTCCATCATCCAAGAGTAAGTGCTATAAATTCAGCAGATGTGCTACACCACAGTCGTAAGAAAGATTGAAGTCTCTGCTTTTAGTGCAAGAAAACCAGCTCGGTCATAATTGTACAGAGTCACTATGGACTACCAGAACAGAAATTTTCCAAATCCTACCGATTTTCTCCCTGAAATCCTCCCTGCCATCTCCTAATCAAAATGCTTTTGAGGATAGAGGCACAAATAAGGCAGGAAAATAGCCTCAAGGCTTGGCACCCTCCTCTATGATGGATGGGAGATTCTGAGCAAAATAAAGTCCCCTAAGTAGCCTTCTGGGTTAGTGTCACTGCTCCCACCAGTGCTGCTGTCATTACACAAATGCAACCAATGCTGCATCTTTCTGCACATGAACTCACAATGGCTAAAACAAACGTTTTTGCCTGCTATGCCTTAATGTAAGGCTTACCTTGCACTTCCCTTTCCCCCCTCTCACAGATCCCAGCGAAAAATTGTCCTTCTGACCCCAAGAGGACTGACAAATGGAGATGGAGAGTCTCCTTCTGTCTTTGAGGTCAGCACTTCTGATCTAGCCGTAATTCAGTAATTACTCAGTTCGTGTGGCTCTCCAGAAGCATACATTAGCAGCTTGGAGGGGGAACAGAAGGATGGCACCATTCCTGACCTCAACCACCTCTCATCTTCACACACTCCCTGAGCTCCCTCTGCCTGGAAGGGTGGAGGACAGTAAGTGATGCAGGATGGGGAATCAAGAACAAATTTGCAGGTAACATATGCTGGAAAGGCTCTGAGCACCCCAGTGTTTGTTAGAGGAAACATGATTTCTGCATGCAGCTGGTGGGGTCCTCTGAGAGATTTCTTCTTTACAAAATAAAAGGTTTTGCTGCTGATGCAGCACTAGGAAGGTGAAGCCTCCGCAGACTCGGGCACATAGGTTTCTCACAGACATGGCACCCGTCCCCTCTAAGTATTACTTTTATCGTAATCTTTTCCCCTGTTACACAATTTCGTGTCATGCACAGGCTCACCACTGCACTTTTACAGCTTTCATCTAGAGGCTCTTAGATGCTATGGGAATGGGCATTAGTGACTACCTTGAAGACAGATAATACAAAACATGACAGCAAGATTGGGCACCTACAGGTCACGCAACTGGGGACTGAAACTTATACTCACGGTGGGACAGCTACATCTTTAAGTGACTGTAAAGCAAGGGCAGCTCACCTGTTTCTCTTTCTCCAAGAAAGACATCAGCATGGCTACATTCATTAACATTTCCTACCTCTCTTCCTATCTATCCCTAGGATTTCCCATACCTTCCTCCTATTTCTTTTACACTTCAGATAAAAAGTGTTACATCTGACCCTACACAAGGGAGAAGCGGTATCAGACGTCTCCCAAGGAACTGCAACAAAGATAGAGAGGGCTCTCCTCTCATTAATTCACTGATATTTAACTTTTCCCCTTAAGACTACCAAAGGATTTGTGCTTGCAGGAAAATATTTTGGACAGGCACAAGTTTTCAGCACACTGATGGTCACGTCTTGGGTGCATCACTTGGAAGCTGCTCTCCTCCAGGCACTGGGAAGATCTCCATAAACCATAGCATTAAGTCCTACAGCCCTTTCCTGCAACCGAACAACTGGTTTGAAAGACTTTGGAGCATCTCAAAGGAAGGAAAAAGGAAAGAAAATGATAAAGCAGCTGAAGGTAGGTAGTGTGAATCATAGCAGGAAAAAAAATTAAAACACTGCAACACTTCTGCCTTTTCATCTTCCCATTACAAAGAGCTGATTCATGAAAATAAGATCTTTGTACCTTAAGACCTCCTCTGCTTCTTCTGCTTCTTCCTTTTGCTTCCTGCCAAAAAGCTGCTTCTGGCAGAATAGAATTAGTTGCTGTGAAAGTGATTGTGATGCTGCAGACAAAAGAATCTGAGTCCAGCAGAAAAAGCAAGAAACAACAGAAGCTGAACTTTTGAGGAAAAGCCAATCACATTTCCATGCAGATGCCCAGAGTCATAAAGGTGGAAATTAAAACAGAAAGCCATACAAATAGGATTCTCCAGCAAGACAGTCTCCAACAAGGCAGAAAAGACCATCAATAAATCTTCATTATCTGAATTGCTAAGCATATCTAAATAAAAGTAGAAATTCAAATATTAGAACTTGTCTTTTTAAATCATCTTACATAAAACCAACTCTGCCTTGCTTGAACATGTTTTACAGAAAGGGATTTTTTTCTCTCTCTTACTTCTGCTAGCCCTTTACAGAGGTTTCATTTGCTGGGGTGGCTTTTTCTGCCTACGGGGAAGTGGGAATTTCTGGGCTTAACAAGCTCAAATCCCCATGACATATAGTTCCAAATTTTAGAGGCAACTAAGATTTTGATTCTTACTTTGCTCCCTGTTGGCTTCCTCCCTGATGTATGCAATAGCTGTTGAATCTCAGCTGTGCCAACAGGAGAGGAAAAAAAAGGTCCCTGAAGGAACAGCTTTAGTTCTTCCAGTCACCTTGCTGCTACCACGCTCCAGAATTCCAGGCACATAAAACAGCACATAAGAAGAGCTTGCAGCAGCAAGGGGCCAATGCAGAAAGCATCAGACTGGACCAAAACCAAGAAAGTCTTCCATATTCATCTGGTAAGAAGTCTGTACTTATACTGGGTAGTAGAAACCTATGGGTACACTAAAGATAGAGAGGCATTGCATGAGATCACATTAACTTCTTGTCATAGAAATCAACTTCTGTGCTTTCTTTTGTTACATATAGTGATATTCTCTGGTCCTGATTCATCTGAGAGATTGGTTTATTGAAAGTATTTATAAAGTTCCACCGCAGTTTACTTATATATCTCCTCTTGCTAACAAAACATGAGGGAAAAAAACCTACTTCAAACACAACCACTTTAATTACTTTGTATCTTGAGACTCATTAAAGTTTATTCAGTGCTCAAACACTCCTAATTCTACATTTCAAAAGATAGTAATGTCTTATTTTAGTGCCCTGCATTACTTTAAAGTTGCACTCAAAAACGAATCAGGACAGGGCACATGAGAACATACAGAACTCACAAGCTTGAATGCAACATACTCCCCTATTTATGAACACTACTGACACATCTGGGGATGGGGGAAAGTAGCATATTTTCATTCACATTACCTAACCAAAGTGATAAAAATGCTTTAAAAGATATTAGGTAACAGACACAAAGACACAACTGTCCTCAGTTAAGAAAATCAGACTTCAATTTTTAAAGGTTGGACAAATCTGTCTTTAGAGAGTCCAAGCCATATAGCAAAATCTTAAGTAACTTGGTTTTGTTTCAAGATTTGAGGGATTCTTCCAGTTGCCTACTTAAGTTCAGGTTCAAACTAACAAAACCTCTGATTACATATCATGGATTTTATCATTCCTCTTTAAATGATTAGCTTCTGCAGATGGGAATCCTGCTAGCACTCACATTTGTCCTGAGAGATGATTAGGACTGAAGGTCTCCCATTTAACTTCTGTAAATGTGCTGTGAGTAATTAGACCTAAACAAAATACTGTCAGTTCCATTAGGGCTCTGAAAATAAGGTCAGCACTTCTTAAGACGGCAGAAGCAAGAACAGATACCTCAGCAAGCACAGTTCACGTCAACCTACCAACTCAGTAAGTCTCCACTGCTTTTAGCAAGTTTAGGAAATAGCCTAAACTTCCACATAATAAAACAAGCTATTCACAGTGGCATTTTCAATGAGAAGCAGCAGCATTGGCTGGGGGGGAGGGGCTGCAGTACTCAACGTCATCCCCTGACAACCCCAGCTGAACGCAGGTTTAATGATGGGACACTGGTTACATTGGTGGAGAGAAAGCCCTTCACCAGGGTGAAGTTCCACATTCCCTGGGGTACCTGCCCCCAGCTCAAGGATCCCCTCATCAGGGCCAAGCCTTTTCATAGCAGGGAGCATAATGTGAGAGAAGAAATGACTACTCTTCTCCAAAAGTAACAACTCTTACAGTGTGATTCATTCCACAGGCTAAAGATCAAGGTGTCGGCTTACTCCTAATATTGATGAAAAAGGGTAGTCACCCTATTTGTAATGAGCTAGCATTATCTCATCTTGAGAAACAAGAAGTCAGCAGCTAGCCTCAGGTGATAAGTAGGGGGCTTCCTTAACAGTACTTTTAACATTGGGACACAAGTTTAAAAAACAACAACAACAAAACAACAAAAACACATAGAAAAGAAAGAGGAAAAGCAGTTGTGCTTACCAGAAAGGGAATATCTTAAAAGAAATGGGCGGGGGGTGGGGGGAAACTAATTAACGCTTTCAGCTCATTCCCCTTCACCACTGCCTGGAAATTCTTTTCTGTTGCACACATCGCCTGCCTAGGGCTTTTTGAGAGACCCTTGCACATCCTCACTGATTACTTCCCCTACTCAGGGAGACAGACTGTCCTTTACCCTAAATGCTTTTATCCTCTTGATGAGGTCTCTTACCCAGCTGGATCCTGCTTCCTTCTCCCACTGCAATCTCTGAGCCTGAGAGAAGACACCTGGGGACCTTCCACTTTTCCTAGGAAAGAGATTTAATCCTTTCATATCCTAGCATGGGGCTGAAGTGATGCACATCTTCCCCCAACCTGAACACCTACGGTTACAGTCCTGGGCAACAGACGTCCCCAGCTGAAAAGAAATCAAAGGAAAGGGTTTTCTCCACTGTTTTCTGCTCTTTTAAAAGCAGATAGATAAAGAACAGAGGAAAGCCCCATAGGGGACAATCCTGCCGTAGCCAAACAAAATAATGAGGCTTAAAATCTCTTCTGTATCTATTCTTAGCTAAATCACATCCCAAATGTCCTCTACCCTCAGTTTTGCAGGATGCACTTAACTCACCACTCCCCACCTCCCAGACTCACAAGCAGTGTCCAGTCCCACTTGGTCACCCCCACTCCTGCTCTCCCTAGGGCCAGAGGTCCACAGGAGGACACCTCAATGGTTCTTACGACTTAATCCTCCAAGGGGCCTGTGGGGTGATTCTAGGTTTCACTTCCCAGGCAAGCTGGGTAGTGACTCAGACAAACCAACAGACAGTATTGTGCACAGACAACGATTTTTATCTTCAAAGTGCTTTACAATCTTAAAAATTCTTACTTCCCCTCTGAGAGAAAAAAAGAAGGAAAAAAAAAAAAACCCTAAACATCACCATTGTGATGGAACAGAGATGCAAAAATGCCTAAAAGTTCTTTCATGTTGGAGCAGAGGCAATGGAGAGGAGTCCTGTGGTGCAGCAGTGCTTTGGATTTAGGGTTGTTTGTGGCTTTTTTGGCTTTTACACCAAAGATCTGGATTCGAATCCTGTTTCACATCACTCCAGTAGGACAGAGGCTCTTAAGCTGTGGCCAACAGGTCCCTTCCCCAAGGGCCATGGAGCTGGGGCTCTGAGAAGCAGGTGGCAGTACATGGGTGTCTTCCAAGAATCCACTTGCTTGTTCAGACTGCAAAAGTGCTGCACAATTAATTATACATCTGTGCTACAAAAGATCAGCTCTATAACTGCAGGGGGTGCTATTCATCAGCCTTGAAACATATTGGCAGAGGACAGCCAGGGTCCAGTAGTTGAAATAAAGAAATAAATAACTACAAAAGCAGGAGGTGCTCTGGGTCCTTAGGAGTGAAGTGCAGCAGCAGGACCCGAGTGACCCTGGAGTGGAGAGAAGCCTGGCCCTGCAGACAGTCGGGACGCGGTGCTTTTCACAGGAGTTTCATGAACCAGAGCAGCAGAGAAGCCGCCGGTCATCGGGGTGATCGGGGTGAGATGCGTAGGCAGAGCGGTGGCAGCAAGGAGCCTGCCTGACACCTGCCCTTTTCGTTTCTCAGCCCTCCCCTTTCATGGAGGCAACAAAAACACCACATTCCCAGCTGTGAGAATCCAGTCCGAAGTGGCTTCACCAAAGGGCAAATGCAGAAGGACCCCCTTTTGCTCATCCCTTTCTTTTGAACCCCTCCTTTCCTGGAGCAGGCATTTAGCAAGTACAAATACACCACAACATTAGGCATCCTTCCACTGTCACTCTCCACTATCCTTCCTCCTCCAGACACGCACACTAACACAAAATGATGGCTTCCTCAACAGACTGAATGAGCAAAGCCCTCGCACTGATCCTTAATTGTCTGCGCTTTACTCTCTTGCTCCAGTCATATTATATCACAAAACTCAAAGCAGCCCACCCACTGCCCCCATCTTTGTCCAAAATCTCAAGTGAACAGTAAATTTGACACAGGGGAAAAAAAAATTACCAAAGAAGGGAGGGGCAAGCTAACCCCCCAATTCCCCCCCACCTTTTTTCCTCCTCCCCTTTTTTTAATTTTTATTTTTAAAAATATTTTTAAGGTTGCTCTTTGCTGATGCACCCACATTGCTATTGTGCAGCTGTCAGTTAAAAAAAACAACAATCACCAACCCCCCCCAAAAAATGAAGATACTGAAGAAATCATATCTCGCAGCCCTTGAGAATGTGACCCTGAGGCCTTGCCCTTCTCCCTCCTGATGCACCCACATATCACGGGGGAATGGCAGGCCCCCTCCCCATCCACCCCCGTGCTACTCTGAGCCTGCAGAGCAAGAAAAAAAAAAAACCCAACAAACAACACATCCAAAACAAAACCAAAATAAATAATAATAAAAAAAAAAATCATCAACGAGAGATACAGGGGAAAGAAAAAAAAGGGGGGGGGGGCACCCCCCTCCCCTGCATATGCATAAACCCCATAACCCATTCATGTCGGTCTCGCAGGAGCCAGACTGCAGCGAGCAGCCAACAGCTGGGGCCTTTGAAAAGGGACAAGGCGAGCGGCTCGCCGTGCCCAGCCAGGGGCTCCGGCTGCCCCCGGCGCCCGCAGCCCCCCCCGCCCGGCCGCAGCCCCCCACCCCGCCGCGGGCAGCCCGGGCGGGCACGGCGGCGGCGCGGGGGCGGGTGACACGCACAGGGCGCCGCAGACACACGGCCGCCACCGCCGCCGCCGCGCGTGGTCGGCGAGAGCTGGCCTCTGCAGGGCAATTTTCCACTCTCAACTTTCAGGGAGAGGGAGAGAGAGATAAAGCCCATTTACTGTACCTTTCTGGCATCTTTCTCAGCTTTCCCTGCTGCTTCTCCCCACCCCCTTCCGATTTATCTCAGCTACTGGTTTTATAAACCGAGAGGGTGGAGGGGGGGGGGAGGGAAGAGGAGAGGAGGGGGCTTTTTTTCTCTTCTCTCAGCCTCGTCTGCACCTTCTGCTTGAGCCCGCCGGTGAAGTCACAAGACCGAGTCTCTGACATCACACAGAGCCCACAAACGCCGGATTGTGACTTCACTGCAGGGTAGAACAGGGAGGAATAGGAGAGGGGAGGGGAAAAGGCTCTTATTCAAACACATATCTGCAGTAGTAACAAAGGGAACTCAGGAAATGGCTGGCCAAGAAAATGGCTTTTTTTTTCTTTTTTTTTTTTCTTTTTTAATAAATCATACTCCCTTTTTTGTTGTGGCGTTTGGGGTTTTTTTTTGTGGTTTTTGTTCACAAATAAACTTTGTGACCACGGTGGAAATACCTTTTAAAAGTAGCCTGGGCAGGACAGACAGCAAGCGCCAGTCCAGGCGCCATCCTCCAGCGCAGCACAGGCACCAGCAGCCCTTCTGGGACAGAACCACCTGCCGTGGCCCCTTTGGACCTGCCGGGACTGGAGCAGGATGAGGTGCTGGGGGGAAGATCAAGGGGTGGCAGTGGCCACAGGAGAGGCTCCGGCGGGGGCACAGCAGGGGGGATTGCAGGGTAGGGATGGAAACAGGCAGATGCTGCAGGTTGTGCCTGAGACACACGGGGAAGGCAGCGCTGAGAGCCACCGGGCAAGCAGGGCCACGCAGAGTGAACACAACTCCGTGCCAGAGGTCTTGGGAGCTGTGGGCCAGGCAGAGGTAAGGCTCCTCAATGGGCACTTGGGGTTTTCTCCCCCGACCTCAGGATCTGAAACCACAGCTAAAGTACAATTTGGGAAAAAGTGGTCAGAGTAAAGGTAACAAAGTTGTATGTAAGGCCTAAGCAAGGCAATAGGGAAAAGAGTGGAGTTTTTGATTCCCTAGTGTATTTTTAGGTGCCCTGGGGAGGGGAAGACAGACTGGGGTGGATGAAAGAAAGGCCAGGAGACTTTGATGTACTCCCAATACAAGGCAATGCTCGGATGTTGCTCTGGGAGCAAAAGCTGATGATATAAGACTTCTGTAGTCATTTCTGAAATGAAGCCTAGAAGAAAAAAAAAGGCTTATTAAGTAGCTATTGGCTTAATGTGACCTGGAAAGTTGTAAGATTTGGGCCTTTTTTTTTTTGTTTATTCAGCTGGTATATCTCTTTTAACATCATTTTCTCTATATTTAACACCACCTCAAACATGTCAGTAAATAAGCCCAAAAAAATAAAAATTCGTTATTTGTGTTTAAAATGGATTTTTTTTTTCACCTTTTGAAGCAAGGCAGCTCAAACACTTACACTGTGCTAATCATGCCTGAAGGCCAAGAATTCAGAGGAATAAGTCAAGGGCACAGCCACAGCCAAGTGAAAATAAAAAATAAAAAAAAAAAATTAAACTGTGCTAATTGCAGATGTTATATTTATGAAGTTATTGGAACTGCAGAGCCAAAAGGAAGACAGCTTGTGATCCTCACAGTGTGTCCACTCCTCTCGCCGACCTCCATCCCTGCCCTCATCAAGACCTACAAAGCAATTCCCATCGCCGTGTGGACCTGGAAGGGAGAAAAACAGCACTACCATCATAGCCTGCCCTTTCCGCAACCTGCCAGTGAGGCAGGAGGGAAATCTGTATGTGGAGCGAGTGAGAAGCGAGGAGGAAGCAATCCAGATTCCTGCCATGAACCAGCTGGCACGTATATTCCCAGCTCGCTGCTGCTGGACTGTGGGAGCACCCCAGGAGTGCCTGAAGTGCCCCAGAGCGCTGGCACCAGCACTGGAAACCCAAGACACTTGCCGGGAACTTTTGTACCCCAGCAGCTCTGTGTGCTTCCAGCACAAAATCCAGGCATCCAGAAGATAGTCTTCCAGGCTGAAGCTGCTCCATGGCCAAAGCCTCTGTTCCCACATCTACTCTGAATCCCAGTGCCTTGGGGCATCATCCCAGCCCTGGCAGAGCCACAGTGTTAGGGAAGATTTCCCCTGTTGTTTTACAGTGTCTCCATGCCAGTACAGCAATAAACCAGGCTGCAATGGATGGAATGAACTCTCCTGCCTCTGCTTGTGAGAGGGAGGGAGAAGGTATGAATTGCAAGCAGGGAGGTCCCCATCCAATCTCATATCCTTCAGCAAGTCCTGCTCCTTGTTTGGCCACAACTTTACTACCATTTTTATATCGACTCCTTGCATTTTTTTATCTATTTTTTTCCACCCTGCTGGCTGCATGAGAGGAAAGCTCCATGTTTATCCCACTCCTTTTCTCTCGGGGAATCTCTCTCAACCTGCCTGTGGCGGGGAGGCAACATGGCTGCCAACATGCCAGGATACAAGGTGAGGAGGTGAATGGGGGAGAAAGGGAGGCACAGGCATTTGCTGGGAAGAGGAATAAAGAAGGGGGAAAGAGGAAGGAATCTAACATATACACACTGACTAGCATGGGCTTGCTCCAGCTTGGCCCACGTTGCAATTACCTGACTTGGAGGCTGGCCAAGCCTCCCAGGTTAAGTCCCTCTGCACTTGTGCAAAATGCTGTCAGAGCTGCCGGGACTGTGAATACTCAGGGCTCCAGCAGCATGCCTCATCCAAAAAGGGAAAAAAAAACAACAGAGACAGGGCAGGGACTGAATGGGCTTATTTTCACACAACTGCAATTGTTTTGTTGATGCGGAAAGGTAATTAAAAAAAGTTCTGATTTCAAACGTGCCACAGAATTCCCAGAGCCCGGAGGCTGCTGCTTAGAGGCAGATTAATCACACTGAATTCTCCATCTAGATATTGCATGCACTCCAAACTCCCACCGCTAATAGCTCTAATATTCTCCTCAGCGTGTGCATGCTGCTGGTGTTATGTTCCAGGAATATTAATTCCCCAACTCGAGCTCCTTTTGCTTGCGCATGTACCCTAAAGGCTTGCTGCCGGGCACCGGGAGATTATGGAAAAGAGAAAACAGGGCTAGAGGAGAACCAGGGTGCAAAGGTACTGGCTGCAACTCCTCAAGGAAAGTCATTAATGTTCTTTGGATAAGCAAGCCGTCCAAATAAAATCTACCTGAAGGCCAAGTTCTTTAAACAAAGACAGCCAACTACACACGCACAAGATGGTTGAAATTAAAATGAGCTCCCAGTGCTGGCTTTGTGTTACCCGTTCCCACTACCCTGAGACTTGCTCAAAATCTCAGTCCTGTTAATTGTTAGCTCTGAACTAGCAGTTTCATTTGTGTCTTCTGCTGGTGTCTTCCCCCATCCCCCTTACCCCCAAGCAAGGCTTCGTGCATCTAAAACTCTTGCTGCCACACGCCAGTAACAGTGAAAATATAGCACATTGTAGTGCAAGCACCCGAACAGCAGGCAGCACTTTACACAGCAAGTCCCTTCTACCCCTAACAAAACTGACAGGCCAGGGGGTTCACAGTCCAGCTCAAGGCATCCCCAAGATCTTCATTCCACACAGAAAACAGGAAAGGGAAAGATGAAGGCAGGAGAGAAACATGTCATTTTTCTTGCATTCAACTAACTGCCATTCCTGATAAGCAAGTCAGAGTGTGTGTGTGAGCTATGTATATGGCCAAAAGGCCAGCTGCTAAGCTTTAAAACCAATGCATGCTTGGGAAGTACATTTAAGATGCCTATGATGTAATTTTCAAAGCTGCTAAATGCCCAATGCTTCTAGTGCTGTTCAGCGAAGACTGCAGGTAGTCACCAGATTAAAACACAGTTCTCTAAAACTGGCCATACAAGAACTCTGGAAATTACCACGCAGAAGAGACTTCAAAAACGGATGGTGCTGGTCATGCTTCCATTTAGTAGGATTACTCGCTTGACAAGAAGCTGTCATGGGCATGATTTTCTTTGTCAAGCAGTCAAAAAATGTAGCTCCACATAATGTTAATCAGTGTACTCATGTCAGTACTGGAAAATCAAAAGAGGTTTGCCCCTTTTGTTGCAGGTGTTTGTGATAAGCAAACCAGTAGGATACCTAAGTCATGGGTTAAACTGGATGTTTAGACCAGCCCATCAGCTGTTTTCACAGCAGAGAACACCTTACCTAGTCTCTGGACTAAAATCTGTAATACCACGGGTGCACAGGCATAGGTGGTGGCCCTCTCCATAATTATGGCAGGTCAAAAAAGTAAAGGCATATTTTTATGGCTAAATATTTTACAGGGGGGCTGTTGTTGCTGGGAGAGAAAAGGATAGGAACATTTTTGAAGCTGCTTCTCCTTGCTATCTGTACCGTGCAGGTCTACAATCGTATGTACGCCTTGAGCTCTCAGCCAATTCCTTAAACTTGGCTTCTGCTGCAGGGAGGGAAAGGACAGGACTCCAACTGAGGCACCGTCTGTGTAAGGCCCTTGGGGCTTAACTCCGCTGTAAGTGGGCAGGGAGAGGCATGGGCTTCCTCCACCGTGATAAACCAAGGCACTGGCATCACTCTTAGTGTAGCTTAGGTGCAAATCTGTGATCCTCTTTCTCTCTTTGTGCACAAAGAATGAAGCTTATAGAGAAGCTGACATCTAAATCCTCAATATTGCACATCTGAGATAACCCCGGTTGGTTTTGTTTTTCAAACTCAAATATACGAGAAGGGAGAAAGACAGAAGGATTTCAACCCTTGTCAAACCCTGTCACCAGCCCCCTGTGTTACAGATCTGTGAACTCTCACATGGGATGAGGGCTCTTTGCTTTTATCTCCCTGTGCAGAGTGTGTCCTCAGCCCTTTGCAAACAGATGTTTTGCCCTCTGAAAGGGAATAGATGGGGGGGAAAAGAGAGCATGAGCATAGGGGAAAGAGAGAGAGAGAGAGCACCAGTATGAGCATGAGCAAGAATGCTGTCTGCAGATGTCAATCAGGACTTCAGTCTAGGTCTAACCTGCCAGTCCTGCAAAAGAAGGATACATGAATTTTCTAGTTGGATAGTCAGTGTCATCAAACAAGAAAATTGTGAGGTTTAGATTGTAATGCAGTCTCACATTCAGTAAAAAGGCCTTGCTACATGGAGATGATGTGGGACTGAGGAGCCTATTCCTAGCACCTTAAAAATTAAAATTTCACTACAAATAACCCAAATGAAATGGTCAAAAATAGTACAGCATTTCAGACCGTTTTTGTAGAGCACGGTAGTATTTGGCAAGGGGAAAGTGATTGTAGGTAGAATACTGTCAGGTTTGGGGAAAGCTTTCTCTGCATTTAAAAAAATTATACGAAGGAAAATATTCTTGGGAATGAAGTCTAATGATTACATGTATGTGGAGTGTCATCTCTATCTTGGCGTTTAACAGAAATCAACTCCCCCATGCCAGCACCCTCCCCTCCAGCCACCCACCCTGATATTCTTCTTCACCACTTCCCACCCATTAACCCAGTACCTGCAGTGCAGTGTTCAAGTGGGACTGGCGGAGCTGCTGCCGCTGTCATCTCCTCGGAGCTGGCAGTCACCTGCCAATCTCGCCCCCACTTCCTCCTCCCTCCTGCTCCCCCCCACCCCTCGTCAGTGCAGCTTTCCCTGGGGATAGATCTCTCTCGCCCCCCCTCCAGCAGCCTCACAAATAACTACTGTTAACTCAGTGATATCACCCTCCACGGTTTTTTAATTACCAGCCGTCCACAGGGCACGAGACTCGCACTTAACAGGGAGAAACGGGCCAGAGAAGCGGGCTAGCAACAGGGCGTCGGAGAGTTTGGGCTGATGTGGGCTTCAGCCGAGAGACGGCTCCTTGTGCTCCATCGGCATGGCAGGGCTGGCACAGGGAGCCTGCAAACCCCCGCGGGACACTGCCTCACTGGGCACGGGCACACGTCATGTGCCACTGGGCTGGGGAGAGAGCGGGACTTGGTCCTGCAAGGGCTGGTGGGGAAAGCTGCTCCCGCAGGACAAGGAGATGCTCTGCTACACCAGTTGAGGAAGCATCATCCAGGACAGAGTTTGTTTATACGGTATTTTAAATGGAAACCAGAAAAAAAAGGGGGGGAGGGGAGAAAACAGAGGAAAAAAAAAGAGGTGCATTTCTGTTCGTGTATCATCAAAAACATCTCTCTTTTCACATATGAAAAGGCCTTCATTTTTTCCTTTGCAAGACAATAGCCTTATTTCACCTTTTTTTGTGTGAAAATTCATCGGTCTGTGGCCCAAGGCTTTTTCTTAGCCCTTTATTAAATGGACACGGCTTACTGAACTTTCAGACAACCTCTCCACCTAGTATTTGTTTGTTCACACCCATTTACACTCTCTTGATTTTTAACAGGTCTGAATAAGGCTTATTTTTTTAAACACTCGGTTAATGAAGTTTTATCTGAATAGTCATAAGCCTATTAGTGCTCAAGTTGTGCATCGAATTCCCCCTCCCCCCTAGAGGTTAAACAAGACCAGAAATCCTTTTGTATTTGAAATAACACGCTGGGAAGAAAAGAAGCAAAGAAGGATAAAAAAGCCCAAGCCCCCCATTAGATCCCTTTTAAATCAAAAAGAGACTCTAGAAAAGGGGCACAACGCAAGGCGCTTTCCCCCTTCCCCCCTCTTCATTCTTCTCCTCCCTCCTTTGTAGGTCACCTTTACTATGAAGACATTGATGCTTCGAGTCTTCTTTAGCTTCAATAAAGGAGTAAGTTCAACATCCCAATCAGGTAACCACTATACCCCAGGTGGGCAATGAACGGGAAGGGCCATCTGGGGAGGGAGGCCCCTGCCTAAGGTGAGGGCTGGGTCCTCAACACACGAGTGGGACTGGGAAGTCTTCTCTGGGAAACAGCAGGCGCTTTTGGAAGAGGACAAGTTTGACAGCATGGCACTGAAAATGCCGAGCTCGAGTGGAAAGGGAGGAGACAGACAAGCAGCACTGAGGGATGGCCCTGACGCTGGCCTCTGCACCCTGGGAAGGACTGAGGGCAGCAGTCGAGAGGAAGAGCACGGCAGTCGTGGCCTTGGAGTCCTTTGGCAGCCGCCCCTCCATCCCAGCAGAGCATCCTGGCAGACGAGAGAGCCCCTGCTCCCCTGAAATAAACAGCAGCCTTCCCAATGCTTCATTAAACTAACACAGCTTCCCGCCATTGCCCCGGCAACCGACACAGGCCTCCTGTTTGCCAGCTGGGGGAATTAAAGGAAGCCTGGCAGCCAGCCCCTGGCTCCTCCAAAAGCTCCCCTTACACAGCCAGAAAGCTTCCCCTGGCAGGGGAGGGGACCAGGTGGCTCCCAAGGTGCCAACTGAGATGGGGGAGTCCTGCCCACCCCCACTCTCGCAAGCTACAGTCCCCAGGGAGCCAAGGACCCTGCCACTGCCACCAGCACTGCTGCTAGAAGGTGGCACAAAGCTGGAGGGCTAACCAAAATGGTCCCCGAACTGGAAGAGGACTAAATAACCCCTGGATGGTCCAATAGCACAAAGGTGGAGACTGCTCACCTCCACAGCATCACCTCTGTCCAAATGCGATCAATAGTTCACGTTAATTAGCAACACATTCCTCTTGCTGCCCATCCACCAGCTGAGTGAGCAAATTATATCCTCTTTGTCCCTGGTTTGCATCCTTTTATCCCTGGTTTTCCTCCTCTCTCTTAAACTACATATACTGGGGTAAAAGCCTTAGCATGACCCCCCCACTCCCCTCAGCCCCTTGGTGGATGAAGAAGGCGCCACAGACCACCAGCTGCCCCACCCTTTGCTGCTCGCCCTTAGAGAAAGCTGTTTCAGGGAAACTTCCAAATGGAGCTGTGTTGCACCAGCCTGTGGACACCCTCCTGCTCTTCTACCTCTTCTCAATCCATCCACTTAAAACAAGTAGATGGGCCCTTCAGCCAAAGCAGAGACACCCCTCCATATGTCCTCAGCAAAGGAGCTATGCCCAGATCTCAAAAATCAGACCTGCTGGGCTGGTGTAGGTGCTTCCAGCACCTTTTCCCACCACAGTTCCAGGACACCAAAACCACAAAGGAAGCTCAGAAAATTGGTGAGGAGAGGAAAACGTCTCACTTCAAAACAAGAACGAATGAAGCAGTACTATTCACTTGCTTGGGCATCCACATCTGTTTTGTCCTGTTTTCCATGACTACTGGCTGTGAGCAGAGGTCTCACAGGGAAGAGCATTAAGTATTTATTTCAGCTCTCAGTTCTGTCAGCTTCTGATGCCACCAACGTGTTTCGATTCTGCTTGAAAAACTACATTGCTTTTTTATTTTTAATCCAGGGATCCCAAAACAACCATACAAAGGTACCTCCAATCTCCCCAACAGTAGCCTAGCTTTCCACAGCTCTGCAGTACACATTTCATAACAAACTTAACTCTGCCTGGAGAGACCCATTTCAGTCCCACCTCTGAACAATCTATGCCCTACTCCTCTCTTATTTGTGATATTTAGCTTTGTGGAATACTACTTAGCTACATTTAGAACAATTAAGGGGGGAAAAAAAAGGAGGAAAATAAAGAAATTAGTACATTCCAGATTCTGGCCACAGCTCTGCACTGTATGAGGAAGTGGCACATGGAAAATGTGGAGCTGTTTACAAGCATTAAATAACACTCTATAGCAATCTTGCAGAGGCAAATATAAAGGTATTGAGTCCAAGCAGCCTCACAAAAATTAGCTCAGCGATCCCACCTCAGTGACAGAAGACAGCACTGTAGTTAAAGGTGTTTGAGCAAATCTTGAGCAGAGGGAAATAGGGGTAGGATAACACAAGCACCTTCCTTCAGTGCAAAGCTCTCAAAAAGAACAGTTACAGATGTGAAAAGTGAGTCTTTGAGGTTAAAGGGACTTAAATTATAGTGGGAAGAATACTGCCTTATCTTAGATGAGGGATGTAGAGAACAGGGGGCACTTTCCACTACTTGCAGGAGAATTTAGTGGGGGAAGATGTGTGTGCAGACCCACTGCAGGTAATGGCCATTAGACTGGGGAGTCTGGTAAAAAGTTGCAGGCCTGCCAGTGGTCCTGGTTTAGCCA
This sequence comes from Parus major, assembly GCF_001522545.3. Lineage (NCBI taxonomy): Eukaryota > Metazoa > Chordata > Aves > Passeriformes > Paridae > Parus > Parus major. The sequence continues at coordinate 46,883,762 of NC_031773.1, read as the reverse complement.
TGTCTTCTTCTCTGGAAGTTTTTGATGTTCTCACCTTCTGGTTCTCACCTCATGTGGGGCTCTGACCTCGCAAAAAAATCACATACACACACATTAAAAAAGGCAGGTTCCTATTTCTTAAGCTTTCCTTTACAGCAATAAAAGTCAGATCCTGGAGATTTAAAACCAAATGCTTTCCCCAAACGTTTTCCCCAAAAGAAAGTTAAAAATTATGCTTCTATTTGTTGGGGTTTTTTTCCCCTTCAGGTATTGCCGGGGTGTGAGGAGAGAGGCGGCTGGCAAGTCCTGAGGCAAAGAGAGATCTGCAACAACAATCTGGAGCGGTCTGTGCCCTGTCCCCACCTCTCCAACTGGGAAGCACTTGCAGCCTGCTGCTGCCAAACCTACTTTTATTTTTTCCATGCTCCCCACTAATTAAACCTTCAGTCAGGTCTGCCTCTCCTCCCACCTGGACTAGATCAACTCCCTGCTTTCACATTTTTTTCATTCTTCTCCAGACCCAGGAGATTTAAGTTTCTCAAGTCTCAAAGTTCCCGGAGGACGGGGTGGGTAAGGAGCGGTGTCTTGGCTCAGGCGAAACACGGTCCCCCTCTGGCTGCCCTCCTCTGGGGCTGGTTTTCCGAGCAGAAGAGATCGCTGTCAGCGAGCCAAAGGCGCGCAGGGCTAGGGGAGGCGCTGGTCTCCGTGCGCGCACCGCGTCCTCCTTCCTCACTGCTGCCATACATGATTAATCATCCCTGAGACACGCCTGCTGCTTCCCTCTGGCTCTCCAACAACCACAACAGCGGCGGCAGCAGCAGCTGAGAGCACAGAGACCTCCTCAGGTTCCCGGCCCCAGCCCAGCGAGCGTTTCCCAGCGGGGACCTCTGATCCTCGCACTCATCTCTCCCGCACATGCCGGTCCTGCCTCACGGCCTCGCAATTAATCGTTCCCCTCCCCCCATTTTCAAACTCGGCTCATCTCCCTCCCCTCCCCCACCCCCCCTCCATCTGTGTCTAATTGCATTTCATCTGTAGTCATTCTCTGGAAAACTCACCGGGAAGGTGTCCAGGAGACTAGCACAAGCTTAAACACGCGCTTGCCACGGGGAGCAGCCCGCCGCTCTGCTGGGGTGGATCAGGGGCCCGAGGGAGCCGCTCCTCTCAGCAGCCCACCCCTGCGCTCCCTGCTGCGGCCCGGCCAGGGGATGCGGTGCCTGCCGGCAGCTGGAGAGAGGCGGCAGGGCAGGCAGCCAGGCAGGGCCGGTGAGCGCCAGCGGGGCAGAGGTGAGGCTGCTCAGATGCCAGCTCGTGCTCACCGCGGGAAGCATTTGCTCCCCTCCTTCCTCCGCCGAGCAAGGTCGGCCTCCCCGTGGGCTCTAAGGCCAGTGAGGGGCAAAGGCAGGGGAGAGGCAAGGTCTCACCGTACGACCTGCCCCCAGCGTGATCCGGGGTCATCCCTGGCTTCTGGCTCCGCAGAACGATGTCCCCATCCCCACACAGGCACCAGCGATGTTCCTGCCTTGACCCGGGCACACTTAAGCCCGACACGTCCCAGCTGTGACTGGTATGGCAGGTGCACCCCTGCTGGTCTCACAGCTCCACAGTCCCACCCCATCACCTTGCTGCTGCTCTGATCCTGCGCGGCCTCCTGTAAAATCCAAACATTTCCCAAGGGTTTGTTTGCCCTGCGAAGGGAGCGATAAGCCGGGCTCTGAGCGGACAGCACACTGGGCACTGCACACCGACTCATCCTGTAGCCACTCTTACTCAACACTGCCGGAGGAAGCAGCTCAGCTCTTAACTGCATATGAAAAATGCCCACACAGAAGAGTCAGGAACAGTGGGTGAGCCATAAACTCACACCCCGGCTTAGTGCATGCCAACTTCCTTGCATCAATGAGCCTAAGTGCCCAGTGGTTTCACTGAAAGCAAGGTTTCCCCCTGGAGAGGTAGACCCCAAATGTGAGCTATTTTAAGGTTTTAGACCTTGGGTAGAAGATCTGCAGCCCAAGGGCTGGGCACAGACCACAAGTTTGTTCTGCATAGGCTGGAACCGCCTGACTTCACACATCACTGCGTGTGAAGCTATGGACTGATGTGTGGCTGCCCAAAAGCCCAGCTTGGTTCTCAACAAGGGGAAGGCTCTCCACCTTTTCCACCAAGAGTCGGTCTTCCAGCTGTGGGAGGATAGGGAATAAAACACTAACCTATATAACACCACCTTCAGCTTTGTCCATTTGCAGCCAAAACTCTGAATATAAAAATTCACAGCTCAGATGAGGATGACAGATTTATTTCAGTAGGCCAGCAACTTAGACACAGACAAAACTTTTTCCATTTCTTTTTGCCATCAGCTCTACAAGCAGATCTGCTTCTATCCAGACAACAGTGATTACATCCTGACAAATCCCAGGCTTTTCCTTTTACTTGCCTTCCTTTGACAATGGTCACCCACCAAAATCAGTTCAAGAGCTACAAACACAGGAAAAAGCAATTGAGTTACTACGGCTAACAAGTTACCTTTCGCCAGCTGACTCACAGAAACACTGAATCAAGCAACCTCCTGATAGTTTAGGCAAACATTTTACTACTTAGTGCAATGAAGAACGCAGTCAAGCTACTATAGCCCAGATGATAATTTATAATCTTACTGTGGTAAATAAACTTGCTGGCCATCATCTGTTCAAATGTTTTGCTCTGCCAGTATCACACTGAGTCAAATCTTTTGATTCCACCAAATGCCACAAGCCAAGTGCATTCCTGCAGTACAACTGCAACGCAGTTTGCAGTGAAGATGCAAAAAAACCCCTACATTTTTATCCTTCTAAACCCCTTCTCCAGACAATTATCCTCATGAAAAATGCCACATTGAAGCTGTTCATCTCCACAGGCCAATTCAACACAAAAATATGTAAATGTATCTTTAAATAAGCATAAAAATGATCCTTTTTCCTCATTCTTCCTGAGTATTGGGCACTGAACCTAGAATCTGAGGAGTCTAGGTTTAGTTCCCAGTTTTAATGCAGACTTCCTGCACCATCTCAAACTGTGCACAACCCAGCTCTTTATGAAGCTATAAAATGGGGACGGTACTACTTTTGACACAAAGCAAGGTAAAATACATGCACCAGTGCTTCTATTTTGTAAAAAGCTCTATACAAATGACAAGGGTTGCATAAATAACTAAATATAAATATACACATCAGATTCACATCTGCCCCAGAACTCTGACTCTGTAAGGTAGTCTACAGAGAAGGGTATTACCCTGATGCTTTCCCATCTAAAGCAAGCAAATACCTGTGAGAGAACAGACAGCACTTCATCTGCAGATGAATTTTACCTGCTTTCAATCCTAGTTCAGAGCCAGAACATGCTGGGAGCAAACAAAATCCATTACAAGACAACAATTTATGACAAATGAGATCAATACATGGACTGAGGACCATTGAACAGGTTCCCCCATACACAGCAAGATGACAGAAACTACCATCACCCTTACAAACTCTTGCAGAGGTCAGTTGGGTAACACAGAAACTTACCTGTTCTCCCACTGCTAGTGGCACTCTGCTCCGTGTCAACACACATCCTCCACACCGGCAGAGGAAGTTCTTACTGGCATTGTCTGAACTGTATCCTTACAGTGCAATGACTGTCAAACCCTGTCTCATCAGCACAGAGTTCTCCTTATCAGAGAAGGGATGCACAATAGGGAAAGAGAATTACGTACACACAAGCAGTGTTTCTCCGATGCTCAGCATAAAAATCTAATCAAAATTGTACCAGAATGGTGATGTGAAAAGCACCCTGCCAAGTCAGTAATAAATATAAAATTCATATCTTACATTTCCACAATGTATCACCTCTCATTCCGCAGTACTTTACGCATTGTTGGGACTCAGATGAATCCCCAAATCAGAACAGATTTGTATTGGAATCTAACATTTTTTTGGCTTCACATTCATTCAAATTACAGCCCTAAGCGAAAGCAGGATAACAGGCACTTAAAATGGCCCCTTGAATGCGGCAGCAGCCATTTTAAATGGGGCCCAACTCCTTCCAGCCGCCAGACTGATACCCTGAAGATCATCCCCCACCCACCTCTCACTCCTGAGCCCTGCATGAGGTCCTGTTTCCCCTTCCATCCACTCTGTGGCAGAGGAAAGACAAAAGTGGTTACTTCAGGGTGCATAAACAGCGGTTTCTCCCCAGTAGGCCCGATTGAGGATATCCTAAATCCAAACACAAACCATCTGATTTTGGAGATTGCAGCCACCAAAACCTGAGCAAGTCTCAGATTTAAAGACAATATAAACCCCTATATTTTTGATTTTCACCCTTCCCAAGCAATACCACTGCACAGGTATTACACACAGCATCTGCAGAGATCAAGAACTCAGCAGGAGTTGAGCAATCAGCAATAGTAACAGCTTTTCCTTTTATGAAGACCTTGTGAACTGGGAGAAAAGTAGAGATGGCAAGGAGTGAAAAGTCATAGTCCACCTCCCTGTGACTCATTATCTTAACACCCATCACTAAACTCCTCCTGACAGATGCATTTGCCAACTAATCTGATGGAAACACTGAGCAGTGCCATTCTTCCTTGTCCTATCAATATGGCTATATGACAAAACTGCACTGATTTTTGGCCCAAAGTTTCACATTCTGAAAGACAGATGCATAAAAGACAGAAGGTGTTAGAAACCATGAAGAGCACTGCAAGTGTTAATAGCAGTAGGTAACTTAACACAGAAATACTGATTGTAGTCCTTCAAGCATACCATACATAATCACTGCATGTCTAAGTAGGAAAAGCATCTTCTAAATGCTCAGCTAAGACTAAGGTGTCTAAACAAAGACCAGGTTTTCATGACTGTTCAAAAGCCTTGAGCAGTAGGCGTTCAGTTGTAAATTCTGATATTGCCTCTAACAAGCGACAGATGATCTCAAGCCCCTCTGCCTCATCACTAGTGGTAGCACAGCTAACTCAAGACGGCAGCAGTTCAATGCCTTGTAAGGTTTCCCTTAAAGTTTTGGAGATCTTCATATTTTTCATACTCTTATCTATTCACTTCTTGGGGCACTGTGTACAAACCAAGTTGGAAGAAAAAACCCCTTGGAAGCCATAATATGAATGGCATAAAGTGGTGCCCTCAAAGCAGGAAAAAGGAGTTAGTAATACTTGGAGATGCTTCCAAAAAGAATTACATTATAAAGGTAGGAGTCTTCTGTAGCTCCACGTACATTTATCTGTATCTACACTGATGAAATCAGGACAGTTATTTCACCTCTGGCAGCAGAAACACAGCTGCAGCAAAGGCAAGAATCGGCTCCTGACATTAAAAAACACCCCAAACCCTTCCACAATGTCATTTAGCTTTACAACGAAACGATAAACTATGCATCATTTGTCTTCCTTTTTCTAGTATAGATAAGGCCCTAGAACAGCATCACCTAAACTGTGGTCCACAGGTCACTGCTGGCCTGTGAAGCATAATAGGCAGTCAGTGTAGTGCCCTATCTACAAACAACACCCTGCAAGCCACAGCAGCCAGTAAAACTGCCTGTCCATTGCCCCGTGTCATTTTTCTCCTTATAAACTCTGCATGTTTTTATGCTTGCATGACAGATAAGCATTTACATCTACATATAAACCATCGTCCAGAGTGCATCTGTTTTGACCAAGGGGAAGAGACAGTATGAGACCCTTCCTGAGAGAACCAGCCTGAATTCACACCTGAATCATCAGCGTTTGGTACTCAGAGCCATTGCAGTGACACAGGCTCAGGAGATGCAGGATGCCGTTTCCTGGAGAAGACTGTTGTGACAGCTACTTCTGTGTACAGGTGGGCACTGCTGGAGGCAAATAGCTGCACTTGCTGCATTTGCTTACAGTATTATTAGTAGTCTCTAGAGCAGACAAGCCTCAAATTATTTTGGTTGCAACCATACCAGAAAGCTAGTATTTAACTCTGGGCTAAACCTGCTCAAAAAATACCCCTGACAAAACAGAGGATTGCAGAAGAGCAACAAGTGCATTATCAAGAATCAGAAGTAATTTACAAACACAAAAACTAAATAGGAGATCTCACTAAACAATGACCAATGAGCTAGGAACTGAACTGTCTACAAACCTCTGAGAGGCACAAACTAAAAAGAGGATCATTCAGTGCGACCTGAGTATTCAACACAACCTCACCATTGCTGCATGGGGAGAAGAGGACAGATCACCTTAACAAGAGACATATGGTCTTGTCTTCTCAGGAAAACATTGGAAATGCAATCACTCAGGACAGCTAAAACTAAATTGAATGCAAACACCAGAAAACACATGGAAGGAAGTATCTCATCTACTGGATTTTGGTCATGCGTGGAGCTAGGTAATCAGATCAGTGGAGTGGGGGGTTTGCTGTTGCTGGCTAAAGGATATTCAATTCCACAGCTAAACTGTGACTTACTCTTCACAGCCACCTTGCTTGTGTCTAACCAGGCTCCAGTGGGGGTCAGTCCCTGTCACACAGGACTGTGACGCTCCTACAGTGTCACAGTGACTACTGTGACTGCACCTACACTGCAGTGAAAGAGGTTTTAGGCAGAACCTCCATTCTTGACTCTGCCAGGATAATCAAATAACTCTGCTGAATCAGACTGGTTGTTTGTTTTGCTTATGATTTATTTACTTCAACAAGTAATTAATATTTTAAGTAGAAAAGGTCTTTGTTAAAGATTCACCACATTCACCCCTTCAATTAATGTTTTAAACATCCACATTCATGGATTCATTTACACCTCCCACTTGTCCTTCAGCAATGCCAGAAAAGATCGGAGTTTACATTCCTGGCATCTCAAAAATAAAAGGTAAAGGGAAAATAAAACCAAATCCTCCAGAACACAGCAAAATTAAAACCTACATCAACCAAATCACCAAAAAAAAAAACCCAAACCAAACAAAAACAGCCAAACCGAAACCAAACCTAAACCTACCGGGTCTTCTATCCATCTCCAGAAAGAAGAAATGGTGTCCAAGCTGTTTAGAAATATCTCACCTCTCACATGCAATACAGCACCTGTAAGACGAATTAGAGGAGCAGCTTGGGCAACTGGGGCATCACCAGCCACTGGAAGAGAAGACCTGAGCCCCTCAACCTGGACATGGGGCTGAAAAGTCTCGCACTGTGGCTCTGCACCCCAGTGTGGCCAATGCAGAGAGGTGTGGGGTGGGGGGATCTGGCACCCCTCAGTACCTGCAAGAGGGCCCAAATACTTCTGCTGTGCCTGCAGTGAAGTCCATGTACCCTGGTGATGGACAGGTACCACCGGAGTGGCTGGGATATTTGCATATGTTAATTGCAATGTCAAGGTGTTTGTGCCTGCTGCACTCACTTCTTCAGGGGGAAGCAGCAACGACAGGATTTGGATCTACCTGTGCCGTGCTGGTGACGTCACAGGCAGCTATTTCCAGCCCTGTTGCCATGGAAACCACCAGGCCTCAGCACCAGTTAGCAGTTCAATATATAATTTACTTATTCTTTTTCACCTAAGTGATTAGGACTCAAAATACAGAAGCATTTCACACACCCTCAAATCATCTGATTGTTTCATAGGAATTTCTCAAAGGTGAACACCAGCCTGAAATAGTGAGCTGGGCACTCTCCAGGGGGGGAAAAAACCCAAGCAAACAAAAGCCTAAACAAAAATTTGAAAAAAATCCACAACCTTTTCCCTGCTTCTTCCCCTGCTGTCCCAACTTTCAAGGGAAACGTTGTGGCTCCTGGGAGATTTCACAGTGCTGTGAAGGAGATGAGCCAACAGTGAAGGAGGAGATAAAAGCTTTACACAGGAGCTGCCACATCTGGCAGCCCTGCCCAGGACACCACACTCCCCTGTGTCCTCCGACGCCACTGACAGGGCACAGCGCCTGCCTCATTCTGTGCCAGTGGTGATGAGCAGCACCAGCATACTCAGCAAGTCTCCCCTGGCTCCCGTGAGTGCATTAAGGAACAAGTCTCTCCTCCTTATTAATGTTAGCAGGAGTGCTTAGGGGTGCTGCTAAGCAATGCAACACCTACCAGAGCCCTGGGGAAGGCAGCTGCTCCATCTCCACCCCTTCTTACAATTCAGGATTGCAGTGGTTGCCCATATTTTCCACAACTTTCTTAACTAGTGCTGCGGTCAGAGGTGAGGTGATTTCTCTGCTTTTCCACTGCCTAATTAGTCACTGCAGAAGCTTATTCGAGACCCAAGGTTACACTTTAGCATACTGCTTTCATTGAGAGAAAACAGAAATATTTTTACAGGGAGAATTTTCAAGTGATCCATCTGCCTTCAGGTAGTTTCAAAGTATCAGTCTTAATGTTTCTTATTGTGCTTCATCATATTTTAAACCAGTGTTTTTTAAAATGGGAAGTTTTAACCATTAATTTTGAGAACCAGCTGCTTTATGGCTGAATCACACAGTCTGGCAGAACAATAGGAACAGCAGCTCTCCCCAGCCCCCTCGTTTCAACCCGGCATGGGCTATCCCACTCTTATTTCCTGAAACAAGTCATCACAAACCATCCCTGCTCATCCCTTCTCCTCACCTGTCCTTCCTCACACACAGACTTGACAGCAGGGAAAAGGGGACAACCAGCACCGAGAACAACCAAACAAGACCAAAGGAGTTATTTGGCACAGTTTTAAATCAGGTACATTACTCTAAACAGTAAAGACAGGAAGACAAAAAACCCACAGACAACAAACTTTCTGTAGCTACTTTTTGTTAATGTTTTAAATGCTTTACATGTTAGGAGTTGTTCTCTACAACACAGGACAGTAATTTGAAAGCTAGCAGGACAAATTGGCAGGGGACTATGCCAAGCCATTAACGCAACAGTTTGAGGAACTATTTTCTAGGGAAAGGAGGGTGCTAACAGACACCATTATGACCTCGAAGAACAAACTTGAGAGATCTTCCTACTCCAAATTATTTAATGTGATAATCTAAAGTGTTCAGATGCTTAAAAAAAAAAAAAAAAAAGCAAGCCTCATTTTGCACTAAGTTTAGAAACATAAGGGTAATGGCTCAAAAGTACAAATCTACAAAGCTAAGTGAACTGAACAAACCCTTTTCCTTATTCCATCCTTTTGCTTTCTTCCAACTCCTTGACTTAACCCACCTTTCTCCAAATCACTACTTTCATTTGCGCTCCACTTCCTTTCCTCCTTTGATCTGCATCTCCTTTCCTCTCACTTTCTGAATAATTCTTTCCATTCTTGCAGCTCAACAGTAGCCTCCTGCCAGTACCTCTCAGTCTAAACTTCCCCTTTTTTTTCTGTCACTAGTCCCTTTCTGCCCCTTCATGCTCTTTATCCTAATTCTGCTAGGTAGCAGGTGTGTCCCCTCTTCTCTAATGTTAAGATTCTCCTACCAATATCAAACATTAAACAAGCAGGAGCTACCCCAATTTCAAAGATAACGCAAGTAAATGATAAATTTACAAGTGACTGAGCAAAGGTCACATGGCAAGTCAGAAGTATCATATGGAATAAAATGCAGAATCAGGCTGATCTGTACATGGGCCACCTCATAGTCTGAAGTGGATCACAGCACTGACCAATTGAAATAGATTTATGTCAAGTCTAAACCAGAAACAGCCACTGAAAAAAAATATGTTGTTTGGCTGTACGTTGAAACTGTGATTAAAAAGATGATTAACTGTTTCTATTTTTGAAAAAAAACCAACAAAACACAAAAAAACCCCAAAAAAACCACCTCAACCCGAACAACAAAGCATGTCTTTAAAATCCTTTTGCTACAGTAACTCATTTCACACAGGGAACAAGGCAAGAAAAACATGTTGCAGTGAGTTTAGCAATGGGAAAATGACTGATACTTCAGACTGAGCTGACAGCTGACTTAAGAGTCATCACTAGGGCTAACATCTTCCTTTTTCCCCACAGCCTCCAGTGGTCTGGCATGTCTCAAAACTTGAAGGAAAAAAAAAAAAACAACCCTGCTGATTTCATAGAAAAGTAGCCAAAGAGCCTGTTTGGAGGATGAAGTCAACTACATATGGTTCTATTTATTTGTTTGTTTTGGGGTGGGGAGAGGGAGTCAGTGGCAAATTCTCAGCCCTAACAACCAGATCACAATAAAAGCTTACAAAGTCAAGAGTTCCTCAAGGAAAAGAAACACTCTTGAAGTTTGTGTTTATTACATAAATGCCAACATATTTGCAAGATTCCAAAACTCGGGCAGCATCCAGCTTGAATGATTAAAGAGTATTTCTCCTTGAGGATTTGAATCCAGCCCAGATAAACTGTAATCCAAAACCGCCTTTGGATAGCAGGTCAATACCATTTACACAAAACCCCCTCTCTGTATACAGAGGTGATACAAAACAGGTACACTAGGCAGGTCATGTCCTAATGCACACTTAGACCTCTGCACCACAAACCAAACCCAGCTGCATTTAAATGCATGACCAAAGCTTTCTGCATTTTCTTTTAATGGGGGGGAAGAAAAAATATCTCCCTTAGAAACAAAAATACCCCTTCTCTGCGCTTTATGAGTAGGAATTGACATAGAAAAAGGCAGGAAATGAGATAAGGTTACTTTTTTCCTCAATTTCTGTATTATGACCACAATGCATACATACATTTCTACATTTAAGAATATAACCACATACTCATATATAGCTGCATCTCATGCAAGCACTGGTCACTTGGGAAAACTTAGAAATTCAAGAATTCTGTGACTCTGACTTTACAACCATTACCAGCTGGGAGCTAACATACATTTCTTTTTTTGTTCCTCCTAAAGCTTTGAATTATAATTTGCTCATTAGCCTAATAAATATCTCATCCTTGTGTGGCCCATAACAGCAGAAAGAGCAGTTATTACAGCAGTTCCTCACTGCAGCAGGGGAAGCTTGTCCGACCTCAGCATCCCTCAGCACCTTAGGCAAACATGGATCCAGTATAGCCACAATCCTCATGGAGCTTTCCTGCTAACTCAGACACAGGAAAGCAAGAGGTGTGACCCTTCTCTCTCTGGAGTGCACAGCGATTTTTCTCCAGTCACAAGAGAAAAACCCCATCCCCAGGGGTTTTCTCCATCTGCTCTGGGTAAGAGAAAATTAACAGTCTGTGGCACAGGGGCAATATGTGCTGTAAAAAAGGTTCACTAGCTCAAGTGCCTTGGTTGTGCTGAACATTTCAGTTGTGACCAACATAATTTCCTGTCATTCCACTTTTCCCAAGTTGCCTCTACATCTGTCCTGAATCTGTGTGAAACTCCTGTTTATACTTGGTAAGAAAACTAAGACATACTAACAGTTAACAGATTTTTTTTATTTATTTCTAAAAAGCTTCACAATGAATATAAAAACGACCCCAAAATAATGAGTCTGGTTTGGGGATTTTTTTTTAATAAATTTTGTTTTGTTTTTCTTTTCTCCCCCCCCATTTTTTTTATTGGTTTGGTTTTTTGTTTGTTTTTTTGTTTTAGGTTTTGGGGTCTTTTTTAAGAAAAGAAAGCTGAGATTGTGATTTTGCTTCTGTTGAAAACTCCCCTGGCCCATTCCCAAAACATATGCCTGATGAGCAGAACGATGACTCTCCCAAATGTACTAAATGGGGCAATTTTGGGACTTCTTCCAAAATCTCTTTCCATCTGTCCATCTTCTGCCCAGCAATTCACCATCTCCCCCAAATCTCTAACTCCACCGCATTCTTCAGCCCTAGCATTGACATTTATCTCTGTCCCACATTAACCCAGTCACATCCCATCTCTGAGCAACACCTTTGCCCTTCCTGGAGTTGTTTCCTTTCACAGTTAAGTTCTCCCGTTTACCATTCCCAAAGCCAGGTGTTTCTGGGGCAGAACCCACTGCTGGCAAAAGGAAGAGGGATAATTCTATATCACATATCTTTGTTTTCTGCTGCAAAAACAGGCATCAATCCAAAAAGCAGAGGCATCAAGTTCTGCCTCTTCTACACCAGCTCACACGAGCTCCAATAGTTGACCTGTCCCGTTTGTCTTTGGGATTCCTTTATAAGCAAGGCTGAACCCTCTAGCACCATTATCTGACCTAATCCAGCCCTGCTGAAGTCCCATCGCTTGCCTGCACAAAACACGGAAAGAACTAGCACTGATCTTAGACCCCATACTACCAATGGTCCCTGTACACAAGTGAATTAAGTACTAATATTGCAGATGCCCAGAAGAGGTGCCAGAAAGACTCTTCTGCCTGCAGCAGGTGAGAGACCCGCAATTTTCCGGGGAATCGGGCTTTTTCCTTTATCCTTCTGATTTACAGCGCGATCAATAGGTTTCTGCCCATTGCTGCCACCCCCTTTAGTTTCAGAATTGATGGGCGGCAGCGCTCCGGTGCTATTGTGTTACAGACAAACTGCGAAATGCCACCGAGGCTGAGTCACGCACAGTCAGCACAACACGACGGGCCGGCAGGGTTGGAAGGCTCTGCACGGACCTGGCCGCGCCAAGGCATCCCGTCCCCGCCTGGCAGCAGCCCTTGCCAATGCCATTTCTTGCCCCGCAGAGGTTTTGACAGCACAAATTATTCTTAGGTCTCTCTCCCTCTCGCACATGTATACACAAACACGCGTTTCGTCGGATCACTTCTCAGCCTGCGATAGCCTTATCACACCCTCATAAAGCTGGGAAGTACTATTAAATGGGGATAACAGGAGAGGGCAACGGCAGGAAGCAGACGAGTTAGCTAAATGAGCTGAAAACAAGTTGTCAGATAACACGTCAAGACAATCCAAGTCCTTACTTCTGCTGAGGGGGGCAAAGAAGCCCCTCCTGCCTCTTTTCCCTCAGCACATTTCCCTGACTAGATCTGGCTGAAAAACGTCGTCTGTACTTGGCTAGTTCACCACAGCATACTTGCAGCAGTAACAAGGAATGTGGGAGACAACTGGGTCCGTTCCATTTGGTAACTGTGCTGATCTCTATCTACGTCAGCCTATCACAAAGCCATGCCCTTAAGAACAACCTGACACCTGCAACCCAAATGCCAGTATCGCTCCATCTCCGGGCCATAGGTTTCAACTCCAAATGGTGAACAGCACCGAGTAAGTGCAAGCCTTTCACTCGGGTTCTTCCATCTGCTTCCCTTCCCCCTGCTCAGTCAGAAGGGGTTCAAACCTAATTCCTGCCTTCCTCATCAGACGCCCACAGCCAGAGTTTACAAAGGGAAGCCCTCCAGCACATCCTCTTCTGGAGGTGCAGAGAAGCTAAATAACGTCATCAGCAGAGGCAGGCTTGGGTTTCAAGTGCAGCAAGTCGAGTCCTCATGCAGCACGTTCCCTCCAGTGGGATGGCCTATCTTCTCCCCTTTCCCTGAACAACACATGTTCTAAACGAGGCTGCAGCCACAGCACTACCAGGACCACTTAATACACACCTGCAGCTGGAGAAACAACTATTTAGTCACATCAACCAGTACCTGGTTCATAACTCGATGCCCAATCCTGCCCTTTCAACTTCCAACATCTTTTGAAGGCATTTTCCAGGAACAACTTACAGTAAAACAGCTTCCAAAGCCAAACAGACTTAAGAATGCCTTAATTACACTGCAGCAGGTGACACACCTTTTCAAAGCTTTAAGGAAACAAAACACAAACCAAAACAAGCTTCTCCTCCCACTCCTCACAGAATGATATGAAGGCATAGCAGGATCCTGGCTGCTGGTGAGAAAGCCAGTTTCCAAAGCCATTTCCCCACCTGCCATCTCTGGGTGTGAGTGAGAAGCAGGATCTATTTCATAAAAGACAGCCATGGAAAAACCTCTCTGCCCACTGCACTATCCCATCAGGAGTAAAGGCTTTGCTCTAGCTCAGAGGACAGCCTGCGTGCTGGCAGGCTAGGGGATATTCTGGGCAGCTGGACAACACCACATTCCTTTCCCTGTGAAACTTGTATGAAATGCTGAGTCTTAGACAGACACTTACTAGTGTTTAAACTAACACTTTCCAAAAGAGAGAAAAACCCCACGTTTAATCAATATTCCCAACTGGCTCAAGTGCTCGTATCTACAATGCAGGGAGAAGAGAAATGCTAAGAGGGGCAAAGACAGGGAAAAGGGAGTATTTTCAGATTAAATGAGACATGAGAAATGACAAAATGGTCAGCAAGTGCCTTCCAAAGTCACACAGCTGTACAGGAGCTTTTTGTACCAGAGAAGTGATTTTATAGCAAGCCAGAAAATAAACTGCTGTCTCCAAAGGAGCGCAAGGTATGGCATGTGAAGAGAAAGTAAAAGGAAGCTCAAGCTGCTCAAGCAGCTGTAATGCTTTGACTGGAACCAGCAGATGATAAGCTATAAAACACATTAGCTGGATGGATGGGGTAAGTATGAACAGAGGAATCCAGTGCCTGCAGTTCTGGCAGGAGGCTTCCTGGATACTTGGACATGGAGGACAAGTGAAATTTCTTAGATGCAGGCACCACCCAGGAGGAGGTCCTGCCAAATTGCAGTCTCTGCAGCCACAGGATAGAAGCACATGGAGTTCCTTTGACAGTCCAGAAGACAGACCAGCCAGTATCTTAATTCAATAAGACTTTTGCAAAGATAACAAAAATATCCACAGTGGTATCAGACACAGAATCAGTTATAAACTAGTGCAGAGCCTTACATTTTGAAGTGTATGAAAGCCAACTGACAGATATAAAGAAGCATCTTCTCTCTTAGGGTCATTGCTCCAAATTATCCACACCGGAATAGTTCTTCACTTTCCAAGAACACCTGGTGTCAGCTCTGGCATCATAGGCAGCTCCAGGGCCCAAGACAGGGTATCAGACTGAATGGGTCAGTGGGCCCAACAGTGGGGCACTGTTTCTGGCACTTTACCATGGGCATAAAGCAAACCACGCCGCAACACATGAACCGTGACACCCCACACATTGATGATCCAGCAAGATGCCATGGTAAGAGGCTTGGAAGAACCACTGACAGTAAACGTGGTCTATCCAGCCAACACCTCACTCAATTTCATCCATCATTCATGTTTATCTTATGTAACCAAAATAACAAAAAATCCACTTCTGTGGTATTTGACATTGAAGCTTGTGCTACCCCACTGCATCAGCCTGCAGCCTAGGTCTCAGTTGCAGAAGAGTCCTGTGAGAAACAGGAATAACCTGAAAATATCAGGCAAGTAGATGCCCCTCCCCAGTAAGGATTAAAGATCAAGAGTTCTCTGGGGCAGATATGTGGCTTAAAACAAAAACTCAAGGGAGGGGACTAAGAAGGAGGATTGAAATATAAGGCTACGTTTAACATATAGCTCTTCCAGGGAAAGACATTTCTGCTGTGCAAAACCCAGCATGGCCCATCTTTACCTGAATGGCCCATCCATGGGGTCTGATCAACTTAAAGTGCCACGTTTCACTGCTGAGGGGCAGGCCAGACAGGCAATGGCAGGTGAAACAGAGGGCCTCTGTGTAGTCTCTCTGACCTCCACTCTCCCAAGGCACAAGCTGGAAGCCATTGCTCCTAAAGGTAATAAAAAATTGAGATGTTTGGAGGGGGGGAAGATCAGATTGTATATTTGAGATTCTGGGAGCTGAAAGGGAATAAAAAGCTGGTTGAAGCCTAGCTCTGCTAAAAAACCCTATGTGCAGACATAGAAACAATGCTCATTTTACATTAGAAACCAGGAAACGAGGTGGAAGGAGAATGCAAGATAGCACTGTGTTTCTGCATTAGGGTTTTTAAGTACACTGCAGGATTTCTGTCTCAGAGTACTCATTGAGTTACATCAGACTGTAATGGCCTGTTGATTTTGAGAGATTATGGCAGTGCTGCTGATGCAGGGGGAGAGGAGATGGAAGGAGGGAGATGTGATGCATCAGCCAGCGTGCACACACATTTCAGATGATTACCCCTACACTCCTGTGTGGATTCACAGCAGGACCAGGACCAGGAGTGGACCGTGCACGGGACCCTGTTAGCAACCAGTGCAGACACAGCAGGCGGGATTTTGCCCCTCTGGGGCAGCAGATGCCAAAAGCAACATTTCTGCAGGGGAGTCCCATCCAGGGCTGGCAGGACCAGAGCCACATAGCGTGGCATGGCAAGCATAATGGAGAAGGTGAATCTCATGTTCAAGGTGTGCAACGTGTTCCTGAGATGGATTCAATCTCACTCTGCCAGGCTGACAACTTTGCTTGCCTGCCTATTTCTCCTGTATTTCACAGAAAGATGGTATCCTTTCCTTTTCCTTTCTTTGCTCCCGGGCACAAGCAATCAAGAACAAAGGATGAAAGAAAAATGCAGGGGGGGATGGGGGGGGAGTGAGGCGGGGGAGGGACATTTGAGAGTTAGGGAGCAATCTTTAGCAGAGAGAAGATAATTTAAAAAAAAAAAAAAAAGCAAAAAGGAGATGCAGAGGCTTGGAAAAAAAACCACAATATGCAAATGAGGCAGAACAAAAATCAGAGCTGGGAAAAAAAATAAAATCGCACTAAAACAACCCATGTCTCCATAAGCTCTCCATCTCTCAGAGAAGGGGATGCCATTGGGGTGAGGGGTTCCCAAATCCTTCTAACCACTCTCCACCTCCAGCAGACACCCGTGGCTCACTGCAGGCAGTCAATCTACCCTCTAGGGCATAGCAAAGGAAAGGAAGAGGGAAGAGTAAAGCAATTCTGGAGCAGTGAAAATCCTTGTTTTCTCTCTGAGGTAGGGAGCTGTGGGGCAAACAGAACCAGCCAGGTGCTTCTAACACGATGTCTATCAAACAATCTGATTTCAGGCTTCACTGGAGGAGTCCCTCAGCAGCTGCTTTAATCTACTGCAGCACTTTTCCCCCACAGCAGGCTGCATTCCCCTTGTGCCTCCTCCACTCTTCCACCAGGACAGAGGTCCCACAGGAGCAGAGACCTCCACCTCAGCTGGCAGCAGGATGCCTCACAGACTGAACTACCTCAAGCCATACCACAAGCTAAGGAGGATCAGGCTTGAACTGGAGCTTTCCAAAGGGCATCCAGCTGCACAAGGAAAAGCAGGATTTGCTCCTGCAGATAACATACTATTCTTGATGCAGAGCCCTCACACTGCTCAGAAGTGGGCATCAGCAGAGGTGGCTTTTTCCCTCCAGACCATGGAGTAAATAACTCATCCATCAGCTTGTTCATTAGCGACACCGTGGCTGGTGGTGTGTTACGACACACCATAGTGCAGTTACCCTTCTACTCATCATCATTTATTTCTTCTCTTCCATGGTATGGCAAAACATCAGTGCGTGCTCCTCAGCTAGGAATAGTGAGAGCCATAAAAGGGAACTAGGAAGCAACAGGATTACTGGCATTTATACAAAATCTAGGGCTCACTGCCCTGAAATACCTCTTTTTAGCACCAGGAGTGCCCTCCTTTCATGTAAACAGCAGCTCCTCTGCTCCAGCTTTCTGTTCTTCCTGTCCACACTTCTATTTGAACCATTGCTTTTTCACTTCTGCCTGTGAACACCTGAAGCTAGGGACCATAGGCTATGGGTTGGTCCTAACAAAATATTTTTTAAAAACTCTATCAATATCAGAAACATGGTATTACTTTTACTTATTACCAAGAAGGATCACCTAGTAAATGCTAACTGCCTAGAAGTACAAGTCACAATTGTGTTGCAAAGGCTAGTTAAAAAGCAATTTCAAGAAGCTGACAAATTCCACACCAAATATGTCTAAGCTCTGGTGGCATGTGTGAAAGCAAAAGCTAAGCCTTGTGCCATATATTATGAAAGATGGTGGATATCAAGGTAAAGCAAACACTGGAAGCTTTGCTGGTATTGAGGGCAGCCAGATGTCTAAGGGGGAAAACAGCAAGAGAACAAAAACACAGCAGTGAGAGGACAGGGAGAAAAGTAAGTTTTAGCAAAGATTTCTGCCATGCAGATTGGTAACTCCAATCACCTGCAAAGGTCACTAGCACCTCCAGAAACAAGAGTGGCTGCAGGCACTGGCTGTATTTCCCAGGAGCTCCCTTGCTCCCAACTGTGACTTCCCCACCACAGAAACCCACAGGGAGGCAGAGTGAGAAGATGTATGATGTCTCAGTTCACATCTTAGCCAGGTCTGTGTTCCCATCAGTAAGAACTGCCACCACAACTGACACTAATTGGTTCTCTTGTCATGCTGCAAAGGTGACACAGACCACATGGGCACAGACGGGAGGCCTCCCTTCCCCTGGTCCCCTCAGGTCACTGCTAGGTACCCTGGCAGAACAGTGTGTTTGCATAGCTGGTGTTGCCACGATGTGTGATGCCTGCTCGGTGAATAAAGAGCATCACTATCTGGAGCTGTTGAGCCTGCGTCACTCACTGCAAGAAGCAGGGGGGGGAAGACAACTACCAGCTTAAACCAGATTTTACTGGTAGGAGCATCACCAGAATCCAGGCTCTCAGGGACTTTACAAGGGATCCTGAAACATCACCAGCTGCAGTTGCAGCCTCCATATCCTCTGTCAGCCTGGAAAAAACAACAATTAGCACACGTGTGCATTAGTGCATGCATGTGTTTGCATGAGCCTGCGGTGCAAACATACACAATAAACAGTACAAGGAAGAAAGAGATTGTTGTTTGAAGCTCAAAGAAGCTATTTGTAAAAATCTGTGTGCAACCGAGAATAAAAAAAGGCAAAGATTACTTTCATCTTTCTGTGAGGCAGAGGGGGCAGGGAATTAAGCATACACACCCCCCAAGCAATGCCCAGGAAGAATTATGCTGCTCGTGGTAAATGCACTTTTCTGGTTCTGTGAAAAATCTGACATAATGAAAGTACCTTGAATGCAATTACTGGCACTTGTTTAGCATGGCAGGGCATTGCACTGCCACTGGGCTCGCTCCTCTCTGCTCCCAATTAGCATGCCAAGTACTCCAGCCACACACATGGGCTCACAGGTCAGGGATTGGCGCGGAGGAGCAGCAAACAGCTACCTGCCCACCAATGAGGGAGCGAGCGATGTGCTGGAAAGCTCCGGCTTCCTTCATTTTACATCCTCCCATCCCTATCACACTCTTTTCCTCCACTCCTCCAGGGTCTCTGGAGGCAGTGATAAAAACCGCAAGCTCTCCCCCTCCTCTCTCAGCTGGTCTCATTCACGGCTCATGGCAGACCCGGTTTCCTCTGGGGACTCACTAATGAAGACGGCCAACGTTAATCTCTTTCCCCCTCCCTGACGGGTCGATTTATAGTTCCACGGAGAGTCCTGGATTGCAGCCAGAGGGCTTGACACATTCTTCTTGTTCCAAGACGAAAGGGGAGGGGGGAAGAGACAGGCTTGCGCACACACACACACTGAAGACACACACACACACACACATTTGTGATTTGGATTCAGCTGGAAGATGCAGCTGGAAAACCTGTTTACCTGTTCCGAAACGGCAGCTGAAGGGAACAGTAGCCAACAGTGTCTTTGTATATAGGTGTACACTCCAAACATCTTTGTGTTTCCATAGCGCCTCTTCCAGCCCAAAGACCCCAAACCACAGGGATCACTCCCTCATCACCAGGATGAAATAAAGCATCAGTTGTGTGCCAGCAGCATTACCCGTGAGTCATTACGAGAGGAAGCAAATGATAACTTCTCCAGGATAAACGGTGGGGGGTGGGGGGAAGGGGAAATTTTAGACAGGCAGAAAGTAATGAACTGGAATCTGGCCAGGACACTGAGGTTACTGTCCCCTCATCTAGTGAGAAATGCAGTGGGATCTTTAACAATCGATTGATCAAGACCTCGGCTCTACCTCTCATCCGTAAGAATCTCCAGTACTCCTTGCAGCCTCTTCAAGAGCAATGCTGGTGCATGGGCCCAGCTGCGGCTCAGAGAGAAATGCACCCCACTCTGGTACCTCCACCTGCTTTTCTACAGCACTGCAAGGCACTGCCTGTACTGCAACTCCTCAGAGCTGTCACTCCCACAGCTGCACCTTCAAATGAACCAGAGAGAAGGAGAGACTTGGGTATTTTTTTACAGGTGAGCTATGAGGGAGCATCCCCACCCTTCCCCATGTGGCAGTCTCTGGCGTAGCCTTGTCGGAACCCCTAACTCGGTGCTATTTGTTCAGCCCAGCTCCCCGTGCACACAGCGGACTGGCCCGCGCTGACAGCCCCGCTCTGCTAATAGGGTCAGTCAGTGAGCTACTGCTGCAGAGCCGCAGGGGAGCACAAAATACTGGCTTTATTCCTGTAAGACCTATACATTACGTCCTCACCCCCGCCCCCTCAGGAACCAAGTGGTGGATTTAAAAGGAGCACTGTCAACTCATTTAGGCCCATTATTTTGCACTAGAAGAAATGGCCTTTACAGAGCTCTGTGGAAGCACACTCTCATTCCATCTTTAAGTAATCTTGAAGGTTTCAATTGCAGGGCTGTAAACCACAATGCAAAAAAGCACAGACAAATAGATCGGATCAGATATGAGACTGCCCAGACACAGAGTTCCCCTTGCCAAGCTGACTGCAGAGCAAAAATAGAAATGAACACTGCACATAATTATAGTATTTTACATTTCCACTGCACTTTCCATCCTGAATGATCCCCAAATGCACACACATGTGCATGGGTGTGCATACAGAGAGGCAGGACACTGGGAAAATTCACTTACTTGTGAAAAAAACCAAGACATTGTAGCCCAGTGGTAACAGCTTGTACTGAACTAAAGCCTTCATTAACACAAACACACACACACAAGCTCATAGAAAATCATTATAATGTGAAACTAGACTAAGCCAAGCCACAGCAATCTGCAGATCAGCAGCTCCAGCACTTCTGCTGCTGCTCAGCGTTTCCCCCAAAACAGAAGATTAGAAACTGATCTTTTATTAGCTCTCGCCCTCTTGTTTCCCAGAGAAGCCCAAGGTGCCAATTCCACTTTGCTACCGCAGGGCAGGGGCAGCTCTGCAGCTGTCAATCCACAGTCTTCCCTTCTCCTGCTGTCGAGCGCTTTGCAGTCTGTAAACAGGCACATCCCCCAGCCCTGTGGGCTGCAACAGCCCCATTTTGCAGACAGCAGAGCATCTGAACAGGGGAACCAGAGCCAGGGATAGTGCCCAAACCACACTGCTCCTCTTGCCCTCCTGACAAAAGAGCCCATGGCAGGAACAAAGGCCTGCTCTCTACTTTGTGCCACCCAAGATGCTCTAAGCAAGGATGAAAAGGGCCAGGAAAGAACACTGGAAGATAGATAAGCAGAAGCAGAGACCTGACACTCTAGCAGAAACCTTCAATGTTCTCAGGAGGCTAAGAGACAGGGGAGAGAAGAGCAGGCACTAGCTCACACCTCAGCCTGGGATGCTGGGTCACTCCTCCTTCCTGTGTGTCTGTGGCAAGTCAGTCTCATCTTCCACATATTAAATATCTCACAGTAGTTTTAAACTCCCATCTGAACACACAGGCATTTCAATGCTGGTATCTGGCCAAGCACATGAAGAATGAGGGTAGGAAGTTCAAGAGGAGACAAAGAAGGAAGCAGCTCTGAAGCACTATAAAAATGAACTAATAGGTCAGAAGCAGGGAAGGAAACAGTCTGAGGTTATGAAATGATATAACAGCTGGCTTGAGAAAGCTGGGTTGTTTTTTTTAGTGAAAAACAGGAATCGCACCAACAAAACAACGTAACCAAGTGTAGTACACAACTACCCATTCAGGGAAGAGCCTTAGCCCTGACTAGCATGAGGCAAATATCTGCCTTTGATACCCCTCAAAGAATCTGTTCACTCAGCAACATGCTGCAGTAATGTCTAAAGCTCAGTGACTGACTGGCCCATGCCCCTCTTGGCAGATAGTCTGGGGAAGAAAGATATTTTGTCAAGGACGCTGCAACAACACCCTCCCCTATACTTAAGGAAATAGTCGTGGGATTGCCATCATCCAGAGAGGACTCCAGGTTTTAATAAGGTCGCATATGAAAGAGCCCCACCTAATAAGCTGCATGGAAGTCAATTTATTGACCTCAGCTGTGGTTGCAGGATGTGTAGGTAATTCATACCTGATGCTCAAGGCCATCCCCTCTGGCTAAAAATGGGGGAAGGTGATTTCTTAAATTTAATTTAATAATCCCATGCTTTATTCAGGAATGCAAGGAAAGAGCCTGGTTAAAACAGGATTTTTATTTTGACAATGTCACTTTAACAACAAATAGCTGGCTGCTCAGTTCCCTTAGCAGGAGACAGCAGGTGCTCAGCTGGCTGATTTAGCAGCAGCCACAACTGCCACCACGAGCTGCTGGGTGCAGTTCACAGGCTGCAATTCCCAATTCCCCTGACGCAGATTCCCAAGGAGGGGGAAGGGCAAAGGAAACGAGAGGAAAGGCAAGGGGGTGAGCTTGGGGTGAAGTGTTACTGAATTACTGAACAAACCTCACTGCCATTTCCCTGGGACATCCTCACTGGGCTGAGGGGCACCTACGTCAGCTGCCTTCCCCCAGCCTTGTGTGCTCACCTTCCTGCGTAAGGGAATTAAACTCCTTTCACCCCTCCTTCCCCCTCAGGAAATAATATGCCCACTTTTTACATGCATGCAAGATCAGCAAGATACTCTGTGATCTTCTGAGACCTTCCCCAATGGCCTCATTTCATGGCAGCCAGTGTCCCCAGTAAACAACTAGAAAGCAGGAAGACCATGTTGTACAGCCTTGTGCCTACAGAAAATCAGGGCTATGGAAATGCATCTTAGAAGAGGGTACGTGTCTTTGTTCAGAAGACAAGTGTCTGCTAGGGAGGGCAGAAGCCCTTAACATTATGGTACAGCTAGAGGCCTGTGGCAGAGATAGGTAGAGATGACCTTACAATAATCTTTAAAATTAAAAATAAACATGTGCATGTGACTTTGTGATTTGGTTTTTGTTGCGGTTTGGTAATTGTATTTTTTTAAAACATACAGCATAAAAATGTCAAGACAAAAATTGTGGCCATTTCCTTTACCTCACCAATCTTGCCCATCCAGCAATGAAAGGTTTTTCTAGACTGAATGACTATGAGAATCAGTGGGCCAAGAAAATTATATCTCCTGAAGAGTGAGAAACTGAAAGCTGTGTTATTAAAAGGGAATGGGATTTTACTCAGTTCTCAACAAATTCTGGATGGTCCTCACTTGATTTTGCTACTGTCTATACCAAGACTTGTATTTATTGAATTGTTTTAAGCTTCAGAAAGGCAAAATTCTCTTACCTACAATTAAAGTATTAGAGCTCACAGAAACATCCATTATACCTCAGCAACAGTCCTCTAAGGCCTCAAAAAAATTAAAACACGGAGCACACATTACTCTTTATTGCAGCCTTAGATGTATCAGGCTTGATGACAGTACCATTTTTTAAATCCATTGTGATGGGGTGAATAGGGGAGATAAACTGGTACAAGCCTAGTTTAGAACAAACATTCCCTTTGGGTCATCTGTAAAATTAATCTAGACCAAACACTAGAAAGCACACTCAAGGAGAGAAACAAAATCCTTCCATTTTTTTTTTATAAGCATATTATCAGTGGAAGAGGTTTGAGTAAAAATAATAATATATGAATGTATTAACTGACTGTTATTGCCTACTCAAGCAAAGTAGGACTTCAACAACCCAGAATTTACAGGGCTGGGAGCCTGGTGGATCCCTGGTTTTTATTTTGTGCCAATTCGCATTCACTCATGCTCCTGGGTAAGTGATGATGCCGTCAGCAACTTCAGCCCAGCCAGCTCCAGTCCAGCCACTGGAAAAGTGGGTTAAGAAAGCAGTGGACAGTCATCAGAAACTAGGTCTTGCCTACAGAGGGGCACACAGGAGAGACAAGCTGAAGCACTTTAAGTGGGTGGGTAAAATGACATAAAACATCCGAATGGACAGATTTATACAGAATGCAAATGTATCCCTGATTTGCCTGGTTCACTACTAAACCTATTTTTACTAAATCAGCTGAAAGTTAATTTCAATCTAAATAAGGGTATGGTCAGATCAGCCAAGCAATTGGGTCAGGGCAGACTAACAAGTTGTTGTCCTTTCAGACAGATATCAGTAACTCACCATATGTGCTTCCAGTCTTCTGTAACACAAAGAAACTTACAGTATCCTCAGAGAAATCTCCCACAAACTGTTTTTATGAGACTTAAAAATCAGAGGGGCCAGTTTGGCTGGGAGTCAGCAATCTGGTACATTGGCAGGGGCAGACTACAAAGGATATCCCAAGAGTTGCCAGTCTAGCACTATTTTTTGGCTCCAAAACTAAATAGACATAAAATTCTTAATTTTCCCTCAAAAATACAGCTTTGACCCTGTAGGGATGCTGCCTCGGGAACACCCAGAGAAGTTGCCACCAAGAAGAGACATATCTGCTGTGGGACATTTTCCAGCCACTCAGAAACAAGAATCCAGCCGAGGGCTGTTGCCAATTCACACACGCCACTCCAGGACTGGGCAGTGACTCAAGAAAATTACTTCCTGACATCCTCCCAGCAGTGACCCCAGCCATGCACCTGCCTCAAGAGATGCTAGCATGCCTTTATGGCTTTGACAAGAGATGCCTCAGATGCATTGGCTTCCTTACTTGGAGGAGGGCTCACCAAGGCACCTGGGTTCAACACTGGCTGGACAGATCTCCTGAAAGTGCACATTGAGAGATGAGCTTGTCACTGAATACAGGGGAAACACAGAGCTGGCACACTAGCTGTTTCTTGAGGAACAACAAGTTGATAACAGCAGGGAAAACCCTAGTTTGGTGTCTACCCGATTTTCAGTCCTTCCTGCCCTAGGGTTACATCAGCCTTGACTGGCATTTTGTAAGAATGAGAATACAAGGGCAGAGAGATATTGCTGCTCCCCCAACCCTCCTGCACCAGGAGTCAGCTGGGTGTGGACTCAACCCATTGTACCCGACTATACCAGAACCCTTCCAGCCAATCTGCCAACGTGTCACAATTCTCTCCTGGCAGCTCCATCTAATCAGCACACACCAAGTGCCAGGGCTCCTCACTGTTTGCTCTCTCCCCCTCTCACCAGGGCTACGCAGCATTAATGTTTCACCGGCAGCTCTCGCTCTCCTCACAGCCCCATCAAGCACAACTCTGCTCTGACCTACTGCCCCAGGCCCCTGGCTCCTGACCCCCAGAACCCACAGCAGCCCCAGCCTGGCTGCCCCTCAATCCCGGCAGTGCTCTGCATGCCTTTGGAACAGGAAAGCAGTAAAACCCCTCATCGCCCCGGGCAGCCGGCTCAGACCACCAGCCTCATCCTGCCTGCAGCTTAACTGGCATATTAAGGCTGGAAGGGGAAAATGCCCAGCACCAGCCCTGCATCCCTGCCAGCCCCCTCCCTTCCCCAGCTTGCCACCACAGCGTAAACCCTTTTGTTTCTCAAAAATGTTTCTCTGCAGAAATACAGCAATTATTTCAGAAAAATCTCTCCCCTCACTACTGGTAGAAATACCATAGTCTGAGACAGTAGCTCTCTTGATGATTGCAGACAGTGGAATATTCCAGAAAAAAAGGAAGATTTGGGGAGGGGGAGGGGAGGAGGTATCTGGGATCCAATCTTTCTCTCTCTGCCAATCCCTTCCATCTCTAGGAGATTTTCATTTTTATCAACAGGATTTCTGTGAAATTTTCACTCAATCCTCCCTCTCTCCCATTTAAACTCCCAGCTAAGCTCAAGGGTGCACAAGAATAACGCACTGCCACCCTTTTCTCTGAGGCTGGACAAATAAGTCCTCAGCTAGCCACATGGAAGCCATTAAAAATATATTAACATACCCAGCAGGGTCTGTCACTTTTTCTTTTCCTCCCCCCCCCCCCCCCCTCCTTCTTAAACACAGAGAAGGAAGAAATCTTGCCACAGTAACAAGAGGTTTTCATCAAGTCTCATTACCTCAAGCACAGCCGTGCACCACAGCCCCCACAGAGAACAGCCTTCGGTTCCCGCTGTCATTAAAGGAACGAAGATCTTAAACAAAAATTAGACCCTGGACAGCATGAAGTTGGGAGCACATCAACGGATCAGGCAGGGAAGGGTACGAGAAAGCCAAGGGGAAGAGCAGGAGCAGAGCCACCAGACAGGGCTCCACTCAAGCAGCTCGGGAGGGATGGAGCAGGTTAAATGTGTCCCACAGAGAAGGGCGGAGGGAAGCATTTTCAACGTTTCGAGCCAGCATCAAGGTATGCTGTATTTCCCACACTTAGTGACACAGCAACATCCTGGAACATTAATAAGGCTCAGGGTGAAACCAGACCAGCAGTCATGATAAAAAAGCACAGAGCTCTGTCTCAGTCTGTGATGTTCCATGAAAGGATGATTTTGCACGCTTCGACACACGTCGATTTTTACTCCAGGGGGTCCTCATCCCTTCCAAACAGTATCGTGTCCCATGCATCCTGGAGCGGCTGCACAGCACATCTTAACCTGCAGCAGCTGCTCTAAGCCTGAAGCAGGTGGCTGGTGGTGTTTAATAGCTCAAGAGGAGGGTCTGAAGGGCGGAGGCAGCAACTCCACATTTAAACAAGGGATTTCTATTACCAGGGGGTTGTTAGTCAAAGGGCTATCAAGTCAAAGTGCTCTTAAACTGTAGTTTTTCAAGTATTTCTTTGAGCAAATCTCTGGGTTAAGCAGCTTTCCTCTTCACCTTGGCTAGTTTAATCCAGATCAATTCCCTGATCCAGTTCAATGTGCAGCAGCACGTTCAGCTGCACTGGCACAGCTGAACAAGTAGCTCAGAAGCAGCAGCAGGAACTGCTGAAAACAGCCCTCACAAAACGACACCCTCGGATTCAACAGGCACGACACCTAGTCCCAGGGGAGCAAGACACTGCATGCAAACCCCATGAAAACAAAGGGAAGAAGGATACTTCGTACAGGATTAACACGGAAGAGATGAGCTGAGTCAAAGAGGACACAAACTAACCAAAATTCTGGTGACTGTGTGGCCGTGTTTTATCCACCTCTAGACAAGACAGAAGTTCTATTTCTCCCATGGGAATGGAGAAAAGCAAAAAGCTCTCCCTTTTGAAGTGGGCAGTACAATCAGGAAAGGAAGAGCTTGCAGAAGACCCAACAGTGGCAAAGCACCAATGAAAGGTGGATAAAGACCTCTGAGGATCAAGGAGGATAGGAACCCACAGCTGGTGAGGAGTAAGAACTGTGTGGGAATACCAGAGAAATAACTCACTGTCAGAGCAGTGAGGAGCAGGAGGGAGCCAGGATGTGAACTGCAGGACACAGAGGAAGGATGAGGACATAGAGGGTCCACGCTGGGCACAGAGGAAGGGATCAGGAGACATGGTAAGAAAGCTACTTCACATCTCTGGTGTCACAACCATTCTGGTTTAATGGGTCTTTGTCCAAACAGTTCATACACCCCCTAGTTCTGGAGTAATTACATTCATTCCTTAAAAAGACATCACATTACAAGTTCTACCAAAATTATAGAAGGAGATAGGAGAGTACTTGGCTGTACTAGAAACCGACTAGAAAACAGTGTCAATTTCACAATGATACCGTGTAAGTCAAAGATACATTTGCCTCTACAGCACTGTAATGTGCCCTACTCGATTCACCCTGGGAAAGGAATGCAAGAAAGTGAGGAGGGGTTCACCAACAAAAAGACAGCTGAAAAGTATGAAATGTTTTCATGAAATCCACATGTGCAAAACAACAGCCATGTGCTGTGGAGGAAAGTCTTCTAGTGCCTCTATCCTATAGTGCATACCAGGGCTGTAACACTGGGTGCATGCTGTTCTCCCCACAAAACCTGTCTGTCTGCTCACACAGCCAGCCACCACAACCTGGCCTAACTGCCACCAGCCTTGGAAGAGTCACTCCTTGGGGAGCTAGCAAGGCAGACTCCTCATCCACACCTGCCAAATTGGATACACTGCATATAGAGTCTACATTGCTCAGCCTCATGGTTGGTATTTCCACAGCCTCACAGATGAACAGCTTGGCTGGGTTGCTCTTCCTTGCTGCTTCAACATAGACAGCACAAACTCTGTCATGTAAAAGAAATCAAAAGCCCTGGTTTAAACTGATTGCAGGAATATACTGGAGTCTTACGCACGCTTTTGAATTTGACAGCAATACAATTAGGTCATGGGATAGCTGTACTGTAACAGATTCCTTGGACTTGGCTCTATCCAAGGTAGAGACACACATGAATGCTGCTTCAGTGTGTATTTTCTTACTTGCCAGCAGTAAGGATTCTTGAAAACGGACTCAGATAATGAGTCCGTCTCGGTTCACAAGTCGGGCCCTTGATGAGGGCTCCCAGATCTCAACTTCTGCAACAGCCTCCTATAGCAGCACTAAGGACAGTGGAGTCTGAGCCGAGGTACAGCTGCTTACAGCTGAAACAGGCCTACAATGAATGCCAGAGGAGAAGGAGGAGCAGGCTCTAGGCAGCACGTGCAAGGAAGGCACTGGTATTGATGCAGGATAAGGTCATCCCAGGGACCAGCAGTCTGACAGCCATGATGAAAGCCCAATCAAGAAATGTTTCCTGACAGAAAAGTCTATTAGGCTTTGGAACAGGCTCCCATGGGAAGCGGAAGAATCCTCATCCCACTTTTCTGTAAGGAGTGATGGGACAGGCAGTAGGGAATCAAGCCCTAAGACTGGTGAGATTGCCTGATAGGAACAGTCTCATAAGATGCCTCAGGAGTAACACAAACTTAAGAAATTTCCTCTGCCCCTCCTGCAAAACATCTCCTCCCAGTTCTGCCGACACTGCTGCTTGCAAGACAGCACCACGGACTAAATCACTAAATCATGGACAAAGTAGCCCGGATCATTTCATGTGTTTGGAGGAATGGGGCTTCTAACCCACAGCAGGTAACCAATGTACGTTACAGCACAGTCCTGCCAATGGCTGCACCCCCAAAATCAATGGGATGATGGTGGCACAGGACAGGAATGAGAGGTGAGGAAATAAGAATTTCTTAGGCCATGCTACAGGCATCTTAATATTAACTCTGTGTGCATGAAATAATGCAAAGAAAGTCAGTGGAAGATGCAACTAGGATGGAGGGTGTTTACTAAACTATGATTGAGTATGGTGAGACTTGTGTAATAGGATATGGCCTAACATATACGGAGACTATCTTAATTTACAGCAGACAATATCCCTGTTAATATATACAGTATCGAGTAAGTTTCTAACATAACTGGACTGGCATTAACTTAAGTTTGAGGTCTCAAACACTGTCTCAGCTGATACTTTATTTAACTTTTAATTTTACCCTTTACATATTTCCTATTTTTTTATTGCAAAAAGATCAGCTTGGTTTTGAACTGTGCAGATCTATAGGAAGGCTTACTTCACCATATTTAAAGGTAGCAGATGCCTATCTCCTATATGGTTTGGGGTTTTGTTGTCATTGTTACTATGGTTTTTGAGGGGGTTTGGGTTTTTTTGTTTTTGTTTGGGGATGTGGGGAAAAAAGGTGTTGAGGGTTCAAGAATTTATGTTTCACAAAGTTCAAAATTAATGTCTCAACTTGTAACTCACTTCCCCTCTCCCACAACCCTGGTTGCAGAAACTACACATGGCTGACACCACTCATGAAGCTCCATACGGTTCTGCTTCTCCTCAGTTTTTCTCAGCCTAACAAACTTTGGCACTGTTCAGATTTTCCTGGTCCTGAGGAAACAGGAGAGATTCCAGTAATTCCAGTTTCTCCTTCCTTTGCTTTTACAAAGCTCCCATGGTGCCATCTGTGAAAAACCTATTATAATGGCAAAGTATAAAGGTAAATTTGTCTGAACATCATTGGTAGTGTAGAGTTTCTCATACTGCATTCAATATTGGTAACAATTACTTACATTGCAGTAGAGTTGAAGGACTTCAGTAACATCAGGGCACCTCAAGCTCAGCACAACTTACACATAACAGCAACAAATGTCTGTGCCTGACTAACAGGCTAGTAACGTTTTTTTAAGGTAGAAAGGCTTCAAAACAGATCGTCATTTTAAAGCACCCATGAGTTGACAACAGTTTGTACAATTATCACAAACCACTCAAAAAAAGCTTCCAGTACACCTGGGAAGTGACCATGTACACAGTAAGTACCCTGTATGCACCATAACTCAGCGAGTGCTTTTTGCAGCTCCCTTCTACAC
Source organism: Parus major (assembly GCF_001522545.3). Lineage (NCBI taxonomy): Eukaryota > Metazoa > Chordata > Aves > Passeriformes > Paridae > Parus > Parus major. The sequence continues at coordinate 46,853,689 of NC_031773.1, read as the reverse complement.
TCAGTCATGAAGGATATAGATCATTACAGCCTCCAGCTATAGAGCTTTAGCTCAGAGAGTAGCAGCTCACACTTTTAGCTCTGGAGATCCCCAGTTCAATCTGCTGCATGTCAGCCAAGAGGGCAGCTGTCATATAATTACAGCCACAACTTTGCATGTGAAAAAGTAGGGAGAGCGAACAGAGATCTTATTATAGAATTCTAGTTGCAACCTGCTGAACAGCTTCCTATTTAAAGTAACTTCTTGTAAAGAGGAGGGAGAGGGGGCCAAAAAAAAAAAAAAAGGAGAAAGAGGAAAGAGAATCTTCCAACTCAGCTTCCCAATTGCCTCTGTTTTGCAGAACAAACCAGTGCTGCTTTGCAGTCTTTTATTACAAATGCTTATGTACACTAGATGAAGCACACAAGTGCAGAGCCAGGAGTAAGGCTCCTGGCTTATCAGTCAAAAAAAGAGAAAAAGGGAAAAAAAAAATTCTCATTGCTGCAACTGATGCATCTGAAGTCCAACAAGACATCATAGTTTCTTCCTGAACTATAACCATCCTGCAACAGCCAACCCACGTTGTTATGCAATTTAAGTATTAAAATTTAAGATCAAGAAATCTTAAGTCATTTACATCCTGTTTTCTTCAAGCTGTACATACAAGCTCTTAGAAAGATTTGACAGAACAGAGAATCCAGGAAATGAGTATGTTTTAAATACAAAGGTACAAAGCATAGTGGAAAATTCACTCCAAAAAGTTTTTAGGGAGTGAAACATAAAACAAGACCAAGTTTCTTCTTATCCATTCATCTTTCTGCAGATCCTTCTGCACAGAGTCATTTTTGAGCCAAACCTTCTTCCAAGCCAAGACAGTCAAAAACTAAATTTGAAACAATGTAATCCAGTTTTAAAAAAACATCAGTTTTCCCCAAAAAACAAGTCTAGAAATCTATTTCAAGCTTAAAATACAGATTTTTTCCAGAACATTCTTTTCTCCTTAACAGTTCCATCTATCCATGACCCAGCAGTACAAAACCTGTGGGTCTCCCACTGCCTGAGGTGAACCAACCATTTTTTGGACCATGAGTAACAAATGGGAGCTAACTCTCCAACTTCCTGCAAACTATTTACCTCCTTGCTAAATACCACTTAAGTAGACCAATCTGACTCAAACTGTTCAGTACCTGCCTGCAAGAACACAGGCTTGCTGAAACACCTCAACTAGTTCATGCATTGTACACCACTGGCTCTCCAAAGCTCCCTGAAACATGCTGCCATGCTTCCAACAAGATTTGAAGTATCTGATCTCCAGCCAAGCTGGAAGGTGTTCAGGTAATTGCTAATGCCAAGCACAAAACTGCAACAGTAAACTCCGGAAGAGAATTCAGCAACACTTTGTATTTAAACCAGTTGAGTTCTTTGGTGACATCCTCTCATCAGCCTTGTTTCTGAAGACCCATATTCATTTGGCTCAGTCTTCTGCTTCTCACTTCAAGCAAGATCTACTCAGGAAACACACAAACTAGCTGACCATCTCCCTCCCTTTAGAAGGGAGCAAGGGAGAGAATCAAGGACATGAAGCCCAGTTTTGAAGAAAGTCACACACAACCTCACCAGCACAGATGCATTTGGGGTTGATTATGGACATGCAGCAAAACCCTGGCTGGGCTCATCCCACAGGAGAAACCCATAAAAAATTCACCTTCCACTCACCTCCTGCAACCAAGGAAAGCTCACAAACTTATCAGCCACACTTGTCCAACAAAAGCAGTCATCCCTATGCAGAGATGACTCAAATGAAACACCATTATGCTATTTTTCTGGTATTACTTCTGTGAATTCAGCATTGCTAAAAGGTTCCAGATAGACATGCTCTGAAGACCCAAATCCTCTGCCTACCTTGAGAACACATGCAGAGGGAACAGCATCAAAACTTATACATACTTTTCTCATCTCTTCCAGCCTGCCAAGGCTGAAATGACTGACAAAGGTCCAAAATGAGGAACACACATAAATTATTAACATTGCACTGGTAGTCTCACTGTTGCTGTAACAGTCTAAAGACTTAACAGAGGCAGGCTCTGCAGGGAAATACTACTTTACTTCAAAATCATTCATTCAGGAAACTTACAGAGGAGAAAAGAATCACTCTGCAGCACACTCTGTCAAACCCCTAGCTGTTAAGACCCTTCATTTTTAAAGCAAAAGCAATTTTAACAAGAACAGGAAATTGATGTGAAGCATAAGAAGCTTCAGATTCCAAGTGAGCAAAACTGGAGCAGCATTACTTCCGGACACAAATCCCAACACACAGATCTTCTCATGCCTGACCTGGAAAGTCCATCCCACTTCTGAGAGCCAGGTAAGTGTTCTGTTTCTTCAGCCTCTCTGCTGGAACAGCTAAGTGGCATACCAGCAAGAAGATAATGGGGAGCCATACTCTACCAGTTGGAAGGGAGCCAAAAAGCCACTTCGGTTTGCTTCTTGGATTGCCACCTGTGCTTTACACCCGTGCAAAGCCTCAGATTCACATTCCCACCAAGCTTTTACTTCATTCCAGGTCTCATGCAGTACCTGCTGCCACAGTAGCCACATGACCACAGGCAGTACACAGAGAAACGCAGCTTCCTCCTGAAATAATTGCCCCCTCTCCACTGTTGCAAGGGCAACAGTTTGCGCAGGGGTATTAGTCTGTTTTACATTAAGTTCAAGAACTAGGACAAATGACCTGAACTTTGACATTTCTGAAAAAAAGTTAAATTATTTTCATCTTTCTTAGTAATCAGAATAGATTTACTTTTCATTTAAAACATGAAATTTTCCTCCCAAAATATCTGAAGTAGTTACTGAAATGTTTTCTTTACCAAAGCCTGCAAAGCCTCAACATTATTAATAACGTTTTGAATATAAAGAGGCACAACCTTGCTCCATCCCACCAAAAAAAAAGCAGTCGAGTTTTCACACAATGAAGCAATTAATTTTTAAACTAGTGCTTTCTATTAAAAGTTCTCACATTTAAAAACCCAAAAAGAAGAGGCACAACCTTGCTCCATCCCAACAAAAAAAAAGCAGTCAAGTTTTCACACAATGAAGCAATTAATTTTTAAACTAGTATTTTCTAGTTAAAAGATCTCACATTTAAAAATCCAAAAAGGTTTCCAGTAACTCTAGACACTGATGGGGACAAAGAAAAAACAGACCCTACCCCCAGCTGGATGGCATTCCTCTCTTCGGGTGCAATGTGGTAACATTTGATTGACGCATCTGATCCATTCCAAAACTTCAGACGTTGTTCTAATCATCAATGGGTAGAATCCTATTAATTTTCAGGGAAAAAGTAAAAAAAGAAAAACAGAAAAACAGAGTAGAATATGGATATAGGACACAGAGCACCTCACGTTTGTCTAGCAGATCCAGCTGATTTAGCTAGATCCACAATAATCAACAAATTGAAGACTGAGTTGATGACAGAAACTCACATTTACCAGCATAAGTCCCTTTTTCCCTTCCACCCTCTTTCTCAGCTCAACCCAGTGACTCAACACAACCTGGAACATTAGTCCCATACCAAAGGAAATGAAATAGGAAGAGGGAAAGGAGTGGGAAGAGATAAACCAGGGTAAATAGGGATAGCATGAAAAGCCCATTGGCATGCAACCAAGAGCCTGCACAGGCCCTTGCTACAGCAGAAAATAGGAGATTAAGCACGTATGAAGAGACAGCGGGAGAACAGATGTGAGAAGAAGGTTCAAGTGTCCCTGGGCCCAGGGGGTAGGAAATGGCAGCAGAGCACAGCAGTGAGCCCCAGCACACACAATGAGCTCAACCCTCAGCCACAGCACCAGGTGATCCACTGGCTCGGTATTTGCAATCATAAGCATTTTCAGTATATAAATACTGATATTGTAGGGTATGAACAATGTCACGTGAACCTTCCACATCAACTAAGGCTTCCCAGTCTGCCCATAAATTTATTTGGCTACCAGCCAAACCCAGACCCACCAATACTACTAAGCATCTTTGCTCTGAAAGAAGCTTCCACTTACAGTCCTCCAACAAACGCTGCGGTTTCATTTCAGCACTGATGAGAACTGCACACCCTAAGGACCCACAAACATAAAAGGAATTCACCCATTCCAGAAGCAGCCAGAAAGTGAGCATCTGACCCTTCCAGTTGGCCAGCTGACATATCAGACCAGCCCACATCCCATTCAATCAGACCTGGAGTCTGGTACCTTCCCACTAGAAGTTCAGATATCCCACTGTTCCTCGGCTGTTCCTTATATCTGATCTGTGTTCCCGAGTCTCAGGAGGGTTACCAGCACTGAAGTGCTGCGTGAGGAAAAGTAGGAAAGGCAAGAGCAAGCTGATGTACTGCAAAGGGAAGGAAGCAGCAGACTCAAGATGGGATTTTACAGCAGGAAAACTGGTTGCTAGAGTGTAGAGCAGAACCTGGGGGGAACAGGAGGCAACTGGTCACAGAAAAGAGGCAGGCAAAGGCTTGATACTACAGAGAATTACAGGAAAGGCCTGTAGCCCCGGGCTGATAAATCAGATATTGCTGCCAAAGTCTCACGCCAGCCCCTAAAGTCTCTAGCACTGACTGGGGGGCTCAGCAACAAGCAGAATCTGCCACAAGTACGTCCACCCAACAGCTTCAGGTAGTCACTTAAGGTATCTCAGGTCCAGACCATTAAGTGCCCTGATGGTAAGGACACAGACCTTGAATTCCCCATGACAGGTCACGTGGAACTCACACAATGAGAAGGATACGCTGCTTTGCCCAGCCTTGACAAGGACCACACAGCTGCAGCTCGTGCCTCCCTTAGGCTCCTCAGAGCCAGCGGCTGCATTCCCAGCCAGCCTGCCTTTGTAACCAACCCCCCACCCACCAGGAGGGCCTGAACCCTGCACCATCAGCAGTGAAAGCACAAACCTCCACCTCACGCTCTAAATAATTAAACTCTGTGGGAGCATCAACAGACTCATAAAACTCTTACACAGACCAAGGCAGTCATTAATGGGGGTCAAAGATGAGCGCTCTATTTTTTTTAAGAGTGCTTTGATGCGTGGGGAGAGTGGTGAGAGGAGATCTTCATTACCCTTCTCTGGTACCTGATGAATTTTTCCTTTCCTGGCTATCAACACCTCCTACTTCCACCCGAACGCCACAGTGCTGGTAATCATCCGGGCAGCCAGAGACAAGCAGAAGGTGTGTTTGGATGACATCTGTGCCAGCTGGTCACCTGCAAGCAGGGAAGCAAGGGGCCTCGCCGAGCAAAGCCAGGCTCTACCAGAGGCTCAGCCGGTGCTTATTACGAGGTTTGGGTTTCCCCAGGGACAGTGCAATGCTTAAAGTCATGCAAACCACAACCTCACACACCGTCTCCCCTACAGCGAGGCACGGAGCAGAGCACAAGGCAGTAAAATATGTCAGGATTATTAGCTTGGGCTCAGAGCCAGAGCTGGGAGCTGCCACAAGGGTAGGGAGGCTGCCTGCAGCCCTGCAGGCCAGCAGGAAGGAAGTGGAAGTCCCCTGACAGGCAAGGAAAGGCAGCATTCATGAAAGGCAAGCCACAGCTGAGAAAAGGTCACAAAAACACTAGTCTGACCCACCCCTTCTAGCCTTAAAATACATATATATATACACATATACATGTGAGCTTCTGTGCTTTGTTCAGACATTTTAAAGAGAGGTCTGCTCTTCCCATTCTATCTACATTCCCCTGATCCATACCAGCTTCAGAAATGTTTTTTTAGACTTTCCATTAGTGAAAGCCTTGTCTGGAAAGAAGGGAAAGCAGGCAGCTTTGGGGAAAGGATCACAACACAGAAACACCCCAAGCAGCGGGCAGGCGAGTTGGATGCTCTAACAGCAGCTCCAATTCCAGCTTGCACCAGCTTAGCCTCTGCCTGCTTTCTCTGCTGCATTTGCTTTGTGTGGAAGAGAGGCCCCAGACTGGAAGTGGCACCGGTATCTCTGCCACTGTTCCAAAAAGTGACTGGTGTAGCAAGGCCAGCTTCTATTTATTAATGATAAGTAAAACTGATAGATGTCCCTTTTTTCAGGTCACTAGAAACCTTCTCCCAACAAGCCCCAATACCTGGACATTCAGAGGGAACTTAGGACATTTACACACAACATCAGCACTCATCTTTTTCATCATGGCAAAAGCAGCAGCTGCTACTTCCCTTATTCTTGGAAATAAGGGGGAAAATAGCTAGGACTCTTGAGCCTTGGCACCTCTTCCCTCTCACCCTTTGGCTAACCAGATCTCCTGTTACTATTCAGGACAGAAGTGCTCCACAGGGCACACATTCCAGGGGGCTGAGCCATCCCACGTGGCCAGGCTCAAAATGGCAGACAGCGATGAATAGGATAATTAGAAAGTACAACAGCAACCGCAACATAAAAACAAGCAGCTTCTATTACAAGAAACAGTTCTATGGCATGGTTAGATCCATCACCCCATATGCCAGGTTGTGGTGGTGCCTCAGGAGCCTGCTGCTATTATCTGTTTGCAATCACATTTCAGGCTGTCTTTCTGCTTAATGCTCAAAAAGCAAAGCTAATCAGATTCGCTCCCTCTTTCTACTTAATGTCTCCAGTTCCCAAGCATGCTCTGTACTGCTTCAATTGATGTTCAAGTAACACTAGCCAGAAGCATGCAGTGCAGAATAAAATAAAATCGAATTATCTATTAATTTTAGTCCTTCTTTGCACCTATTTTGTCTAAAATTTCTTCTACATTTGGTCCTTGCAAACAAAAGTCAGGAAATTCCCATTTCCCCCTCTACACCACACCCGGCTCCCATATGAGTTCCCTTCTTCAAACTGCTCCTCCACTGGTATCTGGGCAATTAATTATAACACAGGCCTCTCAGGCTTCCCTCTTGCTCTCTGGAATAGCTTTTTAAAATATTTGCTGGCTAGGAACCTCCAGATTAGGATGTCTTCTGCTGGCACTGTAATAGCCCCTCTTTGTTAATCTATCTGAAACGACCATCGCATGCTCTCCTACTCCCTCTCCCTCCAGTACTATTTCATTACTACAGTCCTACATGGGAACTCCAACGTGCTCTCAGCATTTCAGATCTGAGGACAAACAGGAGCCCAAAACGGCTGCTTTTTTTACTTTGTGCATTCATTCACACTCGAAAGGGCAGCTGGAGCAATGCTGGAGTCAGCTACAACACCTGGATCTTTGATAGAGCAACATCACAAGAGGAAATAAGATGCCCCCAGACAGGGTGGGCTGTACGAAATTTCAGCAAAATGACTGAGGAAGAGACCAGCGTACAGGAACACCCACCATCATGAGGAGAAGAATCACCCATTACAAGCACAGTAAAAGATTTGCCAGAAGAACAACAATAACAAAACAAAACCAAAACAAAACCAAAAAAAATCAGCAAGTATTTACATGAGAAGAGAAAGAGATGTAGGTGGAAGACAAATCTGCCAGGATATATATCTCTATCCAGGAGGAGTGAAAAAAAGGGAGACTGCAGAGATGAAACCCCAGACAGCCCATCAGCCCATGCATCTCTACACATTCCCCAGCTAATATGCACTACATCAATCAGAACAATGGCAGCTCCAGAGAAGACCCCGATTATCCAAGCTCCTTCACTAACATCTTCCCCAGAGGCTGCATGCATGTGCAAAGGAATGGAAAAAACCCATACCCCTCAATGAGATTACTTCCAGCATTTTCTGCATTGCTCCCACTCTTACAAATGTGTCTTTTAAAAATATATTGCAGCTGGCTTATAAATGTGTCAGTTTAAAAAAACCCCAAACATAGCCTTGAAAACAAAGACACTTTGTACTCATCATATTCAGTGCCATCATTATTTAATATCAATGCACTGATTCTTTCCTTTATTCACTCCATCCTTGTGAGAATTTACATCCCACTGTAAGAGCTACCCAGTGTATAATCTTACCATGCAATGCAACAAACCCTAGAATAACCTTTCTTTCCCCATGTCTTCTGCTACCAATGAGAAGAATTTAGGTTTAAATGCTTCAAAAACCCAACCCAACTACAGTGCAGCATGAAACAAATCACTTAACTTTCAAAGCTGGAGCGAATTCCCTCATCCCTCCTATGACTTTCCTTATTTGAAAATGGCTGCACAAACGTTTCTAATTTGTGCACCACACCAATTTCAACCTGTCCCTCTCGCCAAGTACAGCTGCAGGGTCAGTCCACACATGCACAGGCTCACTGCATCCTGCTGCCTCTGGCACACTGCTCTTCACTGACATCATCTCCACCTTCATGCTGTAGAAAATTCACCAGACAGGCACTGCTTCTGCTCCTTTGGCCATAAGGCAGCTGCTGTAGGCCAACAGATGCCCCCATCTCATCTCCAAATGTACGCTCCAACCTGCACTGTGCCCCTGTTAAACTGATGTTTGGGCACGTGTCTCACTGGGGACACATCCTCCCCACAGCCAGCACAGGCTAATGCAGATACAACCAAAACATCAGTGGCAAAGCCAAGGCAGAAACACCAGCCCTGCCAGCCAGCAGAAGTGAAGTTTGCCTTGGCCAGCTCCCATGGAGCCTGAGCTTCATCTCACCCCGGGCTTCATCACATCCCTGGAGCAGGATGGCACCATTCTATAATACCATAGCAATGTTCTGCAAGGCCTTCCCAATTTCTGCTAGTGTCTGAAAATTAACTAGACAGTAGCACTTGGAACAACTGCAAGCCACAGTTGGGAGAAGGAGAGACTTCCTCCTGGTGCCGTGGTACCCAGCTCTGGACCTGGCTCATCATGGCATGCAGAAAATTCTCCAGATTTTTCCTCTCCTTGTCATTTACTCCAGACCACCTGTCTCCAGCTCCAGGGTCTCGGTCCAAACAGCCACCATCACCAGGTTTGGGGAAGCTCTTTTGCAAACTTGCCCTACAGCTATCCCACCAGGCAGTTTCCTTTTGCCCTCTCATAAAGAATGATTACAGTTACTATTTTTTGAGCCTCTTAATAATAATACATGAGCCTAATAATAACAACAATAATAATTCCTAGGCCCACAGCAATGGGGTCTCATGAACTACAGTATGTCTCCATTTATAGAGGCAGTGAAACTCAACCTCTCCCCCTTTTTTCCCCCTTTTGAAAATACTGCTTGGGAATGAAGTTGGCATCTGGAAGCACATGAGTATATCTGAAGGACAGAAGAGGTGCAGGGGGGAAGGGAGGGATCTGAAAAGGAAAGCTGAAGGCGAGGCTTCACATTACAACTGAACCAGGCTAATAGGTCACTGCTGCCAAAAAAACGGGGCCCCATTTTCACCTTTCTTTCATTCCTTACCTTTCACTGCTGGCAAAACAAATCTCGCCCCTCCTTAGTGGCAGCTCTGATACAAGCCTGAACCTGGTGAACAGGTTCAGCTCTCTGTCCCAGGAGAAAACAATTCACTTTCTTATGGTTTTGGACAGGTCAGCTTTCCAAAAGCTGAACAAGCTGCATCCACAAGGCAAGGAACATGGCCACAGAGCCAGGAGCAAGGCATGATCACCCCTCTTAGGAGGAGCAAGTGGTTAGATTGGGTCAGCCACAGCAAGAAAATCCATCCTAACCCACATGGAATTGCAGTTTCATTCAACAAGGATACTGATCAGCACAAAACAAGCAGCCTAGCTGAAAAGTCTGCAATAGAGGTGTTTGCTAATAATCTTAAAACAGGTAGTTTTACCTATTATTAAGGTGTCCATACCAGTAGCATTTATGAAGGCAGTCTCGCAGATAAAAAACAACACTAAAACTGAGCAGACCCAAACCAGACAGAAATACAAGAGGTACTGCAGGATTTCCAATAATAATCTCCCCTATTTCTAAATTGGACTCTGTTATTATCAAACAAGATGGCTGCCTTCATCACTCTATTAAAGAAATGTCTGTTTTCATTACAAACTTAACAGTTAGTTTCAGGGTGCATTTTTCTTTTCCCATTAGCTTCTACATCATCATATGAACAAAAATTATGCTTTTCTTTTATTAAAAAAAAAACAAGCCCATATTAACTCCACTGTCTTTATTTCTCTCCACCTCCTCCTCTGCTCAATTACTAGAAGCAATTTGCAGACAATAAATGTAACTTCACAGCTGCCTGTATGAAGTATTCCCTTCATTTTATAGATGAGGTTACAGGCTATAGAGAAATTAATATCAGCAAGGTCTACTTCAAAGCTGGATAAGCAAGAGGAACAGATGCACTCTTAAAGAATACAGATCATGACTGTACTCTAGTAAAACCAGTAATAAAGGATTAAGAATGTTGCCAGTTGGATATAAATTCTTTGAATGTATCTGCTTAAACACAGTAACAAACAAAAGCTCGCTTTGAGGTTTTGCTTGGGTTTATTCTGTTATTATTAGGAATAACGTTATGAGATTTCAGATACCGCTCACAGACCAAACATGCTCGCTTTACTAGTAAACACAGCTTAACTGCTTACCTCAAAGACTCAAGGAGGGTCTCTTCCCAGTTGGTGCATGAGGCTAGAAACTCTGTATATAATTTTAATTGATACAGATAAGCAAGACAGGAAAGAGTTCCCGTGTTTTCTGACATGCCCTCATGGGCTTTGGCAGGGTTAGGAGAAGCAAGAACCCGTGCCTGTTGTTATAGTTGCCAGTCGTGACTGTGAAAAAGCACTGGGAGTAGCAACACTAAAGGGGAAAAAAAAAATCCAAAGGTGTAGTTTTGTGCAGGCACTCTTCTGATGATAACTGCTCCTTAAGGCTTAATAAAAATGCACAGCCAACTTGTCTTCTTCCACACGTTATCAGAGCTCAGAAATAGCACCTGAGTCTAGTTATACAACTCAGCAGGCACAGCTTCTCCTAGGAAGCAACCACCACTGGCATGCAGGTACTCCAAAGGCTGAGTCATCTCAACAGGCCCTTCAAGGGAAAATAATCCTATTAAAAATTGGTGTGTTGGCATTTAAGGCAAAAAGGAGTATTAATTTTGGCAGTTAATTACACGGCTTCCACTCCATCCATTTTCTACCAAACCTAACACCTATAGGTTAGTAAATTCACCACGCTCCCCCATCCAACCACAAGGTCCTTTCTTGACCCTAATCCCTTCTTTAGCCAGCAACTACCTGTCATTGCCCATGTTTCCTTATCCCTGACTAACACAAACTAGTATTTGTACAATCACAGAGCTTGAAAAACCAATTTAGGACTTAGACCTTCATTTCTAGCCTGCATACAAATTCACCTGAGGACAGGCTACAGCACTCCCCCCCTCTCCTAAACTCTTCCAAGGGGTGGACTGAGAAAGAAACCAGTGGCTTAGGTCAAGAATTTTACTTTTGAGACTGGCAGATCTGTTGTGGAGACTGATATTTTTCTAATATAAGAAACATATAAAATGCCTAGAATTTGATATCTGCTTTTTAATTAAATTGAAATAAGTAAATCATAGCCTGTTGCCATGGAGAATGAACAGACACAGCCTCTTGACTCCAGGGCAGGATCAAGCAGGAGAGGCAGACAAGGCTGTGAAATTAAAAACACCTATTTTAAAGCAAATGGTCTTGATAATTAGCAAAAAACGTGGCATAGGGAAATAATATAACCATATGGCAGGAAGTGGTTTTCAAGGTGAACTACAAAGCTGTTTTAAATAAATGAATAAACTGCTGGAGCTGCTGGGTCACCCACAGAATCATATATGCAGGATTAAACGTGATTCGAAAAATACACTGAATAATAGCAATTACCTCTTTCACTTTTCCTACCTACAGCCTGCATCTGTGTCTGTTCTTATTTTTAAGAGCTTGTTTCCAGCAATTAATGCTTGCACCAATTTGCAGTTACCAGAGAGCCATCAAATTCAGATATTTTCAAAAGCCTTGCAGTTTATCCTGAAGCTAGAAGCAAGCTTATGGGACATAAAACCTTTTATTTATTATTCAGTATCACCACACAATCCTGGTCAGGTCATCAGACATTAATAATCATTCCTCAATCTGTGCATCCTTGTTATGACTTCCATGACAAAGTGACTTTGGAGGGAATTTGCCCTCCACAGACCATGTGCCCGATCCTGTGCTACACCTCTGAAGAAGCACAGCTCAGAGAGAGTCAAAAGGTAACCCTGGTTTATCAGTGGGAGCCTGATAGCACATCCACGCTTGGCTGGTGGACAAGAGCCTTGCATGCTCCCTTCCCAGCTTGTCTGGAGCACAGGACATCAAAATATTCCACCCCTTTTAAGATACTTTAGGTCTGCTCATATTTAAAAGGGCTGCAGCAAGGAAACTCACTCATCACCTTTTTGAGCCCAGCCAGGGCAAATCTGAGCAAGACTGTCTAACAATTTCCAGTGAGCATGTGGCCAAAGTGCATCAAATTCATAACAGCTTAAAATACTTGAAATAAACTGTACCTGATGACTCAGTTTCAAAAATGTGCTGTACATTCTTTTAAAGGGAAGGGACAGATGAACTTTCACTTCAAACCTCCCATCCACTCCAGAGAAAAATCCAACCTTTTCTCCTATTCCGTGAAGACACAAGTTGTCAGCCACAATCATGTGGTCTTCCACAGCAGTTAATGACCCACATGAAACAAACTCTCAGGGTCTCAGATCAGACCCTTGTAACACAGCTAGTTGGTTACATTAAAAACCAGCCACATTCTCAGCCCACAGCAGCACAACTTGAGCTGGCCATTAAGTTACTTTCTGTTTTCCACCATGACCAAGAAACTCCTGTAAAGTGAGGAGAGTTGGACAGAAATCTTGAGAAAAGAAGGAGTTGTGGAAAAATGCACAATTAAAATTAGTATTCTCTGTTTTCACAGTTTTTCCCAGCTTTGGAACATTTGCTGCTGTAGCTGAAGTCACACTGCTTAAGATGTTCGGCTTCCATTAAAAATAAACTCCAAGTCCAAGTCTGCATGAAGATAGGCATAAACTTGCAAATGTGGTTCACCCTGAAGGACACCAATTCCTTAAAAATGCTGGGGTGGGGGCAGCACATGTGGGCTAATTCATAGTTTTTGAACAGCCAAGGCCAACAGCAGTATCTGCCCAACTTCTTCGCTCACGCACCCCATTTCTTTCCAAACCCTGCAGCAAGAGGAGCTATGAAACACCTCAGGACACATCAACTGCACTGGAAGGTGCTATACACCCTTGGCTTCCTCACTGCCCAGCACCTTCCCTGGCATGCCAAAAGTTTCCTACTGCTTGAACCATAGTCCTGCAATACCACTCAAACGCAAATGGCTTTACCAGAAACTGCTTCTGCCTCACGGGCATCTGGCACATAGAGGGCTGTAGGTAGCTTGTTTCTCCTCACCTCATAGTTCTACTTGTGTTTAATTTTGACTTGAAGAGATTTAAGACTTTTATAAAGGCTGACCAAGCATCTCCCTTTGAAAGGGAACTGCATTTTCCTCTCCATCCACACAAGCCAAGATAACCACGCATTGGAAGACTTCTGCCCAGGGACACTCCCAGTCCGACAGAGCCAGAGTTTAGGGGCACCTCCATTAAACTCAAGCCAGTGGCCATTTGGCATAAGAAGGAAGATGCTAACCATGCTCAGGAGAGATTATTTTCATATCACAGTATACTGGGTCACAAGCCAAAAATAAGATTTTAAAAAACTGACAACATAAAAATACCCACAAAACAACAACAACAAAAACACACACAACTACCAAAAAAACTTCCACTTAAAGAACAACCAAAACCAAACAAAAAACCCCCACACCATCCCTCACACTGCTCCTTTCAGCAGCATCACACTGAACCATACACACAATAGAGGGGCCAAGCACCCTGCCCAGGCTGTCCACAGCTGCTCATTCCCATCACCCGTGCCACCCTGCCAGCTCCCTGCAATCCCCTCCCGCACCCCCAGCAAACATCCCCAGGACCGCCTTCACCCACCCACAAACTTCGCCCGACATCTATGCTCCCGGGACCCCTGCAAGCCCCACAACCCGGACAGAAGGCTTCCCAAACAAGCGGAGGTCTCAGCCGCCAGCCTTGCTGGGGTATTTTTCCCGGCGGTGTGGCTGCCCGGGCTTCCAGCGGGAATTTCCAGCCCTAAACCTCGGCGGCTCTGTGGCACACGTGCGCTCCCGCCGCTGTCAACAACTCCCAGCCACTGTCCCAATGGGCAAGTCCCGGGGGGCAGGGGGCTGCCTACCAGCCCGGCAGTAATCTGGCTTGGGAAAGGACGCTCGTAAGCAGGACAATGCTTTAACAAAAATAAAGATCACCTTAATATTATCCTTAACAGCCAGAAAGGTCAGGACGTGGAGGTCTATAAGGGGGGAGGGGAGTGAGATAGGTAAGAGATGGGTTAGGGGAGGGGAAGGAGGGGGGTGGCAACGCACAAACCCCCACAGTTTTAACTGTTTGACTGCCATGAGAAATGAAATAACATGAAGGAACCGGAGACTATCCAGACGGACAGACCTCCACGCGCGGGGACTGCCCGAGCCCCCGCCCGCCCTTCACACGCGGGAAGGCGGCGGAGGGACCCGAGGGAGGGAGGGAGGGTGTGGAAAGCAAATAACACCCCCAGCAAACGCCGCACACACCGGGGTCACACACACCCACACACCCCCGCCGCCGCCGCCGCTTACCTGTGCGGGCCGGCGGCCCTCAGGGTCCCATGGCAGCCCCGTCCCGCCCCGCCCCGCCCCGTCCCGCGGCGGGCACAGGAGCTCCCGAGTCTTTGTTGCGCGGAGGGGAACGGGAACGGGAGCGGGTCCTGTCAGCTCATGTGACGCGGCGGGCTCGGTCTCCGCTGCCCCTCCTTGCTGCTCTCCCCTGCCCGCCCTCCGCCGGCGCTCGGCGCAGGCCCCGCAGCCGGGCGCGGGTCTCAGGCCCGACTGGCGGCTGGCAGAGCGGCGGCGGCGGGGGAGGAGGAGCCGGCGGCGGGGCGGGCTCGGCGGCGGGGCCGGGCTCGGAGGGCTCTGGCGGCGGAGCGCTGCCTGCCTGGAGCGGGAGGCGGCGGGGCCGGGAGGGCCGTCCTGCCCGCCGCGCCAGACCCCCGCTCTGGGAGTGGTAACGCGGAGCCCCGAGCAGGGAGCTTGTTCCCCTCCTGGGGCTGCTGGCCGTGCGCTTGGGGCCCTGATGCACAGGCCCGGGCCTGCCGCAGCAGCCAGGAAAGTAAATAAAAACGTAATTATGTGCTTTCTAGTTGGGGCTCGCCATGAAAGAGAGGAAAACCTCTCGTTTTCTCGAGAAGAGATCTAAGAAATAGCAGTAGTGGATCAGATCACCATCCTGCCTTTGAGAGTTCTGAACAGACAAACCCTAGTAGTCGGCTACAGGAAACAGACCCTGACGCTGCCCCAGAAGACTCCCCCCGTGACCGTGACCATGATCCTGTGGTCAGGCCAGGCACTTCCCAATAGCTAGGGTCTTCGTATTTAACAGCTCCCAAAGAGTTTGGATTTTTTTAATACATTCGGTATTTTTGGTCTTGAACCATTTGAGATTCTTGTGTCTGCTCCAGCATGCAGCAAGCATTCAGCTTTCTTCTTCAGAGAGCATTTAGTAATTTCCTTTTGTTTGCCAAACTCTAAGTAGGGGGCAGAGAGAGATTACCTTCCTGCAGATCTTTAAAACCCCAATATGCCATTTTTCTTTACAATCCAAGAATGAAAAACAACACCACCAAGCTGGGCCTTGTAAAGGAAACACAGGTGACATTTCTATCAAAAATGCAGACAGCTCAGAAAAGCTCACACTCCTCATCATATACAACCACCAATTCAATGAGCAGCTTCCCTGCCATGCCAGCATTGCTCTTCCGTGGGCGTCAGCTTCCTAGACACCACAGCCAACATTAAAAATGCCCCCCCCCCCCCAAGCCAGCACCTATGTGAGAACCTACAGCCCATCAAACTTGCCCTAGAAAGAAGATGCAATAAGACCAGCAGCCATTCACAACACAACAAAAGGCTGTGAGATTCAGCCAGTCCTACAGACACTGTTACCCCTGCTCTGAGGGGAACACCGGTGATCTGCTTTATACATGAAAGTTGCTCTTCCATAAAATATACACAAATTTACTACAATAAAGACATGACAGCAAAACCAGCAATTTTGGAAAATAACTTTTCAAGGAATCAAGGTTTATTTGGTGTTTGTCTAATGCTACCAAAATTAACAGGGGCTGGCAAAGTTTCTAACCACATTAGATTTCTGCCAATCTGTTTTTCTGCTTTTTATTTTAGTCTCTGCTGTAGCATTCTCCCCTGCAACCACGTGCTCCTGCTGATGATAATGCTCCATGCTAAAATTCACATAAAATAATCTCTTAAACTACTGGCTCTGAAAGAGTGTTTTTTCCCCCATGTCCCTCCTCCTAACCTTCAGGCTCTCCCTTTTGCAACTCATTACAGGAAGCAAATCCACAGAGGCAAACATAAAAAATAGAACCAGATACCACCAGAGCATCAAATATGAAATACATTGGTACCACTCCACAGACAGCATAATCAATGCCCTTCCTGCCATAGCAAACCTGCTGAAATTCTTTGTTCCTGCATGTACTTGTCCCAAATCTCTACAGTTCATCATTTCATCCAGCACATGAGATACCCCTACAGAAACCATCTGAGTGAAACTAAATAATTGCTGTCCCACAAGCACATAGTCAGGCAGTAAAGGACATTAGGAGAGTATTTGTCAGACAGCAACAACACGAACACCTCAATCCTTACCCCAGAGGAGACCAAAACCTTCCCAAAAGCTAAAGCTTGGCATTAAAACTTATAATCCCTTGATACTAAAGCTATGGATTTAAGAGAGATGTTGCCTGCCTAGTCTGTTAAGGCCTCCCTGCTGACCTCTCCTTTGTCACCGCACAAACAGCCCTCTTTTGCTAGAGGTCCATGAGAAAACCAGCACCTGTCAGTCACTGCTGTTTACACCCCTTTCCACTTCATAGGTACGCCTTTTATTTTTTTCTCAAGTGGTCCAATTGATTAATATAATTAGATTAAGCTAAGAGCAATTGCATCTAACCTGTAGTTAGCTTGAATATTGCTGCTTTCTGTCAGATCTGATAAAAAGACCCTGAGCCCAATAGCTTGTTTGCTTTTTCTAGCTCTATCAGTTGATCTAATACAAGATATTACCTTTCACCACAAACCTTGCTTCTCTAGGATCTTTAGACCATCATGGCTACAATACCATTTTAATGTTTTGCCTTAACCGATTCTTCCATATTCTCTTATCTATGAAGTAGAATATGATAAAATGTATTCCCTTCTGTATCAGTTCTTACACTGCTTTCATAAACATAATATCCAAGTACCTTCCAAGACGGCATTAGCTGATCTGACTACCATCTGTCATACAAAGGGGTTTGGTTTTCTTTCTTTCTTTCTTTTCTTTTTTTTTTTTTAAATGATGCAGAGAGCAAAGTTTTGGTTTCATGATGGTTTCATCCCCTTTCCTCTATTTATGTTGCTCTGTGTTTATATCACAGAAAATGAGGACAATGGCAGTTTATGTGATAGATAGACCTTATTTCCCAAGGAAGCTAATTTCAGAGTGTTGCACCACCCACAGAAACAGTCTCCCGCACAAAGCAACATTTTACTATGTCATTCCCCACCAAAGAAAAGCTAATCCATATTCTTGACATTTGGGACAGAAACTTCCTAAGGAAAGAACAGCATTTTCCTTTTCCAGAAAAAGAGTTTCAACCTGTGATCCTTAGTATGGGACGTTCAAACAGATTGTGGCAGATTATTAACATACAGGCCAGCATTCTATACAGTTAAAAATAGGAAAATCTGGAAACCAAAGAGAGTAACACGCCTTTTAATTGCTGAGGCAGATTATCATAGGACAGCTTGGAAGGGAAATGGCGGAGACAGACTATTTCATGCTTAAAAAATAGAGGGAATTTACTTATGTGTAAGGAATCACACTGCTGTTCCCCAACGAGGAACCCTGAATGATCCCACATGTCTACAAAGGCAGTAGGTACAACATACAAGCTACTGAATGACAGAAACTGAGGTGAAGAGAGGAATCATCTGTGCTCAGGCACTGAAAGCAGAAATGCCAGAAGACCTCGGGGAGACAGTAGACAGCAGATTTAATATGTTTTTGCAATGTGATATGGCAGCAAAAATCATGCAGTTAATTTAATTTGGGGTTGTAAAGGCAGAGACCTCTTCTCAGAGATACAGGCAATAGTCCCATTTTTTAATATAGTAGTGAGACCGCAGTTCGAAGACATGTTTAGTTCTGGACAACACGGTGCTAGCTAGATGTCAACAACTTGGAGGAAAATAAAAAAAGAGGAACATAAAAAGCTGGAAGGGATTACAGCATGTGTAGGTTGGCCAAATAACAACTGTGAAGAGCATCACGGGAATTGCAGATGAGAACTTCAGGGGCGCAGAAGCACCAGGGAGTGAGAAAGACTGTTTAGGGTTGTCTGAGTGAGTATAAATGGTATAAATATAAAGTAAATTAAGTAAAGGAAACATTAATCTACAAGACTGCAAGATAGCATCCCACAGGAGCTACCATCACCTGATTCACACAAGACTATGGAGCAAAGCACACAAGAAATCACTAAAGAAACCCTGACTGCAGGAAAGGATTACGTGAGGACAATATTCCTTTGGGACCATTTAACTGCTCACTGACTGGGACATCTGCAGAGCAATAGGTCTCAGGCCAGTATATGGAAATCTCCCTCCTCCACACCATTGCTGGAGGCACTTGTAGACCAAAATAACCATATGGGTAATAACCATGGATGGAGTCTTGTATTCAGAGGGGCTGCAGGGGGGAAGGTCTATTGTCAGAATTTCCCCCTTTTTATCACTATGATTTCCTTGAGATGTCACTGTCTCACCATCTGGAAAAAAAAAGCCAGCAGTGATGTTTTAACATACATTCATTTGGATTACACAGACCTTTGAATAGATGTTTTGGACAGCCCTAACCTCTTCTGAGGTCTGTGGCAGATATAGCAGTTAATTAGAATGAAAAAAAAAATCTTTACTATCCCATAATTAGAGGGATGAGACCAAGATAAGATGTAACACAGGAAAGCTTTCACCCATAACACCTTTACATCACATTGTGCCATCATATGTTCTACCCTGCCTGTCATACAGAAAAGGACACCTGACAATATAATATGTTGCTTCAAAGCAAGGGCTGATACACCATGTCACTACTCAGTCCAGATGTGCCACACACTCATTGCTGGGGGGAAATAAAAATAGGGAAAAAAATAAAAAGAAAGCCCAAACAATTTTATAAATGTTCTATAGGGAGTCTGAATGTCTTTTTTTTTTTTTTTTTTTTTTTTTAATTTGGTCTATATTTTTTTAACACCACCCTTTAGGGAAGCATGTGCTGCAATCATTATCAGTTCATCCATACACAAAGCACACAAAGGTATAGTCCCCCTTAAGTGTTGACCTTAAATTGTCTTTCTCTACATAGAAATGTCATGATCTTCATGAAGAAAACCTTTCTGCTTATTTATGTAATTGAAAAACATGGTCTAACACACACAAATATACAGCAAATGCAAGTGTACTAATATTTGACATAATCTTGTAAGGAATTGCTGAAGCATATGCTAAAATTAATTCATCACCCCCCCCTAGTTTATCACAAACCTGTGACTGTTTTGTTTGCACTCTGCTTAATGGTCCATCTTTCTCAGGACAACATATGTTACAAATCTTTGTAATTTCATGCTCTTACCTTGCAGACCATGCCTAAAGAAAAGGAAAAAAATAAGAAAAATGAAGCATTTTCTCCTTTCTTTTAAACGTACCTCTCGTCTAAGTGCTCGGACAGGCACTGTCAGCTCTGAAAATTCAAGATTAATCAAGCAATTAAGAATTGATATCTAGTGACTTATAATAACTGGAAATGAGAGATGCTGGATTTATTTTTGCTCTGCAAGAACCCAAAATAGCTAACCTGATTTTTATGGACAGCAGGATTTTAAATATTTGTGGAGAACAGATACAACCTTTTGCACATTCTTTAGCAAAAGGCCAGTCTGTATAGAGGGCCATGCTGGAAGAGCAGCTTATTTCAGATTCACACCCTGCCTTTACCTGAATGAGTCTGAAAGTGTACAGAAATCCTAAGAGCAGGAGCCAAGATGAAGTTTTGCTTTCTCTCTGCCATGTGCCAGCACAGCATTGCACTGCTTGAATAAACAACCCAACTGAGCAGGAATTACATCACTTCAAAACTGTGGTTTCCTTCAGACATTAAAAAGAATGGGAAGCATTTCCATTCACATAATTATCAGCATTATCACCTCTCCTCACACCTCCTCCTCCAGCATCTAACTGTTGTTATGGTAGGGACTTCCCTGCCTCCCTTCCTTGGGAGTGGAGAGAGCCTTTGCAACTCAGCTGCAGTCATTTGCTTTCCTCTCCATGAGCTCAGGAACTTCTTCAGCAATCAGAAGGACTTCATGGGTTGGATGAGCAATAACTCAGCACATTCCCTCTGTAAACATTTATTTGGAGAATTGGGGCATACGTATTTGGACTTTTTATGGTAATTTGGATCTCAGCTTTCCTTATTGCCAAAATGGTGGATGCCTCTGTAAAAGAGAGGAGTAACTTCTGCTGCTTTGCTACCTCAGCTAGGCAGATGCAAGCGTTATTGATACCTGCATGAGAAATCAAAAATGAAAAGCGAAGTGCTCCAGAACCCAGTGCTGGTGACTAAGGAAGAAACTTTCTTTTTCCCAAAACTATAAGTAGCTCAGCAGCTCTTATTTACCCCGCTACTGGCTTCTTCCTGGACAACCTGACAGAATTAAGAGCACAGAAACCTGAATTCTGTTCCTAACTTCACCTCTGATTCTCTGCATCAGTCTTGGAAAAGTCATTTAAGCTCCTAAGCCTCCATTTTCTCCATGCATGAGGCTGAAATGACATACTGAGCCTTGCAAGAACTTCTGAAACCTCTGATTTTAATTGTACATGTCAGTGCCAAAAGCACCATTATGGGCATTACAGCACTAATTCTCTCACAAGAGAGGGAAGCTCACTGTGCCACAGGTATTTTGGTTACAATTATTACCCCTGGAAGTGCTCAGATATCATTGCACAAAATTGTAGGCAGATGAATCTTTCAGATGGGATAGAAACCAGAGGCCCTGACAGGTTATTAAAAGACATAACGTTTTGAAGAAGCCCATATGTTAGCTTTTTCATGTTCACCCTGTTCCAATTTGGATAATTACATTCTAACTCCTTAAAGCAGGGTGGCTGACCTACCTGGCCCTACCAGCTGTATATCCAAATCTTCATGTGGCCCAGAGCGATACAACACAATGCACATATTTCAAAAAGCTGAAGAAAAAGAGGAGCTCTAGGAGATGCTCATCAGCTAGTGAGAAAGATTTCCTCCTGGAACCGGAGCCCTCCCCTCCTGCTGAAACAGTCCTTCCCTCAGAAGCAGCTTCTCCTCCGTGTCACTTCCCACAGGAACCTGCCTGCTATTGTCAGGGCACCATCACACTTTGTCCCCAGGCAGCTGCGTAGTGGCAGCTCTGTGATGCACGAAGATTCACAGCTCGCAACACATTCCAGCAGTTTACAGGCCTAGTTATTAATAGTGAAGGACCTAGTGACATACTAGTTACTAACAGGAATCTGCATTTCTGCTTTATCATTAAGAAAGAAAAACATTTCATCCCTCACAGTAAGTAGAGCCTGGCTTGCCCGAGAATCAAGCAAGACAAGCACTGAAGGTTCACTTTCTTCTCTTCTCTTGGAGATCACTGGTGCTGTCTGAGCTGCTCCTTTTTCCTGTACAAACTCTCAACAGTAATACACTGTGCATCACAAATCTTGGCCACCACAGAATCCCAAACCACAGGAAGAGCAATATCTGAGCCTTCATCAATTTCCTGACAAAGAAGAGAAGCAGCATATGGTGCAAAGGATTTTTTTTCACCACAGACACACAGTAAATTTTCCCAAACCCAAGATAAGATGCCATTTCCAACTGGTGAAAGAAAGTGGTGGCAATTTCAAGCAGCCCCAAACAGCTGGCTAATTTTGAATTTCAGATGCCACTCTGACCCAGTGATGGTGTCAGCAGCCGCTCTCTTGTGCCTTGCATGGGCCAAGACATTGGTATCTGATGAAGCAATTGCTCCAAACATCATGGATGCAAACGAGGGGAGCCTGTCCTGTCCCCATCTCTTCACAGGTGCTGGTGGCACCTGGGCCATGGTGCAGACCTTTGAGACGTGTCAGAGTCACCAGCCCCAGGGGCAGAAGACAGTCACAGCCAGGGATGTTCTGCATGGCTGTAGCTGCCCACCTCTGGGGAGTCTGTGGTCTGGGGGTCACCAAGGAAGTTGGCGGGGGCATGTGGGCACGCAGGGGACAAGAGAGAGAGCAGAGAGGACCTAGGGCACCATCTGGTGGCTTCACTCACTGCCTTCCCTAAATCCTTGTCTCACGGGGTCATAATATAGCATAGCCAAGGGCTGAAAGAACACCAAGTCTTACCAAGAGACAGCCCAGCTGAAACAAGAGACTCCTGCCCTTGGCCCAGACTCGCACATCTGTAGGGCACTACTGGGTAGGACAGCAGTGCAAACTAGAGCCATAGTAACCATTTTTCTTGGGTGCTGTTCAGTCAAGCGCTTCCCTTGATAAAGAACCAGCCCCAGCTGGGTATTTAGAGATAATTCGCAGTAGAGACACCCCTGAGAAGGCTAAGGAAGAGAAGACAGAAGTGATGAAGGAGAACACTTTGGACATGTGTTTCACTGGCGTTATCCACTACTGTAAGGTCTTGTCTGCAGATAAAGGCAAAATATAGTTTGCTCATTTTGTGTGACAAAACTGTACCCATGCAAGAGCTTGTCCTCTGCAGAAAAAGATCAAATCAACAAACCTCTCAAGTGCACCCTGGTTTTTGCCTTATCAAATGAGGATTTGCTGTAAAGGATTTATGAAGGAGTCCATTTAAAGGGAATAGATGACCTCAGTGTGACAAACACCCTTTGTAGCAATGCACTCTCAGGACCAAAGCCTCATGTCTGGTCAAGAGAGCAAAGGATCCTAGTCCTAACACAGCACCTCCTTTAGAGGAAGGCAGGCAGTGCATTTCCACCTCATGCCATTGCTTACTTTGATAACAGGTCTCCGCTTCCCTGAAATCCTGGCAATAGAAAAGGATAATTCAACACTTGGGAACCAAAGGTTATACCACTATAACCAGGGAGCCTTCTCTGTGCATAACAGCACCATGCTGGGGGAAGCAAGTGGAGCTGAGGCCCTTAGAGACACAGTTTTTAAGAGGAATCCATTCTCACCATTCAGTTTAAAGCAAAATGTACAGGGTGAACACAATAAACCAGTCACCACTTCTCATATTTGTGGAGATGGTGAAACTGATCCATAATTTCTTTTTTTTTTTTTTTGTTTTCCCAATTGCCTAACACTTAGAAATGAATACATTTCCTCTTGCTAGCAACACGCATTTTTTGCACCTATTCTCATGGGCCACAGAGCCAGGTAAGACAAAAAGACCAAATGACAACAAGAAGATCAAATGACTGCCTTTTCCCTGAACAAATCTCTGCTACAAAGTAGCTATACCAATATGATATAAATTATATTCCGTAGTCTTTCCTACCTGTGCCTTCAGGCATTTCCTCATAGCACCCTGGAAAACTCCATACCATTTTAAAACATCCCTGCTCTCACAGCTTTATGCTTTTCTCTCTCACACACACGCTGTTGCTGCCACGGCTGCCCATGGTGCATGATGCTAAAGAAGTGATTTTAGATTGTGGCTTCATAGTTTTAAACTTCCTTTTTCTCGTGCAGCAGCCTTTTAGCCTTCCTCACAGGGCCAACTCAAAAGCCATTGAAATCAACACAGTGACCCCCATCCTGATTTTGACAGTTTGGCACACAGCCCAAATCCCCACATTTGCTAGTGTTTCTTAGAATATTTTTACTTTTTCACTTAATTGATCAGAACCTGGTGTGATTCTTCCAGTACTTTAGCACTGACTGTTCTAGAATAGCATTTTCTGTTCCAAGTACTCCTCTTTCTCTCATGTTATATTTTAAACAGCTTCAGCTTTTTAATATATAGAATTGTTCAGGCATAAATGTAAGAAACATGCTACTTAAAAAGACAACAGAAACACAAGACAAATCAACTCATTGCAAAGAGATATCCTTGCCAGGAATTTTCCAGTAGCATCCAGTATTTTTAGCATTTATAAAATTTAAAAAACAAAACACAAAACCTAACCATAGTTATTTTGAAAGTTTTTACTTTTCATCTAATCCACTGGCATCTGCTGAATATTTTATTGCCATACTGCAACATATTTATAATTCATCTCATCATTTCTTCAAATTTGTTAAGGAAAGGAATTGTTATACCTGTACAATCCTCTGAAAATTCTTCTGTGAACACAAATATTTCCTGGTCATACTAGTAAAATATAAAACTTTTTACTTCAAAAATATTTATAATTGTTGTGATCACTTAACAAATTATAAATGGGTCTAATAAACCATGCTGTTCATTCATTGCCTTTTCTGAAATGAATTCCTCAGCACTGGGAAGAGAAAAAGCATTTTTCTGTGGTTAAAGAAAGTCCAAATTGCATGTTTGAAATCTTTTCTAATAAAAAGAGCAAAGCAATAAGCGGATTATCTCTTTAAACATAGTATAGGAAGGTTGGAGGCCCCGGAGACATTTTCCATAGCCTCTATCTCTGATACATAGCAACATTATCTTCAGCTAGAGAGGGTCCTATGACCCTGGAGCTCAATTTTAATTTGATCTTCTTCTTTAAAGAGGTTTCTACGATTCCTCTCAAGTTATGCTGCATATTCTTATTTTGGGTTGGTTTTGTTTGGTTGTTATTTCATTGTTGTTTTTAATATGAGATAAAACAGCCTCAGCTTTTTGATCTGCTGGTTTGATCATGTTATACGGATATTTAATGTAACTTCTTCCCTATCAGAACCAGAATATGCATCAGCACAAATGGTAGGCAAGTTCCAGATGACAGGGGAGAAAGAATTTGGATAGCAAATTCACTTCTAAGGCCTCCTTCCTCCAGTCATTCTAAGTTTCAGAACTGCTGTCCCTGGCCAATAACACATAATGGGGGAGTAAAGGAGCTTTACACTCTTTACAGCAGCCAGCTGAAACAAAGGCAAACCTATTGGTCTTGGTGGGCAAAGGTACCATGCCTGCTCCCACAGAGGCTCAAAATCCCCAGTGATATCAATGCCCATTGCCAAGATGAAAAGGAAACTTGGATTTCTGCAGGCTGGAACCTGGCCCCAGACCCACATGGCTTATGCAGCTCCAGCAAAGGAGTTTCCTCACATTCCCACCTCCTTGTTCCTCTCTCTTGCAGAATGGGCACTGTCACTGACACGTGTTGTTAGGAAGGGGTATTTTCTCTGTTCTGTGTTCATTTTCTCCGCCTTTATCTCCATCAGTGCATCCAGTCCTCACTGTGTACTGCTGATATTGCTGAAGGGGAAGCATTTTCTTGGAGGCACTGATTTGAGTCGCCTCAGTAAGGTCGCAGCAGGCATCTGTGACTACTTGATGGGATTAGCAGATTACGAGAAATCGTGTTTGCTGTGGGGTTCCTGAGAAAGGGAAAATGGGCAGGTGGATGCTTGGATCTGGTTAAACTATGCATGAAGTCCTGATGGCCATTTCGGCAAAGCCGCAAGCACAGGATCAGACGGAAGGCTGCAGATCAGGATCGGAACATCAAGCCAGCAAGCAGGGAAGTCTCTGGATTGTCCTACCACTTGCAGAGGATTTCAGACGGGGTAGGTGAGAGAAACCTTCACAGATTGCCCATTCCCAAGATAAATGCTTGACAAAAGCAGCTTTTCTTTTGCATCAAACAGTTTTGCTGCAAAATAGCTTTGCTGCATCAATGCAGACTGAGCCTCGAGGGATTTTTACAGACACATTCTGTTGTTAATGAAGGGCAGTTTAGAAGGGGCCAGGGGTTCACAGTTCCCTCGTGGTTGTGCTCTGAAGTCACTGTGGATCTCTGCATGTACCTGCATCTCATCTGGGATGTAAGAGAGTAGCTCTGCC
The DNA here is from genome assembly GCF_001522545.3 of Parus major. Taxonomy (NCBI): domain Eukaryota; kingdom Metazoa; phylum Chordata; class Aves; order Passeriformes; family Paridae; genus Parus; species Parus major. The sequence goes on along the minus strand of NC_031773.1, from coordinate 46,827,562 downwards.
ATACAGAAAGATGTCTGGTCCACATAGGGTCAGGTATCTTCCCTGTTAGATATTCTCATACAATGTATCAGAGGATTCTTCTAGAGTTTCTTGCTTCTTAGGTGTCTGCAGAATGATGGAAAAGGAGAAAAAATAAATGGAGGAAAATTATTCAAAAGATGATGAATTAATTCTTAATAAGCAGACACTGACGTTTGTTCTGTTAGAAATGGCTGTAAGTGATCTGCTGAAGCAGAAGCCACTACAGTGAGAAATGCTGCTCCACCAGAGACGAACGTGACTAATCCAGCCCAAGGGATAAAGATGCCTCCTTTACTAGTCACTCTTCCCCAAAAAAACTGTCAGACAGGGAGGGGAGGGAAAATTGGACTCGGTAAAAAAATAAATCACTTTGGATTCTGTGAAGGAGGAATTCCCTGACCTCCTCAATCCTGTTTCTTCAACAGTTGAGTCTATTCCTCACGACCGTTCCTTGTGTAGACAAGGCGCTGACAGACTGATATTTTAAGTGCTGTGTGGCACAGGCCTGCTGTAAGCAAGGTTACACAGCAAGTAGCTAAAATGCCACCGGCTGAACTAAGCCCTACCTACACTAGCATTTTCTCTGCTGCCACCAGCAAAGGGAAACACCACAAAAGTGCTGAGTGGAGGCACCTCCAAAGCATGCAGGATTAACCCCTTGCTATCCAAACTGGCCGACAGTCCATAGTGACAGCTTGCAAATGCTCTTTTCAGAGGCTTTCTAGCCTGCTTCCCTTTACAGCTCTCCCTCAATTGTGCAGCATCCCACAGCAAGGGTTGAGCGGGACCCTCTGAAGCAGTCAGCCAGTGTTCAGCAATCTCAGCTCCCACTCACAGGCTAAACCCACTGAACCACAAGTCTCACTCTTAGGGAAAACATTCTCTTATACTCTGGAAAAGACAGCTGGAGGACAAGTGTCTCAAGTGGTCACAGCCCAGGATGACTGAGAGAAGCTGATCAATGTGCTTGCAACCATAGGGAATAGTGCAAACTCTCCAGTGCTGAGCTCATGGGACCCTGCCACTCACACTTTCCTTCCTCCAGACCAGCACAAGAACTGGAGCTGTTTGCTCTCAGTGTGAGAGTTCATCCCCTCTCTGCTTTCTTCTCCTTTCTTTCTCCCAACTCTGCTTTGACCTTTACCCTACCCTGGTTGAGACTGCCAGCACCAGACCCACTTACACACAGATGCTCCTCTGCTGTTGCTTTGTTGCTGCACTGTTTTACAGACTCTCTGACCATCCAAACAGCAGCTGAATGGTGTGGGCCACACACAAGCAACTCAGCACAGCCCAGACAGCTCCCTGGTAGAGAAAAACCCCACACATACTTCATCTTACCATCCAGACAGAATCACTTCAAAGGGGACAGCTGGTAAAGGTATACAGAGAATAAACAGAATCAGAAAGAGGGACCCTGTCCAAGTAATTCAAAATGCAGCAAAACACAAATGCAGGGATGCTGTCTTTTCCAGTGTGTCCTGGGGTGACATCATATAAGACAAGCCTATATAGAACAACCCGTCCTTCCCCTCAATAACCAGGAACCTGCCACTGCTTTTACTAACAACTCCATGGTGGTGTCACAGCAGTAACTGCAGGAGACCAGAGGCCATGGGCCCAGACCACATGACGAGTAGCTATGACACAAAGGGGGCTGCTTGATTTTAGGCCACCTTTTCCTAGAAGGTGGGAGTTGTGAAAATGTCTCAGACACTGGAAAATACTGTCCTTTATGAAAGAAAGGGCTGGTGCAACCAGGGAAACTCTCCGCAACAGAGCATTAATGGGAGAAAGCAGCAGATGTTTTCAAGGAACATTTTCTAGCACTGGAAGAGGATATATTTTTTAAGCAGATAAGAGGTCTAGAGAAGAAAAGAAAAATTAGGTTCTGAGGACAGGAAGGAAATGTTCCCTGGGGTGCCTGATGCAAGTTTTGTCCACATGAAACAGCTGGTGCCTGCCAAAGGCAGGGTAGAAGGCTGTGTGGGCCTCTGATCTGCTTCATGTGGCCTCCACAATTCATTTATACCTGCATATTCCTAGTTGCCTCTATTTTCCCTATGAGTGTATTTAGTTCCTTGTCTCTCACTCATAATTCTCAGCCCAACAAGAAGATCCAAGTCCAAAACATACCCACACTGCCTTTTGCTGGGCTCCAGAGCTGACAGCAGACATTGTATAAGCCCAGACTCTGCTCAAACCATCTTGGCTTCTGCTACCATGAAATGATTCTCAGGTGCTTAATGCTGGTGAGGGGAAAGTTGTATTCGGGGTCTGCTGCTGGTGCAGAGATTTCTTCAGCCCAGAGGATGTCTCAGCTGCCTAAATAATCTGGAAAGGGCAATAACAGGACCAGCACCTGCCCAACTCTTCATGAATGCCTATCTTGTTCAGAGGGAGCAGTGATGCCAAACCCCTCAGTGCTTTCAGCATACATCATACAGCAAAGCATCTGCACACAGCCATGAGTGCCAGAACTGGCAGAGCTGCAGGAGCCAGGGTTCTGCTGAAGAGAGAAGATAGGCTACATGTGCAGTCCAGCTGGTGAGTGCATGCCACATCCCGTTTTCCCCCTTTGGTGGGACTGGAGACACATTTACTGCCTGCTAGATCATGAGATTGTGTGGGCTTTCTTTCCACAGATGCCCAGGGCATATGGGAACTTTCCAAGAACACGGCCCTGGCCCTTACCTTCCCTGGAGGATTCTTTCTGTGTGATGGGTTGTTTGTCTTGTTCTCGAGGCTAGAATAGATATCAACTTGCTGCACATCCAGGCTCTGCACAAAGAAGAGAGAAGAAAGTAGGGGTCAAATAAAATACTTAGGTTTAAGATAACTAATTACCCACTGGGTTGTTCCCCATCTCATGCCTGACATTTTTTAGGAACACCTGCTATCTTCAAAATTTTGAAGCTCCCAACCTTAACCTGGCAAACAGAAAATCCTTTTCCCCTGAAATCCCCACAGTGCAGATGCATCATCATCTTTTTTTCAGGCTTACAGAGACAGGCTTTGATGTTACCTACCCTGTGTAAGGCAGTGGAGAAGAATGCCAATACCCCTGCCTCCCCCTTTGCTCCAGAATTGTCCCAGAATGCAAAGTGGTGCACCAGGGGGGAGCACAGGTAAGAGGCTCTTACTCTGCATCACCCAAGACTGTTTGGGTGCCTGACAGCCACAAGCTCTTGTTCATGATTATTCTGGGGACAAAGGTAAGAAAAAGGGAGGCGCTGGGGGTCCTGAAGTACAGAGGCTGTTGAAAAGGAACACTATTTCTGTTTATTATTTGTTTGGTTTGTTTTTTTCCCAAGCCAGAACTCTCCTTTCTTCTTTGAGTGAGCAAAGAATAATAAAAAAATTCATATGCTCCCAGGCCCTCAAACATTACCATGGTCCCACACAGCTACACAGAGAAACACACACACGCCCTGCATGCATATGCACCCGTTGTCCCCCAGGTAATCGTGTCACAGGAGATGCATGTCAGTTTGAGTGATATTCCAGATCTGCCTGAAGGATCAAACATAACAATCATGAGGACTTTTCCATGTGTGTTTCAAGGATGACAGCAGGTTGCCAAGGTGGCTGTTTCTCTGGCAACAGGAAGATGGGAGGAGCTCCGGCTGCAAGAGGGGCAGATGGTATTAGTGGAGAGAGCAAGGCTCCGTGTAATGCAGTGAGAAGGAAGAGCAAAACATGGAGGCTTCATTGGGGGCTGCCAATCACTTGAACCTTCATAATTTCATGTGAAGTTGCGAACACCCAGCACCTCTAAGGATCATGGCCAGCAGGACAGTGCTTTGAACAGGACCAGAGGATAGAGAAGCAGCACTGGGAGTGGGCCTTGGAATAAACAGGCACTTAGATATGAATTGGCCACAGTGAATGGGGTACCACATGGCTCTCACATTCCCACTGCTACTCTGGAAACAGCCAAATTATTTCACATGTCTGCTTCCTGCTCCCAAAAACTGGTTTTGTCTACTCAAACATCCCCACCACTCGCATGTGCACACAGAAAATTCTATTTCTCCACACTTATTTTCAATTCTCTTTGTGAGACCCCAACTTGTGTGCTGAGCTTCCAGAAGCCTGGCTCCATGTCCCCTTGGCAGCCTCTTTCCCACTCCAGTCTGAAGCCACTTGTGAGTAAGGTGTTTAACCTCCAGAAAAGATTCCCTTCCCTCCACATAACTTCTTCCCACGGAGGCTGCTAACAATGCTGGTCCTTTTCCAGTCAGTTGGAGAGCTGGTGTCTCCAACCACCATTTGCAAGTTAATTACTTTTACTTGGTCACTGATCACCTGCTACTGTCACAGTGGAGGCACACAGGCCACTCTCCTCCCTGCTGACAGATGCCTTCCTATCCCTGAGCAGCCTCCTGTCTTCCTCACACCGGGAAAAGCTCCTGTGCTCTGGAACCTGACTGCACCTGCACAGCAGGAGTTCTGTTTGCTGCTCAAAAAAACCTTGTTTGAAGTGTAAAGCAGATGAAGCAAGTCCCTCAGATTGTTATTTCCAAGCTGCTCATTAACTAAGCAGCTAAGCTGGAAGTCAGAGGGTATACAGGTTTGGTTCCAGGCAGGGCAGTGAGGTAGAGCTACTCTACGGCTGCAGGACGACAGAAAGGTCAAGGAAGGCAGTACAGAGAGAACAAAGTGGATTCCCAGCTGCCCCCTTATTACCAAGCTTTTTGCTATGTTGCATGCTTTTCACTGCATACAGACGCCCTTAGGGACAACAAAGTAAATAATGGCACCTGGAAGAGCCACTGGGGAAGGTATTTGCTCCCAGGAATGTTCAGCAGGACAGTTTTGCAGAAGGTGTGTTAGGACCCTTCCCACACCAGGGATGAGCCTTGACACCGTATAGGATAAAACAGAGCATTTAATGTTACCAGCCAGTAACAGCATCTGTTACTTTGAGATCCAGTGCTGCCTCCTCTTGCTTCTGCTCCCAGCTTCAGACCTGCAAGGACACTGTGCTTTCCTGGCCTCACTTTCTTCCAGACTCCAACATCTTGCTTCCCACACAGATAGCGTAGCTGGCATGTGCTGGCCTCTTGTCCTGTCCCTGAACTCTGACCTCCTTCTTTACCTCATCACTGGGAGTTACTTTTCACTTGTCTTTCCTTTTTTTCCTTGCCTTAGATTACCCCAATGCTGATCACAGATTTTTTTCCCCTCTCCATGAATTAAGCACTGAGTTCAACACCCACTAATAGAATTTCACAACTCACCTAGTTTCAAACACAGTTTGCAGGGCTGAGTTTACACCATGCAGAGCCCCAACAAAATTTAGCTGTGGGGCACCATAGTTATCATTCAAAGGAAATCAGGTTTGTCAACTTTCTATTCCCTTTATCTCTCCTGGGGGCCCATCCAATGCAAGTTTCCATCCCAGGGCTCTCACCCTCTCTCCTCCCCTGCCTATTGTGCTTTGCAGGGCTGTGCTCACTGCTCTCCACATCACAGCGCTGCTCTCAGCCTGTGTCTGGAGCGGGAGTTGCTGCTTTGAGCCCCCACTGCAGCAGTTGCTCCACAACAGAGGAAACTCCCGTGGGCAGACTCGTACCCCCAGCATGCAGGAGATGGTCCCAGGCTGCTTGCAGCCCTGCCAGAGGCCCAAGCCACCTGCCCTGCACACCGGGCTGGCCAGGAGCCCTGCACAGCTGGTGTGTGGTTAACAGGCGGCACAGAAAGGCTGCTTGGGCCAGCTCCATAGGGCTCGTGCAAGCACAGGGGCCCAGCCAGCTCCTGGGATTGCCTGTGCCTAAGGCGGGCTCTGCTGGCTTGCTATATTAGCCTTAGTGGAGCCTGAACAGAATAACATGATGAAACATGTAATTAAGATGGAGCTAAGGATGCATGACGAGGCCGACTGAGCGAGAAATGGATTTGATTTTTTTTTGTCTCCTTGCAGAAATCATCCACTTCAGCAGGAAACTACCCGTTTGGATTTTTATAAGCCTGAATTAAAAAGAAATTACTTGATACAAATAAAAATGTTTATAACCTGCAACCTCCTTTACCCAAAGCATTGCCTTTTTCCCAGAATAAACATATCATATACATATAATACATAGTGCTCTCTTTTAAACTGCTACTCCAAAAATTAAAGGGCCACAAAATGCTGCCCCACACCCACCCACAGAGTGAGAATGAGAAGACTCATCCTCTTGTAGGTATCTGCCCCCGATCAGGTCTCCTGCCTCCCTGGCACAGCTTTGCTCCTCTCTGTAGTACATTCTCCAGAGCTTTGCTTTGTTTAGTTTAAATGATTAATGCAGCAGAGCTCACAGGGTTTCCTCAGAGACTTTTCCAGCCCTTATAGACCTCACAGAAAGAAAGGTTTCCTAATATTCAGGCAACATCCTTCTCTACTCACTTTCATTTTATTCCTCCTTGTTGGTCCCACAGATCACAAGAAAAAAACAAAAACAAACCCTTCCCTTCTTAGTGGAGCAGCCATCCCATGGGAGTAAAAGGAGAAAAAGAAATCCATTTAAAATGGAGCTGGACAGGTTGTAAATGGGATTAGGAGCCATAGTTACTTGAAGTAGCTGAGGTCTAGGCCTGACATTTCAGGGGAGCCACTTCAATCCTACTACTATGACACTGGGGCTATTGGGCTCAAGGGGTGGGAGCAGTTAACATTCCTAAGTTTGGGAAATGGAAAAGGAGATCCAATGGAAAGGGAAATGCTTAAAAAAAAAAACTCCTTTTACTTTCTCCTTACCCATTTCCCCCTGCTAGCTAGTGTGCCTGCTCAGGACTGCTGCAGTCTGTGACACTGGCACCAGTGAAGGTGCCACAGCAGAAACTCAAAATAGCTGGGGGTTGTTCAGGGGATCATGTCTTTGCCCCTTTCCTGAGCCGTCATTCTCCAGCTGGGAAGGGATGTCCTTGTGACACTCTGCAGTACAAAGTGGGGCTGAGAGTCCCTCTTCCTTCCCAACTTTTGGAGACCCTTCTACTTCTTCCACCAGGAACCCTCCTTAGCCCCACACTTGCTGCTCTGTGCTGCTGGCAGAGGGAAAGGTGCTGCTCAGCAGGGCATGGGTCAAGGCTTGGGCACCGGGGAGGCCATGACTGGGACCGGGATGAGATGGAGACATACCCAGTCCTGAGAGAAGCTAAGCAGGGCAAGGTCACTAAGACCTTGGCTGGTATGAAGGTATTGCTTATGTTCACATCATGATACTGGCATTGTCTGTACCATGGTAGGGAAAGGAAGGGTTGTACCATGATATGGACAGAAGAGATGAAGGGTGATTCTGGTACTCACGTCGTAGACAGGAGGTGGTGGTGGTGGTGGTGGGCTGGCCGAAGGGAGCTGTGTTTCCACCTTCAGGATATTTGGCTGGCTCCTTCTAGGGCACAACACCTGCTCAGGACAAGACACCAAATGACACATTTGGAGAATGTCCTCAAAGCTAAAATGAACACCAGTGTCATATCAAAACCAGCTGTTTGCACACCTCCTGAATACTTCCACAAGAAAGAGTCTGCACAACATGTGCTGGTTACTTTCATCACTGCATGGTTAAGTGTAGAATCCAGTGACTTACACTGGAGCAGTGGAAAGGAGAACTGGGCTCTGTGTGTACATATAAAGCACTTTCACCACTGAAACCTTGCTGGCTGAAGGGTGTAAGTACTGAGCAGCACAAAACAATGCTATAGAGCAGGGAGTAAAGCAGGGCACTAGTCATAGTGCAGAGAGGAATTTCAGAGAGGCAAAATGCAATTTTATCAGGATTTGGCAAGGAAGCTTTTCCTAATACACAGAGTCTACAGAAGAGCACCAGGCAATCATTAATGGTGACATATAATGCACAAGTCCAGCATGGAGTTGAAGGAAGAAGACCCTTCATCTGAAATGTTTCTTGCATCAGATGAGTTCTCCTTGAACACATTCCATTGACACACAGAGAAAGGGTTAGCCCTGCTCAGCAAGAGAAGAGGCAGAAAAGGCAGAAGGCTTTGCTAAGTATCTCTGTTCTAATTCAGAAAGAAGTGGGATGATTATATTCACATCACATGAAAACGACAAACTGCTTTCCAGTCCATTAGTAACTAAGGAGGATGCTAAATAGCTTCTCTTAAAGATAAACATTTTTAAACCAGCAGGTCTGAGCAAGCTGTGGTGAGAAATATGGGTTGTGTTCTGCAGGAGGGCAAATGTAATGACTGCACAATCTCTTCAGACCCCAAGGAGAGGCCATAAGTCTGAGATTTGCTGGCCCACCTCAAAACCCAGAGATGCCAAATTGGTGAGTCGTGACAGTGCCTCCCCTCCTCATGCCCACAGAGACACTGTCTAGGCACACAGAGATGGGGGCCTATCTCCAGCCAACTCCCTTTGCCTCTTACACTCCTTCCCCCACGTCAGACTGCCTGCAAGGTAAGTCTCATGAGATTAGCTGGGCTGCCAACTGTTTTCAACCTCATGATCTCTGACTGTGTGTGCTGAAGCCTGATGCTCCTTGGAGTTGAAGGACTGTACACGCAGCACAGCCTCCACATAAAAAAGCATGCAGAGAGTCTGCTGTTGTGGTAGCAGAGAGCAGCTTCAAGGAGTTATGGGGTGTACTCTGCCTAGAAAATAACAATGCCAAATTCCATTCTGAAAGAGGTAAGGGTATTTTTAAGCCAGCCTTGAGAACTCTGGCAGAATGCAAATTATGCTGTTGGAACACCTGAGGCAGCAGTAATAGAAGCAATAGGTTTCCCCCAAACAACAGGGATTGCAATATCATGAATCCAGAGGTTTTTCCACAGGGTCCATCTCATCCAGATCTTCCAGCTCTGCCTTTGGCTTTTCTTCTCCCACTCTCCAAATCCTTTCTGCCCCACTCCTGGTATCCCCTTGGCTCTCAGCATCCCAGATTCCATTTCCTTATCCAGCTGGTCCCAACCTGGGACACTAGTTTGCTCACCCAAGGGGCTCTGTCAATCCAGACTTAAGACCCTTCTAGAGCTTCCTCACTCCAGATTCCAGTCCCAGTTTCCACCCTGAGGCTCGTTCTTCCAGCCTCATAGAAACACTGCTGATGGAAGGTGTCCCTGGAGATTGCACAGTCCGATCCTTGTCTCTCTATCATTTCTTTTTTTCCCCACAGTTATTTGCAATTTTCAGACAGGCTTCCTATGGGGATCCTTGTCCTGACCTTCCGCTCTCACTCTGTCTCCTAATGCTTCCTCTGCCAAACAGATGCCCAAGGCTTTGGTCCACATCCCCATTACAGTGCAGAGTTTTTCTTCTATGGTGCCCAAGCTCAGGAATGCAGCTGCAGTCTCCTTGAAACAGTTACCTCCATCTTGAAAGAAAATTAGAAATAGGGAAAGTCCTGCCATCAGGATTGTAACAGATTTGCTCAAGCGTACAGGACATTACTTGGCCCCTTCACAGGGGTTTTAGACAACAGAACTGGTAAATCAACAAAAGCCATGACTGAGTATGCACAAACTGCAATTTTCAAAAATCCCATCACAAGGCTACATCTTCTTGGATATTCTCAGGACCAGCACACTGCTAATGTGACTTCTTGCCCTGTGTCAAATCCTTGCTCTAAAGCAGAGCATGCTGTAGTCAAAATGATTGCCAGAATTTCTTTAATGGGCAAATCACTTACTCATTTTGTCTTTCCTGTAATCTTTTCTTCTCAGAAAAAGTGAACTTAAGAAAATAAACTGGATCAGACACCCAGCATGGAAAATTTCAGCATGGGGACTTCCAATTCATCAAAGCTAGAAACAAATGGAATTAATTCCTAGTATGGGTCAGGCATTGCTTTTTATTTGGTTATTACTTGCCTTTCTTTTCCACAGAAGCAGAGCTGTTGCAGTGATGCTCAATACAGCAAGAAGAACAGTAAGGGTAATGAGGATTTGCAACCAATAAGAGGTATTTATGTATCCTGTATCTGTAAGAAAGAATGCAAAAGGTTCACAGTGTGAGTGGAAGTTATAACCCTGCTGTATTTTTAACCCTGGAAAGACCCTTGAGAAAACTAAACTACAGGAGTGCAGAATATGGTGGCAGAAATGCACACACCCTTCAAAACATACTCTGACTGAACAGAGAGCAAGGGTGCAGCTGCAGAAATCACACAGAAGATGCAGGGTATAAGCTGCTCCACTTCACAGAGGGAGGTGACATAATTATGAAATACAAGAAATTTGGTAGATAGAGGTTTTTGTGGCAGAGGTCTTTTGTGATAGAAGCAGAAAGACAGATGGTGGAATGCACACAGGCCACATGAACTGGGAGGATGAGCACTGTAGACATCCTCTGACCAGCATAGCAAAGCTACTTCATCACAGCTCTTTGCATATACATTAACAAGTTCTTCATACCCATTGATATTGGATATAAATATTACTGATATTGATTATCAGTAATACATATCCAACCAGTCAGCAGCATGCACATCCTTATCACATTTCTTTAACATTCCTCTTATGTTGCATCAAGCTTTCCACTGCTTTCCAGAGTGCTCATTAACAGACCAACCAATTCCTTGTACCAAATGGAAAAGAGAGAGGCACGTCAGTGAGGCCATAACCTGTTCATGAGTCCCTAAAACTGAGCATGCTGAACCTGTACAGGTGATTACAGCAGGCACCCTGATGACTGACTTTATCAGCTGCCTCTGTCACACTGCTGAAGGACAAACCACACTGTCTCCTGAACACTGACACCCAAAAGTACTATCTGACCTAGTTCCCAGGCTCCCTGGACAGATTTTGACTCCCAGGAAGCTGTGGCAGGGCAGATATAAATTACTGCCTCTTCATGTCCTCATCTCTGCATTGGGAACAGCAGCACAGATCACCTGTGCCAAGTGCATTCAACCCTGATGGCAGTTAGTATTGGGCATTAAGCATTATTCATACCTGACTTCATAGCATGTGTGGATAGACAAAAAGAAGAGCAAAGATCAGGTTTTCATAGCCAGATCCAACTGATTTTTAACCTCCTGCCCTTCCTTTCTGGTTGGTCACTTACCTCTAACAAGGATGAACACTCCCTTCCCCATTTTTTGGATATCATTCCATTTGACCTTGCAGTAGTATGTGCCAGTAGAAGAGGTGTTTTCAAGTGGCATGATTCTGTAGTCATAAGATAAGGCAGCAGTCTTATTCTCTTCTCCAGAAGGAATGGCTACGTTTTCCAACCTAGTATAGATAGATGTCTTCTGATCCAGTGAATTAATCCAGTAATAGCAAATTGAAAATTTGGTGTATTTCGGCATGTAAGGGAAGATGACTTTGCAGGGGATGGATGTTCCTTCCTTGAGCAGGGCAACCTGGATTGGAGGTTTCTGCTGTACATCGACATTTCCCCCTGTAAGGGTAATAATTGCTAGCAGTCACCTAACCTCACTTTCTGTGAGGAGAGGATGTCTGCCCCAAAGACAGGATCACTCTAAAAATAACCATACCCCAGGAAGCATGCCTGTAGCATGCAGTGTTGGCCCTTGTCAGAAGCTGAGTGATTCAGAGCACGTGCTCTGTGTGATCTGCCACATCTCTTGGGTAATTGCTGTCTGATCCATGATAGCCTGATGCATTCACAGGCTTCCCCTTTTCTCTTGTGAGCTCCTCCATACAACGCCAGCACACAGAAAGACAGGAAATGAAGCAGGAAGTGAACTGATTTTGCAGTAGTGTATGAATGTATTTACAGTAGGTGAATAGAAAACAATTTTCTAAGATAAATTCTAGTTGGACATCTCCTGAAACTCCCAAGCTATAAACCTCACTTGGGAATCTATGTGTGGCCGTGTGATGGCTCTGTGCTAGTGAAGGCAGGTGTTATCAGTGGGACTGTATATTTCTGAAAAGCAAGTGAGGAAGGAAGTTGCATATCCCGTAAAGGGGCCAGCACCAGGGCCACCAGAAATAAGCCACAGCTTAATCACTCCAAACCTTTGCTGCTCTAAAACAGGAGCAAAGCACAAGCCTCAATGTTAGCCATAGGAACTACCTACATATGACTGCAGATCTTAACTATTCATACATGACAGTATCTTAGGCAGAGATGAAAGCATGCCCTTCATGCACTTCTTCCCAATACATATAAGGCAGTTTAAAGTGATCTATCACTGTAACTCAGTAGACAATGATGCCAGAAGTTAAAAGAGAGGACAAATAAGATGGACAAATAACCACACCACAGTTTTCCCTGTTTAGTTTAAGAAAAAGGAAAAAAAACCTAAGAGTGACCCACAGAAGACTGGGGTATAGGACTCCTTTGGTTCCCAGGCAAATCTGGGTTCAATATCAGGCAGTCTCTGGATCTGTTTGTTTGTCAGCTGACATGACACCACATATAATGCAACTTAAGAGGAGGCTCTTTGAGAAAGGGAACTGGAAACTTACAAGTCTTCTCACAAAATTAAGGATTCTTTCTAAAGACATGTGAAAAGAGAAGAGGGAAAAAGGGTAAAGAGAGAAAGTAGGGGATGGACAGGCTTTTCCATTTATGCTTTAGATGGGATTTCCTGGAGTTCTGCATCTATGAACAGGCTCATAACAAAGTATTAAAGCTGTCCCAGAGCACAGTCAGGCTTGCTTCTCTGTCACTACGGGCTAACGCTGCATCACAACAGCAGCATCACATCGGCACAGTGGGAGCTGGCACTGGAAAAGGCAACTCAGACTTAGCACTGCTGAATGCTGAGCACTGAGGATTTGTGGTGGGGGACAATAATGGAGAGAGTGGCACAGTTACTGCCCAGAAAAGGACTGTTGGGAAGTACCATATATTAAGGAAAATTCTCTACAGATCACATATCCAGGGACAACAGCCTGACAGTAAGGATGAGCTTAGGTTACAACACCAAAGAAAGGTTCTTGGCTGTAAAAGCAACTGAGATACAGTACAGTCCTCAGGGACATGCTCAGTCCTGTGTACGCTAGTTACAATATTATTGGAAACGTGGTAACAAAATCCTGCAGACACTGTGGGAGTGATAACCCAAGTGGTTTATTCTGGGCCATATTTTTCAAAATCATTCATCATCCTTCTCCTCATCTCTACACAGCAGAAGACACATGAATATAGTTTCTATGTAAGACACAGCTAAGCACTACTGTAACAAAAGAGAGGAGAAATCCATTTCGTATTATCCCAGAAGACACGAGGTTGAAAAGAACATACCAAGGAAAAAGCCAAGCCATTTTATTTAGGTTCTCTAACCCTTCTCCCATGTTCCCCCTTTCTTAAGGATTCACTCTCTCAGCTTTGAAATGCTTAAAAGACAGAAATAGCAGCAGCATGCAAATTCCTAGAGGGGATCTCTGAAAATTAGCAAAAGATAGCAGCTGGAAATGCTCTAGTATGAAAAACATGAGAGTAAACAAAAGGAATTAAAAACAAAATATTTGTTTACCTCCACACTGAAGCAACCAAACAAACAGGAAGATGATTTTTAGATTAGGGATCATGATGGGGGGGTCAAAGGCTGTAAGAACACAACCAGACACAAAGATCCAAAAGGCAAAGGAGATGGGGGTTTGTCAGGTATTTTCATGCCAGGGCAGCTGGCTGATCCCCTCCTGTTTGCGAAGCGACAGGCGGGATGTACACACACTGCATTTGGCAAGCAGTTCCTGGCAGATGCAAGCTCTTCTGCTTTTCAGTCAGACTCCTCCCCACACCAGGGTTTGTACATTCTCTGTACTACAGCGATGGTGTTAGACCTACCAGCGAGTGTCCAAACGCTAGACCGCAAGCAGTTTAACACGCAGATCTTTGTTCCCTGATGCCTCTAAAATATCTCATGCATTTAAAACAAACTTTGTCACCTTCCACACTGACATGAAAACTCAAGTGATGGATCACCTGTTTTGCCTCCAACACGGAAAACCAGTACACACATGAGTAGTCAGTACAGAGCAATGGCTCTTCTGTACCCCTGACTCCACAAAATGGCCCTCCACAGCCAACTTCTCACTAAGTCCTTTCTGAGGAAGGCGCTCACATTCACAGAGTGACAACAACCAGACAGCAAATTCGTTCTGAACAGCTGGACTATTTCAGATCCACACCGTGCTGGCTCTGAATCAGCTTCACAATGCAGGCAAGCTTTAAGTAACCTATCGTAGGCAAATCTAAGGAGAGCCCTTTGAAGAAGAAAAACCACGTTTTGTGGGAGGCTCCTGCCGCCTATACTCACAAAGAGTCTTTGATTTTCAATGAACGCTTGTTTTTAGCTAAGACATCTGCAATGCAACAACTGAGCAGCATCTGACTCATAAAAACTCCTGTGGCTGAGAGGTCTTCACTTCTCTTTAGGCAGCTTCCTCCTTTCACACGTCTTGTGAGACAATTGCACTGTCCACAAGAAAGCACTCTGCTGCAGCTTCAAGGGTGCCCACTCACATGGGGCGCTGTGCTGCAGAGACTGGTGGGAGATGGCCATGTGGGGAAAGACCTAAGGCAGCAGATCAGCCTGTAAGCTTGGTGTATTCAAAAGCACCATCAGTTGTTTTATCCCTCCAGACTTTGTAGGAACAAGGTTTCCTCCAAACAACCTTTGGTTTAGAGCATTTTTCCTCCTGTTCAGCCTGGGACAGGTCCCCAGGAGGAAGGGGTCTTGACACAGGGGGAGGCATAGCAGCTGCATGATGCCCAGAAATGGCCCCAGTACCTTGCTGAGAGCCCTGACAGATGGGGATAGGAGAAAGTGGCTTTGTGTGGCTTTGCAAGGCTGGTGCAGCAGCTGCACTCCTCCAGGGAAGGTTTAGCTCAGATTAACCAAAACCAACTCCTCTCCCCGAGACATGCTGATGTGAGCTGCACAGGGCTGGTCTCAGCTGGAAATCACTCCTCACAGGTCTTAATGCTGAGCAGCAAGGACAATCAAAAGCGGTAACAAGACACTTGGGGCCCACTTGGTATTTCAGATATGGAGGCACAGATCAGGCAGCTGTGGCTTTGGGGTTACAACAGTATTCTTCAGCCTTTCTAAGGCCTGAACAGCATCTCAAGGTAGTTGGGGCAGGGAGGGAGAAGGAAGCAGAGGCTCACTACTTTCCTGTGGAAGAACTCTGCTGAATTGTGAGGGCTTCCTCGGCTCTCATATCATGTTCATCCCCATGGTAGCACACAGCTTTGTAATTTCCAGTATTGATGTATTTCTAGAGGACAGAACATGCTGCTCCTGCCAGTGATGTGTTTTAACTGTTATCAGCATTTATCTGCTTCAGGAATTCAGGGTGATAAGTGGATTAAGTGCGGTAGGTTTGTAGGGCTGCTAGGTCAACATCGTCCTTCCGTCCTTTCTGTTCTCTTACTATAAACAACCCTGTTGCCACTCAAAATGCCAAGTCCTAGAAATATCACTGTCTGGAATTAAAAAAAAAATAAAAAATCTAGCATTTCAAAAGAGATCACACATAAGACTCAGCTGTGGGATTAAAGGCACAGCCAGGCCAGAAATACATTCACTGGTGGGATTTGCTATGGTAGAGCTCACTGAAAAGAAATGGCTTTGAAACGACTACCCAGCAGCTATTAACTGCGAGACAGGATGACATTCTGTTCCTTAGAGCCTAAAGGGAGCCTGAATCTTTGAATGTTAAATTCTAATTCAATTTGGTCTGGGGATTCTGAACTGAGTTTTAACCCTGGAGACATAAATGGGAGGAAGATGAGGAAAAGCTGGGGAGTTGCTATTACCAGCCTGTAGCAGGACTGAACTGATCGCCCTAAAACTTAGGTGGAACTAACCAGGATACCTGTGCCAAAGGAAATAAATTAAGAAGCTCCAAAGGAATAGGTCATTGTATGCCCTTCACTCATGCATTATACAGTACATCGGTGCATGTGAGCCAGTCCCTGCAGCATGGTGAGGGGGGCACTGCCTGGCCAGTTGTAATCCCACCACAGCACTGACTGGCCAGGATCTGTATGGCTTGGTCTGTCCTTTGATGCAGTGAATGCTGACACTTCCTGAAATTAAACAGAGGATTGGGGTAGATTCAAGCCAGTTTCTGCCTGTAGCTGAAAAGTGGCTATTAATTTCACTCAAGCACTTTAAAAAGCCCACCATAGTGGCCAGCATTCCCAATGGTGAGGAAAAGCACGTTGTTCTGGCATGCACCACCAACAAGTTTGGGCAAGTGCAGAACCTACCAGAAGTGCCGGTTCATAGCTGCGTCCAATGTACACCCACAAGTCCAGGCACACACATGCACACACACGAGCCCACACATGCCCTCACAGCCAACTCCAGGGAAAGCATTAATTCAAACAAAAAGGCTGCTGCTAGCCAAGGCAAAAGCAATGCTGCAGAGACCACAACAAAGCCTCTTTATTGCTGAAGCGTTTAACACCACAACCATCCAAAAGAGGAACACCACTTGGCGCACAGAAGAGCTGCAGCAACTCAACGAGCCTGATTGCACAGAGCGTTTCAGAGCATTCCCCAGCACGGCAGCTCTGGGTTTGCTGCCTTGTCAGAGACCAGCTCAAACCCCCATCGCTGGAAAGCCAGCCAGCGGCAACATGTGCACCTCTGAGGATTCACAATCTCTTTGACTCCTCTAACCCCAGACTCCAAGGCATACAGTTTCCCTGTCTGGCGGCAGGAGTGATAGCAGAGCCAGTGTGAGAGGGCCGTACCTCTGCCAGCATTTTTACCACTGCTGTGTGTCGAGTGCCTTTCAGCAGGGCTGGATGATGCTGAGGTAAAAGCTGCCAATGCCCTCGCTATGCTTCTATCCACTGAACTGCTCTAGGGAAAAGAATGATCAGTGACTTGATGGGAATACAGAAAATTAGAGGTGTTGGCACCACCGTGGGGAAGGGAGGGACTAATTCCTTTTCACCAGCAAAACAAGTCTCCCTCAGGAATCATCTACTGCTTTTCCTCTGCTCACCTTGTGGGAAGATTCCCAGGGTTGAAGTTACCACCATAGGTCTGGCACACTCTTACGGCCGTGCCTCAGCCTCGCGGTGCTCCCACCCGTTCCTCCTTGTGTGGCAAGTTGTGGCCAGCGGGAATTTGCCTGGCGGGAGAGCTTTGCCTACTCAGGGTGACACCTTCCAGAAGAACATCTACCTGCCCGGGCCCGGGGCTGAGGCTAGGCCAGGCCACAGCGGGACCTGTTAACTCCGCCTGATCCAGGGGGTTAAATCTCCCCGCGGGCAGGCTCCCCCCGCACCTGCGGGAGGCTGAGCCGCGGACACCGAGCCCCGGTGCGGCCGTGCCCCGGCGGGCCGGGCAGGGAGGGGCGGAGGCCGCTCCCGCCGACCCACGCCCTCGCCCACAAGATGGCGCCGCCGCCCCGGCCGCCCCCTCCCTCCTGCCTGCGCCCGCCCACCCACGGGCCCAGGGCACCGGAGGAGTCGTAACCCTGGAGAAAACGAGCGCAACTAGGATCCACTTAAGGCAAAATTAATGCTAATTAACCGTAATCAACAGCTCGAGGAACAACTTTTACTCGGCAAGCTGCAGATACTGCAGTCGCGGTTCGCCCGTCAGGCAGGAGCAGCAGAAGATGGGGTGTGGAAAAGGAAAATGAACCTGTCTGCCGTGGGTGTCACCCTCCCCGCTGCGTCCGGCACTTGTCGCCCTTCTCTGCGCCAGAGGTCACTGTCCCCCCAGGCCAGTTCATCCTCCACACGCCTCCTGCCCCACCAGCGGACACTCCCCTCGCAGCCCCCTCTGGCAGCGGCAGCCGAGTCGCTTCTGCTGAGCCTTTTTGGGGGGCAGCAGCCCCCAGCCGGGGGGCAGAGCACAGGCAGCTGCCGGCAGCATTGCCTCCAGCCCTGGCACCGTCTCCACACTCACAAGCCACCCCTTCTATGCCGAGGGTGTTCTGTAAACTCCTGCCAGTGCTACTGAGGAGCAGTTTTATTATGAATGACAATTCTCGGCTTGCAGATGCCTCTTGGCACCACACGCGGATGCTTCCCACCACAAGCAAAGCCCAAGTACCTATTTCATGCCGCTGACCAGTGATGCTTGCACTAGTCAAGGTGCTGGTAATGATGTTCAGCTTGCTGTGGTGGCCTCAGCAGGGGCAGGCTCAAAGGAGTGTCCCCACAAACAGCCACACACACACACACCTCAACATCCCCCACAGGAGCATGAGTGCAGGAGTCACAGGCACACAGCCCTCCCACGGTCACAGGATGTGTCACCAGCCCCCCCAATGCCACCACCAGGCCAGCCCAAACTTTCTCACGAGCAGCAAAAATGCTGGGGGTAGGATACTGGGCAGGAGCACTGCCAGCAGTGCTCTCCTGAAACAGGAGCCCCTGAGCCCAAGCTGCATGCCTTGAGGTGTGCACATCATGCTCTGAAACTGTCCTGAGTGAAGGGCTGTGCAATCCACTGCTGGGGGTGAAGGGGGGAGGGAGGCAAGTCTGGCAGGTGCTGGGTCCTGTGGAGGGCACACACAGGGAGGATCATGTTGGACAAGATGGCAGCAGTTGCAAGGGAGCTGCAGGACTGGTTCCTGCCAGCAGTGGCTTCGCCAGATGGCCCTTCTGGTCTTGTCTGTGCAGGGAAAACTGCTTGGGCCTCAGCCCTGCTCCAAGCCAGCCAGCTGTGCCAACCCCAGCTCCCTGCAGCCTGGCAACAGTTTGTGACTGCCCTCAGCTACCCAAGCCTGCCCCACAGCTGACTCCCAATCTAAGCGTCCCCTAAGCTTGTTCAAGAAGTCCCTCCACTCCCTTTCACCCAAACCACCTCATTCCCTTGCCTGCTCTTTCTCTCCCTTTTTCTGGGTTTTGTTTTTTATTTCTTTTTCCTTTTAAAAGTCTTCCCTTTTTTTTTAATTTGGGACCCATTCTTCATCCTGCAGGAGCTTTTCAGCTCAGATCATTGGAAGCAGAACAGGCAGCACAGCTGCTGTGACCCTGGGAACCAGCATGGACCCCCACAGTGGACACTTGAGTGCAGTCACACCTCACTTTAGATTGGCACAGCTTTCCTCATGCGCTCCAGGCTTCTGCCAGCTCCCAGGAGGAAATCTGGGAAAGGATTAAGTAGCTAAGTATCTCATTGGCAAGTGAATATACTGGGGTTTTTTCTTTCTATTAATTCCTCAACTTTGCTTTGATTGTGGACTGTGGAGAATATGCAGGCTGATACAGCTGTAATAGCACACCCTCCTAGGGTGGAAAAACAAAATTTTGCCACCAGGCCCTATTCTGGCTATGAAAACTAAATAAAGGATCCTGGCAAAAACATGTGCTGGAAGAACCACATCTCTGCTAGGATTTTTGCCAATACAGAAATGTGTTTCATTCTGTTTTCCTCCCTACCCCTGAATTTCCCACCTGCTGTCTACATTCCTGGCTGACAGTACTACAGGACAAGGTTCTGTAGTTTTGACCTAATGCAAGAGAAACATCATTGGGTTTTGTTTTTCAAACCCTTACAGACCACTACTGAGCGCACTGGGAGCATCCAAGGCTGCTGTAGGCCATGGGGAGACCTGGGAGGGGTTTTGTGAACCTCCCTGAGGGCCTGGAGGTTAGACACTGGGCCTGAACCGACTCCAGCCCCTTCAATGGAAGGAGTTTTCCTCTCCCTGGAGAACTGCATGATGACAGATGTGAGTCCCACAGGGATGAGAAATGCAAAAAACCCTGGAGCATAAGAAGCATATCCCATCTGCATGGAGACACAAACCTCAGTGGAAGCAAGTCCATGGAGTTGAGACTATACAAATACCACAGCAGGGCTCAGACACCTTCTTCTGTGACTAATTGTATCTCCACTTGCTCTTTATATATATATATATATCTGCATGCACATACATGTACCCACATTTTATACCTAGCTACTAGTACTGCTGAGGTTTCCCTAAGGCAGTCACTCTGTGTCCCCCTACAGCCCAAGTAGCCATACTGAGACTCTCTAGACTCTCTACCACAGCTGGACCCATGGCTTCCCCTGCAGACCACTCTCTCCTCACTCTGTACACTCTGGGGAGATCCCTCCCCACCCCAGTACTGCTTCCTTTATTATCTCTGCCCAGCTGTGGTTTATAAGTTGTTTGAATCTTTTCTAGGAACAGATAAAGATCACAGTTACCCAGAATCCAAAAACACAGCTTGAAATGTGGTTAGACTGTGCCCTACTTTCATTGAGTTCAGAGCAAGGCTCTGCCAAGGTGCTCAAGGGAGATGAGAAGAGAAAGACCCACTTCAGCAAACCACCCCTTCCCCCCAGCCCAAGAAACAAACTTAACACATCCCCCTCCAAACCTGTTGCATCTGTTCAAACCACATTGCCTCCGCTCCTGGTTTGCCCAGGACTTGCAGGTGAGCAGGAGCCTGGGACACATGCTGTCCTGCACTGCAACACTTGACACAGGCACAGGCACATCCCCAAGCTGAGAGAGGTGCAAGGGATTCACTAAATCAGGGCCATGATGATGGCAATGCAGAGTGTGCTGCAGATTAAGAACAAGATGTGTTGGTAGAGTTTTTACCATCCACATGCTCACTGACAGCTTCTCCCCATAGCAACTTGCCCTAAGCTGGGTGAGCTGCAGAAGTGGAAGTGCTGCCTGGGACTTCCCTCCTGTGAAAAATCCCCTCCCTGGGAAGTTCACACTGGGTTTCAGAGCTGCTGTGTGGCTGTGCCTCCAAGGTGAGATGGCTCACTTGCACTGTCAGGCTCCTCTTACAACAGTATTTCCAGGGATCTGCAGTGATCTGGGAAGGGATACTGCTGAATAAATGCCAGGGATTTTTTTTTTCCTTTTCTTGAGTGGTGCCAGCCCATAGGACCAACCTGCAGACAAGGATGTGTGTTTCCTGCACCCATTTCGCCTGTGGTCTGATTCTGATAACCCTGGGCTTTTCTCACATGCACTGATGGTGTTCAGAGGAGGTGAGACTTGGCCAGGAGAGAACACCTTGCAGATACATACCTCCAGCTCTGTGACTTTCTCCAAAGTATAGGATCTTTTCTGAGTGATTCCACCTAGATTCCACATGGAATATATGGAGCAGTACACAGACAAGCCACTTGCAGACACTAATATTTCATTTCAAGGGTATTAATTAACCCTGCTTGGAAGGGCTTGTTTCAAGGCAAGGATCAAAGCAGCAAAGGGGTATTTCTGCTGGTGCTCTGTTAGAGGTAGAAACAGTGAGGTGTTTCAGGAGAAGGGTTTGCTGCAGTCAAGGCCATAAAGAGATGCTGAAGATGGTTTCATCTGAAAGATAGTACAGTCCAAGATCATTATGGTATTTAGTAATGCCATTTACAGGGACTGACTTGAAGAGCCTTGGAAGGAAGAATGAAAAAATGCCAGCAAACACATTAGGATCTCCTGCAAGTTTTTTCATCCTATTGAAAAGCTTTGTTGGAAAGAATGATGAGAATGGTAATAATAAGGCACTATAATTATACCTGATCCTTCTATAATCTCTCTCTCTCTGCAGAGTTCGGGAGCACTTTACTGCTATTATTGGATTTGAACAGTCCCATCTGGATAACATACGACTGATTTGTTTGCATGACTTATTTTAGGTATCTCAGCACGTACATTAGAGTTGCCTTTGTATCTGGTTGATTCCCTGCACAGTCTGGAAGAGCAGAAAAAGATCTGCAGCTCATGTTTGCCACCGCCCCATTCTCCCATCCCAATGCCACGGAGAGCTCCTTACAGAAGACCAAGGATAAAAGGAACCACCAGTCCTTCCTAACTCAGCTGTACAACTGTAGTACTGAAGCACTTAGAACATGGAGGCTGGATACCAAGAACACCTGGATTTGCACCTGTGTTATTCTAGGCTTGATATTCCAGGGATTCCAAAACAACTGAAGATGCAGTGAAAGTCTAGCAGCAAGGACCTGACAAATACCTTATGCTCTGTGACCAGAAGAGCTGCTACCTGAACCCTTTAAACAATTGGATGAGCTGCATGTTTCCAGCAGACAGACCCAGGGAAAGCATGAAGGGTGCTCATGTCTTTCTGGATTTAGCATTCCTTGCAACAACATCTCAGTTATAGAAATGCTGGTAAACTCTGGCTGCAAATCCCATTCACCATGTCATTAAATGAGTGACCATCAGTGTCACAAACCTTGTCCCCTTCCAGGAGCTTGTGAGTGTGAAGATGGGCACTTGCTACTTCACTCTGCCAGGGCCAGGAGAAATGAGACATAATTGAAAATAACTCAGCCCATACTTAAAAACCTTACATAAAATCAAGATTTTAAAGTAACAAATATTAAAAGCACAATAAAAAAAACCTGTTTTACATGAGTTGGACAGTTTTCAGTCTGAAATTCACAGCAATTTGTTACTAGTTTGCAGTTCAAGGAGGGAATGTCCCTTTCAGACTGAATCACCATAAGACAAGCTCAAGTTTCCTGATCCTTTTGTTCCTCTCACCACATTTTAGAGATTGTTTTTTCTTCTGTGAACTGAAGAAGGGTTTTCTCCTGCATCCCTCATACATCCCACCTGGCTTTACTCGTAAGGACAGACGAGGTTTCCAATGTCTGCCTATCCCTAAGGCTGTGGGACATCTTGTGGAGGAGTTTAAGAGGACCCATTAGCCCTGTCTAGTTTTCCCCTACTTAATTTTTGGAGTATTATATCCAGTCTCCTCACTTGCATTCTCTTAGATTCTTCAGAGCCGTCTCTGTCAATTTGTTTACTTCTAGTTTATTTTTAAAAGACAAACCCCCAATGGACATAAGCTCTCAAGTCCCTTTTGAAAATGCTGTCTTCTCTGTAAGTGCTTTGTTTGTGATCCTTTCCAATCCTTTAGGCTATTGTTTACAAGCTGGAAGGCATCTGCACTTGGGCTAATCATGCCTAATGCCAGCAATTCCCCCAGCATGATTTGTTGCATGAGCCAGTGGGAGCAGGGTTTGTTTTGATTACGTTTAGTGCGGAAAACCCACATTTTGCTCGCATCAGCCTGACAAAACAGGGAAGCCTAATCCAAAATCTTCAGAGAGGAACAATAATCTGGTCATTGATTTCAGTGGTATCTGGGACCAGCTCAAAGACTGAGAGCTCTGATGGCAAGGATGGTGTCTTGGGAAAGCAGGTAGCCCAGGAGGCAAAATATTTAAAAGAGTATGCATGTCACTTGCTCTGGGATGGATGAACCTAGGAACCTGCCAGTGCTTTGTTTCTCAGAGCTCTGCAGCTCCTTTTTGACATGCAGTTAGTCAGGCTGGGAGCCTCCAGCTCTGCCCCAACCAGCCATCACCTTGGGCTGATGCTAGCCTCCCCCAGTGCCCTCAGCTGACAATTCAGGCTCCTCCATTCATTCTGAATGATGGCAATGTTTTTATCCTCAGCCTGTGCTGACGCTAGCCTCCAGGCATCAGATGGGTGTCCCAGTTTTTCTGCTTGTGAAAGCTGGGAAGAAGCGCCTGAGGGCTGCTCCCTTTGGGGCTGCCATCAAACTGCTGGGGCATGCAACTGCACCGCAGGGGTGGGGTACAGGTCTGCCAGGTGCAGACCCCTCTGTCTCAGGAGGCCCAGCACAGGTTCTGGGAGCTCAGCACAGCTGTCCCTCACCGAGCCACCGGCTCAGCTGGCCTGGGCTGCCCCTGTGCCGCTGAGCCTCAGGCTGAGCCTAGGCTGGCTTGTTCCCACACTCCTGTCATAGCAGAGGTCTGCCCTACAAGGCATGGAACTCAGAGCTCCACCTGGATCCTACCTCTCCCCTATTTCCCGACTCTGCTTTTCCTCCTCCAGAGGTGCTCCATCAATCACCATTAATCCCTTTCTGTACCCACACAGAGGTTAGCCTTGCTGGTGGCCTGTGGAAGAGATTCCTACAGCTTAAGCTACTATATGTCACATGAAGAAATGTCTCTTTTTGAGTCTTGAACTTGAGTATCTCATCAGATGCCTCCCTGGATTTTTAAGAAAACACATGGTCACCTACTCCATGGCATTTAGGCTTTACAGATCTCTGCCACAGACCTCAGCCATCTCTTTTCTGGCTGAAGAGTCTTACTATCGAGCCAGCCCTCGCACGGGAAGCGTTTGGAAGTACTTTGCTTTGCCTGAATCAAAACCTCAGCTCCGCCAGCCCCAGCTGAGATCAGAAGGCAGCAGGAGCCTGCCAAGACCCAGGCAGCTCTGCAGGGAGGCATCGGGAGTTTCACAGCGACTCTGCCACATCTCCCTCTCCCTCTGACACCTGCTTTCTCTTTGAAGGCTGCCCTCAATAGCCCGGCCTTTGCACCAGGGAATGGCACAGGGCAGGCAGAGATCTCCAGTGCGTGCAGTTTTAACTGTACAGATGCCAAACATCTAAGGAACTGAGGCAAAACGAACTCAATCATACAAAGCTGCCACATTCTCCTAACCACGGTGTGTTGTAAATTAAGGGGTTTAGCACACTTAAAGACTAATGACACAAATGCACATTTTCAGAGGGACATCAGGGTAAGGGTCAAAACTGAGATCCAGCTGTGTGTACACAGGCTTTATTTTGAAGCTTGACTACCTAAGAAGAGTTCATTTCCCAATCACTGAGGATGACCAAATGTTAATACGTTTTTAAAGTGTCTTTGCACAAACTTGTGTCTTTTGGTGAATCCTGATCCCTAACGACATACAGACCCTTATGTCAGAGGTAATCAAGTATTATTACAAGAGCTGATGGCTGTGGGGCCCCTCCTGAGCACACACATGCATACATATGGAAGTTATTAGCAAGTTCCAGTGAAGAATTTTGGGAAATTAACCCTTGGGGCCCCAGAGCACTACCAAAAGACAGCTAGTTGGGAGCAGACAAAGAACAGTTTCCTGCTGGATGCCTGCAGCATATTGGGACTGAAATCCAGACCCTTCACAGCATGGTAGAGGAAGCCCCTCTCGTAAGCACTAAACTTTTCAACTTCTGCTGTTAGGAAGAACACTTGAAAAAAACCATCTGCAAAGCCTGTGTAAGTTTCCTCGACAAACTGAAATGAGTCAGCTGGAGAAATGTATAACATACCATATAAAAATGCAAACAATTTTCTTATATTCCCCAAATGGTGCTCAAGAGGTTGTGAGGAAGTTTGCAATTTCTTTTTAAGTCCCCTTAGGAGCCACCAAAAGAAACATTTGGATACAGACCACCAGGAGCTACTCCTACGTGACAGAGGGACTGGTTCAGAGGCAGGGTCATTAAAGTGAACATCTCCCATTCTAATGAAAGCAGCAGGACAATGTTACCCCATGGAAGTAAATTCTTACCGTTTTGCTTTGTACATCTTTTTTTTCAAGAGCTGAAAGAAAAAGGTTTCTCTTCCAACATCCAAGCAGAGAATGAAGGACTCTAATGCTTGTCTCAGCCAATGCACTTTTCACTTTCCTGTTCTTTCTGCATTGATTTCCTTTCTTGCACCAATCCTGATCTGCAGAGTGACCTCTCCTTGGGAATAATGAGGATACTCACACATGATGTGCTTTCAACTTCCACAATATAACAATGCTTGGCAGTAATTCACTGCTTTTCATCCACAGATCTCAAATCAATTTGCTGCAGCCCTGCATGGAATTTACTTACTTGTAAGACTGAGACAAGTGCTTGCTGTGCAATTAAAAAAATAAAAATAAAAAGGAACAAAATAAAGTAGACTTTATTAAAATCCAAACTATTTCTTTCTCCCATGGTGTGATTTTCCTAAAGCGCAACCCAGGCCATAAATAGGGCTCTTCTGAGCCCCCAGCTATACAACCCAAGATGCTCATTTGCGGCCAAATGAGAACAGTTCACAGCCAGGTCAGAGCAATACCGTTAGAAAGCTCTTCCCTTAGTGAGGTATAACCTGGCCAGAAAACAGAAGCATTCCTGTGCTCTAAACATGGTTCTAAACATGGAAGAAATTATACTGCTCCTCCATCCCCCTGCTTTCTGAAAGGAAGGCAGGAAGGCAGCCAAGGCACCTCAGCAGTCACCCTCAAGAAAGAAAAGGATCGAGGGGTGGATGTGATGCCTGGGCCAGCAGATCCAGTCCCACTCCTCCATGGCAGAGAGGGAGAGCAGATGACCCTGCTGAGGCAGGGCCTTCACCCAAGAGCCTGAGAACAGTCCCAGAGGTGCCCAGAGCCACCTGAGATGCTGGCAGCAAGCAACACTATGCCCACATGTCAGCCACCCCAGGGCACACAAACCCTGCAGAAATGAATAACCCCAGCTCCTGCTTTTGCACTGGGCTGAGACGCAGTAGCTGCAGGGCCACCGAGCTGCCTCTGGTCTCCCTGCAGCTGGAAGGAGCAGGCAGCAAGGACAAGATCACCATTTTCCCTGACACTTACCTAACTACCTTTGTTCATAAGCCAATGCCCTGAGACAGGCAGACAGGCACCTCACCGCCAGCAGAGCAACAGAGCCCTCCAGAGAATAATTCAGAGTGTCTAAGTTAGGCTCCTGTGATTCATCACAGCCTGTATCTCTCTCTGTGCTGACCACACACTTTAGTTCCTCAGATAAAACAGCTGATCACAATCAAGAAAATTCAGTGTACTCTTCCCCTGTTCGACTTTTTTCTTCCATACAGGTCTAAAGAGGAAAGTCAGCATGAGCAAAGCAGGCTGCCTGCCCAGCTATGGATGTTCAGCAGCATGGAAAATGGTTTGGCTCAAATTTTAGAGTATCTGAATTTCTTTTTTTATGTAGCTGCTTTCAATTCACTTACTTTGAAGACATCATACGGACTATCCCTGAAATGAACCATGACCCTGTTTAAGCCAACTCTGTTCCTCCCATGTGTACTCATACTCACCAGTTCAAGTTCACTAATGCTGTGTCCTGTTCTAAGATCTTGAATTACTCAGTCTTTTTCAAACACTCAGTATAAATTTTAAGGTACAGAAAAAACTTTCTAAAAATGTAGGGCTGAGATTTTCAGAAGTATTCTCTGTTTAGAGAATTCTTCAATTAATTACACTACAAGATGAATTTAAGTTTAACGTTCCCACCTAGAACCACTCATTTATGCTCTGCTTTTGTTCCTTATGAGAAATTCGCTTGTTCAGTTTCAGTTTGATTACCAAGCCTGGACACTAAACTAACTGGGCTTCCAACATTACAAGGGAATGAAATTACTGCCACGTATTCACTGACTTTTAAAAATCAATATAAAAATTTTATTAAAATTTTAGAAGTTTTATATAAAAAATTCCTTGCCTTTTCAGAGGCAAAACCAAAACATCTTCTGATGCTCGACAGATGGCAGCAGCACACTATCAGATGAGCTTAAGAAAGGGTGCAGGATATCATCTCTTCACACCCTCCCAGGGCAGATACAACTCTCCAGATCAGGGTTATCTCTGCAGGAATGCCATGCCCTTAAGTACAGCATAACCCATCTTCACTCTCAAAAATCCAATCAAATGAAGCAATGCAAAAGCCAGTGAAGCTGCATGTATCGTACACGGCTGCAATGGTTTCACTTTGTGCACAACACCGGCCTCTGAAGTAACAGGCATCACATTTGTGCTGCAAGAAGTAAAATGTGCTCTTGCTCCACCACAGCTCGGTGGGTCAGCACAAGGGTCATGCCCATCGATGTCCAAGCTGCACTGCTGTGGGACTGGACTCAGCTGCACTCCACAAGGGTAGTTTTGAGGCAGAAATGAGCTCAAGCACTTAGGGGTTGAAGAGAACATAGGGCTGACCTGGGAGGACAGACAATTCACCTTTTTCTGAAGCTTTTAAGTTATAAATGGAGAAAAGAGCAGGACTTGGTGGCAGTGGAAATGCCTGCTCTTCGAGTCTGGCTTTACCCCAGGCATGTCTGGGGAAAGTTACGCTCACTGTGTATGTATGAGGACGCATCTGTCACAGCCACTGGGTTCAAGCTCTAGTCTCTCTGCCCTCCCCCTTTCTCTCCCAGCAGCCAGTCCTGCCTCACTGGTGTGTCACATATCCCACCAGCGCAGCCATAAAAGAGGCGTCTCGCTTCATCTCCCATATGCATGGCATCATCTCCCAGCCCAGGACAGAGAGGGGCTGGGGCCAACACTCCCCTCTGACCCTCCCCTTCTGTCCAGGGGTGAGAACACCTCTTCCCTCAGACACATCCCCAGGGAGCCCCCTAGCCCTGCTCTGCCCTCCGTCACGGCACCAGCAGGGAGGCTCCGGCAGCACAGTTCTCGCAGCGTGGGCACTGTCCGGCGGCTCCGGCACAAGGGCTCAGAGAAGACCAGGGGAGTTCCCCCCATCTCATCAAAGTGCAAGGGGTTGTTCCGGGTCCCCGCCACCACCAGCTCCAGCAGCCGGACCACACAGTCTGAAAACCAGTTCTTGAGGCGGAAATAGCCCTCCTGAAAAGAGATTCGAAGGCTGACGGGGCCCGTGGGCATCCGCACGCTCAGGCTGAACAAGCAGTTCCCCTGCGAGCTGTCCCGCACCAAGTAGGTGCCTACAGGCTCCCGCTGGAGCTTGGCGTGAGCCTCCCCCACAGACAGGGGGCCCCAGTAGAAGTCACTGGCCTGGAGGATATTGAGGGATCGCTCCAGGACTTCCCACTCGCAGCTGCGAAACATCCGGAAACGATCGGGCAAGCCGGGTGGCGCGGGGCTGGGGAGAACGCTGCGATGCTGCCTTTGCAGACGAGAAACAGTGGTGTGTGTGTTGTGCAGATCATCTGGCCTCCCTCTGATCATCTCTCAAAGAGCCCATGAATCCTGGAAAGACGCTGCCTTTACCATGCTTCCTCCTTTGCATCCAGCCTGCGGGACAGAAGGAGAGTGAGGCAAACCCAATACCTTCTTCAACCTGGGCAAGATGCTTCCCAAGGCAGAAAGACCAGCAGAGTACCAAAGAGAGTACCAAAGAGCTACTGCATGTCACCAGCCTCAACTGTGGGGACAACCAAGGATATGTCTGTGGAAAGGGCTCCAGCTTGGAGCCCTTTCCTCCCTTGTGGTTGTGCCACCAGCACAATGTGGCACTTTACAGAGCTCTGCATCCATTGGGTTTCTATGATTCACAGCTAGGGGCTCCTGCACACCCTCCAGCAGGCTAGTTTGAACCCGGCAGATCTCAGCATTTCAAGATTTCGTCCCTTGGATGTTTGGGACTCTTCACAGTGGCCTTGAGATTGGAAAGGTGAAATGACACCACAAATCAAAAGGGAAATATTTCCTAAAGCAGGAGAAGCAGGAAAGTATAATTTACTCTGTGAAAGTGAAAGGTAGAAAGGTTTCTCACACTTCTCCAACCATTTCTTCAACAAAAACATTGACAACAGGACTTGTTAAATGCAGAAGACTACCATGAATGAGTTCACTTAACACTGGTACCAGACATTGCCAATGCCCTTCCAGACTCTTAACTTCTGTTTCTTCCAGAAGGGCAACACCCTCTGCCTGCAGACAATGCTGCCCTCTCCCAGTCACCATCCTCTAATGTACTGTCATGACCCTGCTCATCTCCTGCACCTTATGTTATCACCAGGCTGTTTTCAGAAATACAAATTTCTGAACCCAGTGTTGCCATCAGCCATCCAAGTCACTTCATATATATAAAAAAATACATATTCTAAATGTGTGTGTCTGTAGAGGCACAAACAAAAAAACCACAGCCCTAAGCCAGAGGCTCATTCTGTGTGAGAAGCTGATCTGTAACATACCACTTCCCCAGGCCTGACAAGTCAGTAGCTCGCTGCCAAATGCTGCCCTCGCTCCCTTGACATACTCCATTAACCCAGTCATACTCACTCACAGCACAGCCATGCTTGGAGCAGAACAGAGTGCTGGCACAGCCTGCAGCAGAGGAAGAGACACACTTCATCTCCAGCAGTCTCCCCCCACCACAGACTTGCCAGAGCATCAGGGCTTTTATCAGGCAGACAGCCCCCCAGGGAATGTGCAGGGACCTGTGCTGGGCTTGCACTGCAGGGAGAACTTTATGTTAAGCTTAGCTCCTTGCAAAGGTCCTCTATCTCACACCCTTTGCCAGCCATTCAAAAGCCTCACATTCCTTTTGGTGCTGGTGCCAGCTGGGTGGCCATGCACACTCTGCACCCTGGGAGATGACAAACAACTTTCCTTCACACGGGCACAGTAGTAAGGGAGAGCAGGCATGCGCCTGGCAATGCCATACTGCAGACATATTTTCTAGTCTAACATCTCTCTCAATATACAACAGTAATACCAATAATGTAGCTGCCAGGCATGTTTCATATATGGAGCCATAAGCATCCTTTCCAAGAGCAGCCTGGGAAGCTTATCCAGCTTATAGCCCTGGGATTTGCAGTCCACAAGTCACTAATGTCCCTGGTACAGTTCTGAATGCTGTTGATCCTGCCCTCTAGGTAGTTTCATAGTAGGAGGGAAATTCCATGCTGAGAGAAAGGTGGGAGGGGTAGGAAGGAGTTAATCAAATTGGGTTTTTCTCTTTTCCATTAAAGAAAAAAAAAAAAAAAAAAAAAAGGCAGCACTTGAAAGCTGCTCAGACCATTCAGAAAGTCAGAATAAATCTTAGGTGAGGGTGATTTAATGAGCAGGATGCAAACACAGTCACCACTACAGCAACAAGGGCCATCTATCACCACCAAAAACTCAGCACAGAAGGCACCACAAGGAGTTGCAGCATCTCTGTCCCTCTCCTCTTTGCTGGGTGAGGAAGCTATAAGGCCCTCTGACATTAGCTCTTATAGAAAACAAAGGTTATATGCCAGGTGCCTCCAGGGCTGTGGCTACAGCTTCAAAAGGAGTGATAAATAACTTTCCTAAACAGCAATTTCTCTTGGGTCCAAATGGAAACTTTGCCAATTTCACAGGTCAAGGTTGGAAATTTAATTCAAGCATGAAAACAGAAGCAGACAGCTGTCTTTCATTTCCAAGCTGGTTTTAAAAATAACAACAAATATATAATTTGTTTAAGGCTGCAGATGCTATTTGACAGAAAAAAAACCCCAAACCGGTTTGTCCCAGTTTTCAACCTTGAGTCATTCACCCAAGTCCTTTAAGAAAAATCCACTGCTACTAGAAATCTGACTGACTAAGAACTGAGACTGTCATTTCAAATTCAAAGTAAATGTAAAAATAGCACCTTGACAATTTGTTCACTTGGATTGAAATCTACATGTAGGTCAGAACCTCAGATGGGGGGAATTTGTTTAGCTTCAGTGACCCATTTCCAAGAGATAAGTGCCTGGCCTGCAGCACAGTATTAGTTACAGTAACATTAGCCCTAGAAGTGCTTCTTAATACCACCTTTAAGGTTCACTTTTAATGGGTCAACAGGTCCTAGGCATACATGGCCTCCCACATCAAGGAGGACATGCCGACCCAGGATTAGGAATAAACCAAGCCAGGGGTGGAATAAAACACACATGCATAATTAGTTCTGCTGACCTGTCACACTACAATTTGCTTTCCCTCTTCTCCCCTCCAAAAAAACCCAAAAAACCCCAACGCCCAAACAAGTTACTACCTCCCTTCTGCAAGTCAGAACAATGCTTACAGCCAAAGCAACATACCCTAAAAAGCTGGCATCCTGCTAATTAAAAGGCTGGATAAGTTTCCTCAGACTTTCTGATTTAGTGCAAGTTCAAGAGCTTTTTAAAATAAGTGCTCTTGACACAGGGCATTCTGCTTTCCTCCACACTCACAGCCCAGGCAAGGCAGCGTATTTTATATAAGGAGACAATTCTAGTAAACCAGGGGACTGTACACAACGTGTGGTGTCAGCCAAGCCAACCCTGCACCCTGGGGCTTGACAAATCTGGCATGTTTAACATCAGCCTCAAGTACTCAGCTATGATGCATCCTCGCTCTGTTCTTCCAGGATACTTGAAAAAGCTTACCTCTTTGTCTTTGCCACCCATAGGGATGAGTTTCTCGATGTCAGGACTGGAAGTGGTCCAAATTCAAAAGTTCTGATGCAGCACTCCCCAGTTTTTGCACGACTTTACTTAAGACAAAATCCATCCTTTGAAAAGAAAGAGAAGTCCATCAAGCAGGTGACTAAGCCCATTACTTTGCTATAATGTGGATCTAAAATACAACAAATCTGGGGACAGGTTATTTGTCTTTATCTCTTTGATCTGTGTTACTGTAGAAACACATATACAGCACTTCAGATAGCAACAGAGACAGCAGATTATTGCTGTTATTACTATTGCTACTTACAAAGCCATGAGCTGATTAGGTCCAGGCAGCTCACAGGTGGCCCAAGGACAAATGTAAAGACCATAAACTCATCATCTTCTGGAATCAGGAACCATAAAACCAAATGTTAAGAGAAAATGGCAACAGGAATAAACCTAAGGATTCAGAACAGCAAAGTCCTAACTTGTGCTTAATACAAAACACAACATTTAGAGTATCTTATTTGACACCACGGAGGTATCCATTCACTGCTGAGTTATCCTAATTGTGACCCAAAACGTTCTGGCCCACACTCTTCTGCCCTGCTTCCCCAGCTCTCAAGACTTTTCCTTCTCACCTCACAGATGGAAAAGTAAACCCACTGACCTGGTGGAGCAGCAGACCACCACATGTGGAATCATATGTCTGTCAGTGGATCCATCCAGCAAGCTGAAAAAACAATCCCAGCTTTCTGCATGCCTTTCAGAGGCAGTCCCTGCACAGCTTCACTGGTACCCATGTAACATGACTTCTCTGCATCTTTCCCAGCCCAGTCCATACTGGGCACACAGCCCACAAGCTACACTGACTTGCAGATAGCAAAAAAATCACGGTCAATTCCATGATTACACTTTCCCATTACCACTCCATTTGGCTTTGACATCTCCCAGATATCAACCCTGCAGTTCCCAGAGCAGTTAGATGGAGACTGGGATAATTAGGAAAAGCTCTCCCTAAGGCACCCTGCAAGCCCTCACCACAGCATCCCTACTCCAGGAAGCAGAGCCAGAGCAGACATCTCTTGTTTGCACGTCCGCATCCCACAGAAATGCACTGCCTACTGATTTGTGGCTGGGAAGGATGTTTCAAAGGAAAGCTTGAGCAAAACGCTGGAAGAAACCTCCCTGGTAAAAGCCAAGCATGCAGCACTGGGTTTTAATGGTAGGCCAGCCTGGTTCCCAGGCCACCACCGCCTGCCACACACTGGCATGGACTTGAATTGCGCCATCACCGCCACGATGCATGGTTACACCAAAGACCCTTGCTATGAGCACCCTGCCACAGCCAAGGTGACTTGGGCTGATCCAGAAAGGGATCACAGAGAGGGAAGGGAAAGGAGATGCACAGACAGACGTGCCAAAGAGAACAGAGGGAGCTGTGGTTAGAGGAGGAATGTGGCCCAGCTCAGCCAAGAGGACCGATGTTGACCACAGCCAATTTCTCCAGCACAAAGCACGCCTCGGAAACATTGCAGTTCCCTCTATCTTTTATGCCATGGCAGTTTGATGTGAGGCTGCCATTAGGTCTGACACTTGAGAGAATATGTGGGAAAAAACTCAAACCACACCACACATACATACCCCAGACCAGAACTGCATTTCCCTATACAACCAGCATCCAAGGATGCAATATTTAATAAAATAAGCTGAGGCAGCACACACACCGTGTGTGTTCCTACTGGAACTGGCAGTTCCTACTTCACCCTGTAGAGACACAGGGCAGGAAGATCCTGCATGCAGGCTCTGGGAATCAGCAGCTGGACACCTTGCAAGAAGACTTGTCTTATCAAACACCTCCCAAGATTTTGGGTCTGGAGAACATACCTCAAAACCCACAAATAACTTTGCATGTATTTGATATTAATGTTTGGTACTTCTTAACATATTTTTCTATGACGTGTGTTTTCTGAATTAATATGGCACTTTGCTGACAGGGGCAAAAAGGCTTTTACTCCAAGAAAATCAACAAGACAGTGTAATGTGTGCCAAATACTCTTCAAGGCAGGGAGGTCTGCAAGCACTTCGGTTTCTCCCCCGACACATGTTAAGAAAAACCCAACAAGGCGGCAGTTTAAAGGAAAAACTTTACTGGGCTAATTAAAGAAGCTAGAAGGAAGACATACATTTTTAGGGTACCCTCCCCAAACCTTGGAAATACTATGCACTTTCAGAAGAAATACTTTCAAATAAAAGAGCCCAGTGTGAAACTGTAATCCTGCCATTTTAGAATAACAGAAAAGCCTCATCACTTCCCTGAACTCAGAGGCTGCTCTGCAGTAGCCACAAGCAACTACAACTTATTCCATAGCAAGTAAAACTACCAAAACTACCATCTAACTTCTGCCAAAGACATCTTCTATGGAGACTGAGTTATTTCTGCCTTCTCCTGTAACTGGGGAAACAAGAAGGGAAAAAAAAAAAATAAAAAAAAATCAGGAGGAGTTACTACTAAGTTCCAAAGCTGCAGCTGAGCCTATCCTGCTATGGCTTAAGCAAAGAGAGTTGTTGCTCGCCTCTGGCCAACAGCATTTTTGGTAAGTGAGGGAAGCCCAGTCGTGCTGCTCCTGACCTTTGCAGTTTCACAGCGAGCAGCCATTCCTGTGAGTGTCAGTGCTGCACAGCTACACAAAACTTCAGCCCTGTGCTTGGCCAGGGAACACAGAGTCTGTGCTGCTGCCTTGTAGATCCTCCACACCACACTCCGGCTCAGGAAGCAGCCCCTCCGGAAAGGTGGCTGGAGCTCTCCCCAGTTTGGGGGCAGAAACAAGAGACAGGGAGAGGGCACAAGGAGAAAGAAGAAAGAAGCCAAGATAACAGCAGTCCCTCATGTCTCCCTACATTAAATGCTCTGTTCCACCTCTCTGTGGAGAGGGGGATCAGTGGGAAGGGGGCAGAAATGCCCAGGGCTGCCTCCAACCCATGATGGCTCCTCAGCATTACCAGCTCCCCTCACCCCCAGACCAGCAGCATAGGTACATTTCCTCTGCCTCTCTCTACTAAACTGACTTTGTTCCAGAACTCTGTTAGAGGAAATGAGGAAATCCTGAGACACAAAGGCCATCAGTGGTCCCTGCGAGGACCATGGCTTTTTATGAAAACCATCACATTGAGCAGGAAAAGAATTCAAAGAAGCAGCTAACTCTGAGAAATGAGCAGTGTCTGCAGCTAAAACTGGTTCAGTATCCTTACCAGAACTACGGTGCTAGAGGAGTCCCAGATGATTAACCAACACGAGCACAGGGGGACAAGGGAAACACCCTGCCTTGACTCTTCAGAAGGACCAGCTTCAAACGATGTGAGGGGCCATTACGCAGCACCAGTTACTGTGCCTTCAGAGGAAAGGGCAAGGGTCAGAAAGCACAGACACACCACAACACTAAGTTTTATAGTGGGGGATTTCCAACACACAAAATAAAGAAACTAGTCCTGAGAGTCCAAAGTAAAAAGAATAAAATAAAAAAAAAAATTTAGTCATGAAAGGTTATTTAGGAAATCTTAAGTGACAGAGCATGCAGACCTCCCACAAATGACAGCACAGAGGACAGGCTTGGGGGACAACACAGGTCACACCGCAGGTAACAGCTGTAGGTGCAACAGCTTGCAAGGGCTTCTGCTGAGGATCATAGACACCAAACACACAGACTACAAAACCACAGTCCCTATTCAAATCTCTCTGTAACCTCAATAATCCTTCAGAAGATGAAAAAATAATCCTGGAGGAACCAATACAAAGGAATATAAATTATTGACGGTAGGGAACAAATTTATATGAGGATGCCTGTCATGAAACTGGGACAGTATGTGGCCAAGATAAACGAAACAAAACCCAGAAAACATATGGCATTTTCAGTTTATCAGAAACAGAAACCCTCTGGGGAATCATTTAGTTGAGTGGGATACCAGCTAGTGGGGACAGGGACACTGCAGAAAAGAGACACAAGCAAGCAGGTATTACTTTTTTCTTACACGGGATGTTGAGGAGATTCCCCAGTATTTAATGCTGATTAACCTGAAAGGAGAAAAGAGGGTGCTCGATCAGAAGAGATGGGGAAAAGTGACATTAACGCAGAAAGCCAGCTGGGTATGGTGGACTGTACAAAGATTTTGAATTGGAAATGAGTGGTCAAGATACAAAGAGAGGTGTTCTCTCAATCAAATCAGCTGCACTAGCAATTGCCAGAGGACTGCAAATACTGGAAGGAACTTTTTTGACATATGCTGCTAGGGCAGGAGCAGCACAAGGCTACCTGGTGTGGGGGAGAGCCAACCCCCAGGCAGAGTTGCCCACCAGGCAGATGGCACCTGAAGAAGCAACAGATGACAGGACACATTTTGTGCTTCCCGAAGCAAGTCAAAAAGTGAGACACAGTACATGAGCTAAAGAGCCAGCAGCACGCCAGGACCCGTATAGCAGATGGGCAGAAGATGTGGAGCAGTCATGCCACAGGGTGAATGGGAGGTAGAAGAGGGGTGGCTGGAAGAAACCAAGGCATTTCAGCCCCTGCACATCTAGTCACCTCTCTGCCACCCTCCCACCCACTGCATCTTCCCCCTTGTTCAACTGAGCGTACTTTGCAGAGCATCCCACCTCCCTCCTCAACAGGCTGGTGGGTACAAGCAGCCCAAAGGATCCCCAATCTCTTATGCAAGCGGCTCCTCCCCCTCACTGTGCAAACTCACATGTTGACCAGGCATCTTCCTAGAATTGCCTCTCCCTGTCTTCAAGCTCTCACTACTCACAGCACCTCAAACCCCCAAGGCCTAACCTTGCCCCCCAGCAGGCAGCTTACAGCCTCATCTTACTTAAATCTAGGCAGCCAACTCAAAACGTAGCAAGCCCTCTCCACTGCCTTCCCAGGGTAAACAGTGACAAAATCACTCTCTGCAGGACAGAAAAGTCAGAGGTCATTCAAAATTCATCAGCAGGAAAGCAGCAGGAGGTCAGGGAAGACTCTGTCCTGACACATGCAAATGCACACAGGCCTGTAGGAAAACCAGCTGGGTCTGTATTTTCAAGAGCAATAAATTAAGTGGTGCAGCTGACCAATGAGCCAAGTAACAGTGCTGAGGGTTCATTAAGGAAAGCTCCAGCTCCGAATGCAAAAGCAGTCATTTAAAAACCAAGAAGCAAGTGGGAGTGGGAGGGTGCAAAACGGATGGGTGGGAACATACCACTAATGTCACTACCTGAGAGAATACAGTCTGTTCTAGTCACCTGAAATAAAAACATGCAGAGCTGAGACTAAAAGGATAGGCCTAGAGATGGGTAAGAAGAAGCAACACATCACTGTACAGAGAGAGACTGGAGACATTTCATGTTCAGTTTAGAGAGCAGGTATATACACAAGAGGATGCCAGAGAAAGATACAGTACAATGAGGACATTCTTTTTGTATTTTTTCAGAAAACCAGATGAGAGGAAGTTCAAAGGTGACCAAGATTGAAAAGTAAGTAATTTTAAAACTCATAAAAGGAAAAACGCCAATCATATAGAGTGGGGAAAGTGAGAGAACTGATGTGAGGAATCTCATTTCTCTTCTCTCTCAAATGTCTTTGCTTTGTTTCTGTCATGTCATGCTTTAGCAGACCTTAGGCAGAGGAATCCAGCAGCAAAGGGCTGGGTTTTTTATCAACACTTTTTTAAGACACCTCTTAACCATTTAAACCTGACATAACACTAAGAGAAGCCCAGCACAAGGCATAAATGCCCTTTGTGCAAAACTGAAGTAGTAAAAAAGGGTATAAGAAGTCAATATGAGGAATCAGCTATGGACCTGCTGCAGAGTTAAAATAGCTCTGTCCATGTTTTTCTCATTCTTTAATGACTAAAAAGAACAGCACCTTTTCTTTCGATGTGCTGACTTGAATATCAGTGTGCACTGTACACAAATAGCAGGTTTCAAGTGTTTACTACTAAAGCAGTAAATATTCCTACAGGTCTGACTTCCATCCTTCCACGCCAAAAAATCTCACCAGAAAACAAGGAAGAACTAAAATATGGATAAAGAACAATGCTGTTGGTCTGTCAAAAAGCATAAACAAACCACTCCTGCACAATCAAACCTGTGCTCATCACCACTAGTGTGCCAACTGAGGCAAACTTACACTGAACCCCCTTAGCTTCAGCAAGGCATCTTCAGCAGGATGTGCAGAAGCCTAGCTACAAAGTTCAGACTGCAGATCTCTCGCATTTTCCTAAACTGCTAAAAGTCATAGAAATTTTCTTAGCTTTAGCCTAAGTTTCCAAATAAACTTTGCTACTGAGGAAGTATGAAAGTAGATCCAAACTGTTTCTGAACTGCAGAATCACATACACACAAAAAACTCCCTTGTTGCACAAGTCACAATCTGAAGTCAAATTTTTTCTTCAGCACTTGCAGGGAGTGAGGGAAAGGACAAAAGCCTTCTGCAACAAAGGCAACTGAATGCTTCCAGTTTAACCCAATTTTGTCAGCCACTGCTCCAGTATAAAGCTGTAAGCAAAGAAGCCATCTGCAAACTTAATAGCGGCACCGTTCGATTCTTCCCCTCAACTTTGCATGGGTTTGCAAACAAGCAGAAGCACACAAAGTGCAGGAGGAGCAGGAAGAGAGAAGGCAGAGAGAATGTGCATTATCAAAATACCTTGAGAGTGGTTCTTGGAAATGTGCAGCCTGCAAGCCTGTATCAGACATTCATTTCCTGTGAAGTGCACACAGGCCTTTTCATTTCTCCACTGAAGAGGATGAAAATAAGGGGCAGCTCTGAAGTCTCCAAAGACAACACAAACCACCATTTTGCCATTCTACTAAAACCGAATTTACATTTTTACACTATTAAATACCTATTGAACAGAAGCGTTGATTTCCATTAGTTTAAAAAGTAGGATTTTCTACACCTCTCACTTCCAAATCTTAACGTGAAACCTTGCATTTGGTGAGGGGCAAGGGGGAAGAAGAATTCAAGCAGTCCTTTTGATCAGTCATTAACACAAATTGACCAAATCCTGCTACATGAAAACAGCACTGCACTTTTTTTTTTTAAAGGTTGAGACTGATTTCAGCAAAATGGTGAGCTAAGAAATACCTTACTGAGGCAGAAGGATGCAGGATATGCACAAATGCAAACCAGAAGAGGAGGTTGTAATGAAATAGACTGACAGGATAAAAAGGGTTGCTATCATAACTGCCTTCTGCCTCTACTTAATCAAGGATCTAATTAATGTAACATTTAGTTGCATTATTTTAAATAAACATGCCTCCTAATGACATACATGCTTAACAACTTCACTCTAAAAAGATATCATCCCTGTATGGCTTACTCAGCTCTTACACCATCCACATTTTAAGTTACAGAGATGCATGTGCCCTCCTCTCCATTCTTGTGAGCTTTTGGCAAGCACCACTAGCTGAGGTCTTCAGTGGCCTGGAATAACAGCTCAGGAACACACCACCTCCCCACAGCTTTTATTAATCTAACCACAGTATCAACCCGACCCAAATGATGTCATATTTAAGTACTGGCACTATCTCTTTACTGCTGACCAAACCAAGGCTGGAGAAACCAGGACAGAAAAGCTTGTAGGTGGCAAGGGGACAGACGGGTGGCAAGGAGCTGCAGGGAAACACTAGGAGAAAGGAGCAAAACATTTCCAGTGGGGACAGAGTAAAAGAGAAACAAGGGAAAAAACACAGCTCTAAAGGCACATTTTCTCCTTTGTTTCTCAGCAATGCAACCACAGTATTAGTGACAGCAATTAAGAATTTACACCACCCAACTCCAGCTCTATCCTTGCGCAAACCGACCACCAACTTCACAGAAATCCCAGCTGGACTGAGTAGGGTAAGAGGCACTGTTTCATGTTTGAAGCTGTCATCTGGAAACTGAATTTGGCCCTCTCTGAGCAGGCACAGTGGGGACAGAGGCACACACCTGGGAAGATCTGAAGAATCTCAGCCTCTCCCAGTGCTCTTCTATGTCCATTTTTGGGGACCCTAGCACAGTTTACCTGTGCCTTCCAACACAATCTTACAGAAAATCCCTGTGTTGCCACTCAACCCCACTGCATTTAAGTAAGTACTAATAAGCAAGGCAGGTTATGAAAGGACATACAACATACAGAACATTAACAAGGAGTACAGAAACAACAAAGTCCCAGATCCCAGTTTAACTCAGGAAAAGATGGGAACCTGTGTGGGAGGTTGGCATCCCAGTAATCCTGCGGGCTTGTGCCCAAGAGCCTTCCCCTCTGGAAAGAACAAGAATCCTTACTTCAACAACCATGTTTTAAATCACATACCCAGCAGAATCACTCATGAACACAGAAACAAAGCTTGGCTTCATCTGCAGCGACTGGCCACATTTAGTCGCCGTAACTTGAGCAACATTATGTGATAATACAGCCTCAGTCTCACAAACTTCTGTGCATATACATGATTTTAAAGCACATGACCATTGCCCTGCTGTGACTGAATGGGCCATTTGACATTCACACAGCATCTGAATTGCAGTTGCAATTGTTTGGAGAAAGAAGATATGCTTGTATACCTTCTTAAGGACACAGTAAATAAAGAATGAAACATCAGGAAACTAGTTATTTCTGATTCCACCCCATTTTACAGAGTTGAATGTGGTCAACATGTGACTGGGTTTTTAATTTAAATTCTCTGAGAGCTGCAAGGACTAGAACTAGTAAATGGCACTGTCTGGACCACATAGTCCTAAATAGCAGCTTGCTAACAATACTCTTTACCCTCAACTTTCCAGAACAATGGTCAAGCCACATCCCCCTTCTTCACCATGCAGGAGAAGAAAAAAGCCAGGGACATTAACTTAACATTCTTGAGTTCCTCTCAGATACCTCTGGGATTCATCCAGATCCTGTTTCCAAGCTTCTACTAAGCAAGAAGTAATAGATATTTAAACTAAATTTTTTAAAAAGAGAAAAAATGAAACCTAAGAGTAGCATGAGCTGAGGTTTTACATGGTAACCATTCCAAAATTCTCAGTAACAGCGCGTGTATTTGTGGGAAAAAGTGAGTAGCGGATCCTGCATGACTGTGAGCACCATGACTCAGATTGCATAAAGGAGGATTTAGTGATAACCTTTGCGATGAGGCTTTTCATGGGCGTGCAGCACTTATCTTCTGAGAAACGACAGGTGTGAGGCTGCGTTCTGACTGTGCCAGGTCTGGAGGATGGCGAGTTTCTCCGCCTTTCAAGGCAACCCCAAACGGGCATGTACACCCCTGGTTCAGTCACTTCCCTGTAACTCCTTCACTTCTGGCAGGCAGCTCCCTTTCCCAGCTAAGTGTAACACCCTGAGCACCGTTTCTCCAGGGCTTTACGTGAAAGGGAAGAAGTGGTGTGAAGACCAAGTTACCCAGACCTGTGTGGCTGCTTCCCTACAGATCCATCTAAGACATTACATAATTTGCAGGTTTCACTTTAAAAGAAGCATCCCCTGTCCTGACGCTGTGAAGAACACCTTGACGGCAGGACAGTCCCCATGGAGCCTCCCAGGCTACTCCCAGCACCTCGCCACCAACCCAGTACAGCACATGGCTCCCTTCAAGGCCGGCAGTGAGATGCCAGCACCCCAAATCTCCCCCGACTCCTCGGAAAAGCCCCCCCAAGCCCCAACACCCTCCTTCTTCCCACCCAACGACGGTCCCAACCCCTCCAGGAGCCAAATCATCGGAGGCTTGCAAGCCAAGGGGGGATCGGAGCAGACAGGCAGACGGACAGACAGACTCCCCGCAGCCCGCGCCCCCAGGAAAGGCTGTTTCCAGTTAACGCAGCACAACTTACTCTCGGCACCTCCGGGGCCACGGGCGGGCGGCGCTGCCTCCGGTGCGAGCGAGCGCTCAGTGCCGGAGAGACGGCGGCGCTGCCCGGCCCGGCCCCCGCCGCTCTCCCGCCCCGAAGCCAAACGGAGGCGGCCCCGCTCCCCGCATCCCCCCCCCGGCCCCTCCGCTCACCAAGGGGCCGGTGCGCGGCTTACCGGGGGCGGCGCGGCTGCCCCGCCGGGCCCTCCTCGGGCGCCGCGGCGGCGGCTTCGGCTCCGGGGAGCGGAGCGGCACAGAAGGGAGGGGAAGGGTAGGAGGGGAGGAAACCCCCCAAATGTTTCTTTTCCGAGGACTGAGCCACGGAGGAGGGGAAGGGGAGGGGTTTCTCCCTCCTCCACTACTCCGTCTTTCCACGGCGTGGCTCTTGCAAGGGGAACAAAAAAGTAAAGAAGAAGAAGAAAAAGTTTGGGTTTTTTAAAAAGCAAACTTGGACGGATAGCGGGGAGAGAGAGGAAAAAAGGAAAAAAAAAAATAAAAAAAATATGCTGTGAAAGCCCCTCTGCCGCGGACTGGCAGAGCGAACTCCACCGGGACGGCACCGCAGCATCCGCCAGCCCCGGGACCCGCCGGAGCCACGTGTCGCCCGGGGAGGGGGCGGCCGGTCCGGGGCTCTGCCCCTCCTCCCAGGCACCCTCAGCTGCATCGGGGCTGGGGCATCGGGGTTCGCAAGCGCCGGGGAAGGGGCAGTGTCCAGGGCCGAGACGGGGGGGACGTAGGGGGCTCTTTACACCAGCGGAAATCAGAGAGCCTGCCCCGACCTTCCCTGCCAGAATTCTCCCAGCACCTCTCGGGCACTGCAGGAGCTCTCAGAAGGACACCGGGCACCCTGGAAGCACAGCGTGTGTGGCAGGGTAATACGCACTTAAGGATCGTACCCCAAAACGCACGCTCTTGCCTTGGTGGGTCAAATTAAAATACTGGAAATCATGTAAAAAATTACAAATGCAGAGAAACGTTGTGATATGAAATATAAATAGCGCACTGCATGGTGCATACTGTAAGCATATTACTGCTCAGAGAAAATAGATGTATTAGAAGAAAAAATAAACTTTGGAATTCAGTACAAACCTCACAGTTTAAAGGCCTAGCCTGGAATGAAGCTGTGATTTGATCATGTTATCAGAGCTCTCATTCATCTATATACTTTCTCTAGATGCTTTGAACATTACCTGGTGTGTGCATACCAGGTGGATTGCCCTGTTGAAAAAGCTCTATACAAATCCCAAACGCAGACGTGCTCTGGCTGCTCTGTACCAGTGCAAAGCAGCCGTAATTCTAGCTTGAGCAGCAGACTAAAAGCTTTACAGCTGCTTGGCATTGCTAGGGAGCATAAAGCAGTCAGAAACACACCACTGAATCTGATCCTCAGCCTTGCCAGAAGCTCCACTGAATGTTGAGACATCAATTCTTGTTTTTCCTTTCAACCAAGCATGAAGATGTTGCTGACCACAGAAGAATTTCTGAACTTTCATAAGAATCTGGGCAAAGCACTTCATTCTTTTTCAGAGAGGCTTCAGTGGGAGGACCTGCCGCTGGAACTCTAAATCACAGCAGGGATGAAGTGCTCATCTGTTCCATTTTTGGTTTTTAAGTAGGCTTGTCACACTTTTCTTTGTACTTTTGGATGGTAGCTTCAAAAATATCCTGTGGTTTGCTTTACAGTCGCCTAGTAGGGAGTCTGTTTCCCTCTGTGGATATTTATAACATTTATTGGGTGACTTCATAGACTCTTCCAGCCACCTTGCCTTAATGTTAAATGGCCTGGTCTAATTCTACCTTTGCTTCTTTTTCATCTTTGCCTGTGAAAAGTTACCATCCAGCCTCACTGCTCCAAGATTGTCTGTGGGTCTTGCTCATATTTCTCTCATCCACTTGAAACTGTGACCTGGCAGCAGTTACAGCTGAAGCGTATTGCAGCAATCATCTTCAGCCATAAAAGCCAGTGAGACATGTCACAATGGCACTACTGACCACAGTTTTCCAAAGCTCAGGTTTGACCCACAGGGTCCAAAGTGTGTTCAGGATCAAGGTACCTCTGAGGTACCTTCATTATAGGTGGAAAACACAAGCATGCTGAAATAGCTTGTGTCCTGTGACATGAAGGAGGAGAAGGCAACCACATCATGCACAGGCTTAGCTAGTGCTGCATTTCTTTCCTGTGAGCCTGAAACCAAGTCTAGATATGTTTAACATGAAAAACAAATCCTATCTTTAGGTGAGTTTTCTTGAGGAAAAAAGAATACAAGCAAATTCCCTAGAACCAAGAGACTTCCCATGCTCTCCTGGAGCATCACCACTGGATTGAAGAGTTTTTTTCCCCCAACTGCTTTCAGTGCAAGGATACCCACCTGAAAACCTTTGTGTAATGACAGTGAAAATATAGGCAGGCTAATTTTAACACCTCCCACTGCTGCATCTCTGAAGAAAGCTGGATCCATCCTAAAGACAGTTTTTGAGATGCCCAGGATGCTGATGACAGCATAACAAGAAATAGCTCCCAAGAAGGTGCCAGGATTTGTTATTAGGATTTACAAGTTTTATCCTACCCCTCATTTTTTTCCCCTGCCTATGGATACATATA
Organism: Parus major; assembly: GCF_001522545.3. Taxonomy (NCBI): domain Eukaryota; kingdom Metazoa; phylum Chordata; class Aves; order Passeriformes; family Paridae; genus Parus; species Parus major. The sequence goes on along the minus strand of NC_031773.1, from coordinate 46,783,296 downwards.
CCCTCACTATCCCTGATACTAAAATTTTAAACCACATTAAATGTGAAACATCAATTGATAAAGCTGCTGATGGAATGAACCATTTCCAGAGAGTTTTGTCTTAAGTCCTGCTGCTGAGAGCTGTGGGTCTGAGTTCATTCTGCCTTTGGATCATAGTTCTACTTTGTGGTGTTTCTCTGCTTGTTCTTCAGCAACCTCCAAGTCTTTGGTAAATCCCAAGATGTTGATATCCAGCAGCCCAAGAACCAATAACACCCTAACAGCTTCAGTACTTCTCAGCATGCAGATTCCTTACAACTTGCATAAGGAAGAAGGAGCCACAATCTGCCTATTTACTCCTGTCAGTTTGGGAGGGAAAAAGCATGGTGTTTTGGGGCAGGTCATTGCAAACTACTGAATAAAGACAGTTTTCTGGGAAAGCAAAAGGTAAAGATTGCCTCAGAAGAAGGGGAGGATAACATGATGAGGGAAAAGAACTGGAGATAATGAAACACCGAAAATCTGCAGAAGAAAGGAAAAAAGATACAAAAAACCCCCAAAAACCAAAAAAAACAAACAAAGGAGAAGAACATGGAAGGCAGAGAGAAGGGAAGATAAGTGAACACAGTAGATTTCCCACTACTGACTTGCCCTTCAGCTTAGTAGACCTGTGTGTGGAAGCTCAGCTAGGGCTGGAACACCCATTCCAGATCACAGGTGATCTATTACTTAGGATCTCAGTGCCTTACTGGGCCCCCAGCCAGACCCAAACACGCTGTGCCCACTGGTGTGGACACTGACTTTCTGGATGGGATGTGAGTAGGATATGAAACCCCCCTCACAGTGTAGCTGGCCAAGTGGCCCAGACATAAACTGGGGGCTTCCTGCCAGGTGGTAAGTGGCTAGGAAAGGGAGAGAAGAAAGCAAGGGGGAGGCCTGGGTACCCTGGGATGAGAGGTGATGCAGGTAGTGCATGAGATTTTGTACAGATGGAAGGATGCTTGTGGGGTGAGTAGGAAATGACTGCCACCATCTCCTGATGTGGAAATCCAACCTGCAAATAATACAAAGTTTGACTGCATTCAGTCTTAGGTAGTTTTTCCCATTAGATCTTTCCTCCCCCTTTGAGATGGTCTCTCTTAACTTGCTAAAAGTCTCCTTTTAGGAGGTGCTAACAGCAAAGCATTAAGAAGAAGATAAAAAACCCAACACCACAAAAAGAGAAAGCCAGGAGGACTAAACCAAGACACAAAAAAACCCCAGCCCTGTTCCTCTGCTCCCTCTAGGAAAAACAAAAACAAAAACCAACAACAACAAAAAACAAAAAACCAACCCAAAAACAAACAAAAACGAACAAACCCCTCCAGTGTGGTTTAGAGCGAGCAGAGTTTGCTTTAGTTCCACTCTTATGAGAAAAATTAGCACAAGTAGCGGCCCCTTTGCATGGAGCGGTGGCAAGGCCCCTCCTTCCTCTACCAGAGCAGGGCTCTTCTCAGTAACGAAGAGAAACTGCTTTCCAGGAAAGCGAAGGTACAGGGGCTGCCCAGAGCGCCGTGACCCAGCGCAGCTGCGGGGAGCCGGCTGCCGCGCCTTGCGGGCTGCCAGCCCCGGCACGGAGCGGCCGCGCTGCCGGGCCCGGAGGTGCTGCGTGTCCCGGGGGATGGATGGAGCGAGGGGAGCCAGAGTCAGCCACGCACCGCGGGCCCTGAGCCTTCATGCGCAACACCCTCTGCTGCCGCGGCTTTCCTCCACGGCTGCCGCCCAGCACGACTTGCCACTTACTGCCAGTCCATGCCCCTGCTTCACTTGAGGGAAGAAGACCCAGCAGAAAGCGACCTTCTAGGTTTTCGAACAAAGCATCAGGCTGCATAATCTGGAAGGTATTTAGGTCAGATTTAAGCAGCTGCAGTCTTTTATAACTGTAAAGCAAACCACTCCCTTACATCTGAGTCAAACACCCTGGAGCAGTACAGGACAATCTGGGAGAGGGGAAATGAGGTACCAGCCTTCTGCATCACTGGACTCAGGTGGGAGCTTCTTGAGGCTCTCTGGCCACGTAAATCCATGATCACCCCAGGTGACTTCTCCCACCATAGCTGCCCAAAAAATATGGAGGTGGAAGCTTAGTTAAGGATTTCATTGTATCCTTGAGGTCTATTGCCTCTCCTTGTTATCCCACATTTTCAGGACACGTTGCTGGAGGCTGAAATGGGTGGATCTTCCCCAAATCCTCCTGCTCAGAATCCTTCAACTGTAACATGTAGCCTCAGTCCTGCCCATGCTTTCCCAGATTTGTCCCCCCCCCACTGGGGTGGGTGGTGATGCTGAACCCCACTCACAGGACACAGGCACCGAGTTCACTCACTTCAGGCATTTTTCCAAAGCAGACAAAAACAGCCGGGAGAGGCTGTTTGCCAGGAGCAATCCAAGACAGGGATCCCACAGCAGAAAGGTCCTAAGTCATTGTTGGACCTAGAAACAGGGGCTTCCTCAGCTGAGGAAACCAAGCCTCCAAATGAAGTAAAACAATGTAAAATGCAAGGATTATAGAGCTACAGACCATAATTTTGGGAGCGGTTGTAGCAAAAGCATTGCAGGCTGGTACCATCTGATAGCAGTGTCTATTGCAGTAGACTAATTTCCAGACCACTCTGCTTTCCAGATGATCACAGGACAAAGAACTCTGTCACATTAATCATTGTTGTTTTGTTAAACATCCCATCTTCATTAAAAAACTACCAATGGTTGGAAAGCTGCCAGCACCCTAAGTAAGCCACTGAAGTATTTAACTCCTTTCTCCATTATCAAATTATCATCTCTAGACTGTTTTTTGGGGTTTTTTGGTGCCATTGTTAGGCAGTGTGACAATTGGAGGAACAAAATTGCGAGGCTACATAGGTATACAAAAGCTTTGATCATGTTGGTCCTAAATGCTTCTCTCTCATGAAATGTCTTCCAACTCCTTAACAGGCCTTAAAGCTCTGCCAGGAAGCCTTTCCAACTTGTTCCCTTCCTCAGTGAATCATAGCTGTCAAAACTGGGAATTCTTTCACACCAGTAATCACCTCCATGGAATTAGCAGACACAATATAATCTCCTGCAATATAATCTCATTACACCTGTTCCTCATTCCCTGCTTATACATCAGAAAATGGAATTAGTCTTTCTGACTGCACTGGGAGCTCACACTCAACTCCTGCTCCGCTGTGAGTCAGTCCTCTACCAGAGTCACTTCTTCCACAAACAGTGCTGCCCAATCAAAAGTGTAGGTTGGGTTGAGTAACTCACCACTGGACTGTTTCTAAAACCCCCCTTACACGCTCGTATCAACTTTAATATTTTGTCACTTGCTATCTAATCAGTTCTCAGTCTGATTACTACCAAATTTGTTAATTTGGTATCATTCCAGTATTTTAAAAATCAAAACACAGTGTAAGACTATCAGTTTCCTTGCTGGAGAGCTATTACTTCAGCAGCTTTTATGTTTGTCAGACAAATCCATAACCCAAATCTATAACTTATATCTCCAAAAGTTCCCAAGCAGTTTTATAGATTCTTTTCCATAAACACATGAGACTTAGTGTTAACTAGAACTTTTCCCTTGTTTTTAAATGATCCTAGTATGTGCTATTTCCTTGTTCTGTCTGAGGTCAACAAGGAGCTGGTTGGCCTGTAATTACAAGTGTCAGATTACTTATGGTTTTCACTATTATTTTGTTTCATTTCAGCCTATGGGGAATCTGCCAGATTTTCCAAGTGAAAGAGGGTTAAGTCTGGACAAGAGCTGGAGAGAAACTTCTTCTCCTGCCACTTCATACATTAAAATAGGTTCATGCTGTAAAGGTGGGTATGGGTTTTGTAGCGATATGGAGAGTAGCTCACCTCGCAAGTTAATCTAAACAGGCCCAGGGGATGAGAACCAGCAGAGACTCCTGAATCTATCCCAAATATAACAGACTTTCTGATTGAGGAGGAAATGGAAAGCTGAGACTGGAAAGAGTTTATTTGTATGATGGGTGCTCATATATAATTTATATGCAATAAATGTTTCTAGCTATTTCATTAGTTTCAAATAAAGTGATACAAATGTGCACCACTTGGACCTGATGCATGGTGTGTGCCTGGGGCTGCTTCCAGCTGAATGGTGGCGGTTCATGTGGGAATGATTTAACACCCCAGCAGCCCCACTATCCAAATTATGCTGCAGGTTAATCCCTGAAGTAGATGCACTCCACTTTTTCAACCACTCATTGCTTGGCTTAAAACAAAGATTTCCATTTAAATTATCATATTGGCCTTAGACTGCGATGGGTAAAGAGCCAGCATCTCTTTGTCTCTCCCACCTTCTGCACAGCTGGAGAGCTCTGGAACAACTGAGTTTAGCTCAGTTGGTTACAGCATGATGCCAATAAACGAGGGGCATAACAGGTCTGGAGCAAGGGGGAGAAACCAATTTAAGCCATCACAGCATTTTTTTTGCACCTAGAAGTAAGCAGCTTTTTCAATCTAATATTCACATAAATTAAATTCAACAAGTAATTAGGGAAAACCAAAGAGAAAGTGCACTAAACAAGGTACCTGGATGAGTCTGTTGCTGTTAAGCAGAGCACAGAGATAATGGGATAATATCCCACCCCAACTCTTCCCACCTGGGGAGCTCATTTAAACTCTTGAGACTACGTGGGACCATCTCCAAGGCAAGAAAGATTTGTAGATGGAGCTCAAACTAACTGCTGTGAGCCAGCATGTTGGAGCTGCTTGCATGATAACATGCTTGCCTGTGATCACTTTTCCTGTCTGCTATAGATTGCAGCATATGCTCACAATATGCGGCTTTATATAGAGGTGTGTCCTCTATATATCCTCTGAAAGAAATCAGTTAAGCTAGAAATAGCATGCTTTTTTTTTATTTTTATTTTTATTTGTATAACCACAGAAAAGAAATTGGGGTACAGGATTATTACTAATAAATCAACATAAATAGATCAATATGTCAGTACTTCAGTGCTTGAATCCAACCAGCTATGGGGAATTTGTCCCCTGGTAGCAATCAATCTGCTGTACTTAAAGTTTCCTCACCAGATCTGCAGCTAGCACAAACTGATCAATGCTGTTCCAAGTCAGCGGAGCATAACAAGTTTGCATGTCCCAGTGTTCACCCTTGCAGGTCTCCTGCTACTTTGCAAGGACACAGTGATTAAATTAACCTTTTACTAAGCACATGGGATATATCACAGTAACTCACAGTTCTTTATTCAAAACCAGCCTTTCTTACCACCAGTTCCAGTGTAGCCCAGCCAATGCCTCAGCACCTTTCCAGGCAGAGTCTAGTTTGCTCCCCCATGAGCAGCAATCCCACTGCAGTGGCCTGTGGCACTTACTAGAAGTAGATGCAGCCAAATAAATTCTGTGAGACATCCGAATTCTGCTGTGCATCCTGCATAGGGCCCTCCCCTTGGGGGGTTTTCCAAGCTGTGCTGGAGGAGATATGCAGTCTTATAAAGTGTTGTGCTGCTCTTTTAGAGGGGTGAGTAGCATTGCTAGAGAAGTTATGAGGGACCTGGAGGAGCTCAACAATCTGGCTTTGGCTAACAGGGTGACAGTCCTGCTGCTGACGGGAGGGTACAGAGCACATCCCAGTGCAATCTTCTCCACTTGGACTATCTGAAATCACCTATTCCAAATCATTTCTGTGAGGAATTTTTCTGTTCTCTTCAGGCAGCTGCCGATGGAGCCTCTTACCAGAAGAGATTTAGGATGCAGGTCTTAGGAGTCCAACATCATTAGAGAATGCATTATTCCCACCTGAGTCCCAGAATAATCTCTGTGACCCAAAGCAACGAGAGCCCAGATCCTACTGGCTGCTGGAATAGGGGAGAGAGCCCAGTATGGTGGTCCAAGACCTCTACGTGGTGATGCATATACCACCAGGGCAAACATTTACAGCTTAATTACACATCCCAGAATTATCCCAAACAAGGTTTGTGCCCAATAACTGGTATTAGGTCAGGGCTGACAGGTAAACAACTTGGGTAACTACCACCTACCTTCAAGGTCTGTCCAGAGCTTCTGCCTTGCAATGAGCTCTGTGGAACCAGCTGCAGCATGTAGCTCTCAGAGGATGTTGCTGGTGGGTACAAATTCCTGGAGGTGAAGTCCCCCATGCCCCAAGCACAGGTGGTAGCCAAGGCCTGGGGATAATCTGTGCTGTGCTTTCATGGCTGGCTGGACAATGCCACCACCTTCAGTGGGCTCATTTCACTGCTCCATAGAAGTGGGTCTGGCTCATGAGTGGCAATGAATTTTCCTGGCCATGAACTGTTGTCCCACCAACCACTGGAGTGTGTGCCAACAGACCACATAACTTCTCATGGCACAGGGTCCTCTTCCTCAAAAGTCATGCCATAGACTGAAGAACCACGAGCCTAGCAGCAGCCAGGCTGCCTAACAATTACACTGCCGTCTGGTGGCTTGTGGAGGAGGCATTCCAGGAATTCACAAGAGGGCCCTTCCTTCAATTAGAAGCAGCAGCTATTTGATTATTGATCATTATTATTGAGTGCATTTTACAAATCTGTTCTGCCAAGCTGTCTCTTGCTTTTTGACTTTTGTAATCAGCCACCCACCTCTGACAGTTTAGGAGAGAAGCTGTGGAAGTTACTGTGGCCTCTCTTGTTCTGCAAGGCTCCCCAGTCCTTGTAGTCTGTTTTCCTGCTCCTCCAGTATGGAGGCCTAAGAAAAAGCAAGGCTCTGGACACTTTGCAAACCTGTAAAAATTAATGTTCTGATTTCCTTTCTAATGGCTCACATGGAGAGGAGGCTGCAAGCTACACAGCTCTCCTGTTTCTTCTCAGTGATGGGTCCCCAAGGTTACATTTCAACTGCCGTGGTGCAGAGCCCATTTTGCCAGGATGAGTCAGAGCTAGGCAAGAGAAATAGGCCTCTAAGCTTCTACACTGGTTTCTTTCAAGCTTTTTAGGCTGTTCTGAAAATATATTGTGTAATTTAGGAGACTGATGTGCTGAGCTGAGCACAGGGCTTTCAGATACCAATATAAAAATGATTCCCTAAGAACATACATTTATTCTGCTTCCTTCAACTGTTCCAGCAAGGGGTCCCCCTGCTCACAGTGTGATTTGACTTTGCCTCCTTTGACCGCAGAGTCCTTGACTGAAGAGGAATGGTTGTGGTCCGCATTAGGCCTAGCAGACTGACTGCTGGACGGAATGAGAGGCACCAGCAAGCAGCCATACTCGGGTATTTGCTTCCTTGAAACTTGGTCTGTGTGGACATCACCTTTTTGGGCAATTAATGAGGCAAACTGTATAGAAACCTCTCCATCTGAGAGGGGTTTGTTTTCGCAGAAGAGGAGTGGAGCTAAGGGAGTGCTGTCTGCTGTGTATCTGTGGCAGCATGGCCCTGTAGTAGAGTCAGTTCACTGCGATGGGTCACAGTATGGGAGGGCGACTCTTGTCCCTGAAGCAACATGATTTCAGCAAGTGTTAAGAGTTCAGAAGAGTCTCTCTATCAAAGAGTGACAGAAGTGCAGTGTTAGTGTCAAGCACTGTTTGATGTCAATATGAAGCTCCTGGGTCACAGTTAAAACATGTCACACTGTGTCACCACAGTACAGGCAGTTTCCATCATCAGTAATGTGTCTTGTGGAGGTAGTCAAGGATGCAGCCATACCTCCTTGATTTCGACCCCTCAGAGATTCCCATCATGCCCAGGAGGTTGTTCGCAGCTCCAGTCCCCACAGGCATCGTTAAGTTCCCGTTCTTCTTACTGAGCCCGAAGCAGACAGAGGCGGGGGCGGAGGCCGGGCGCCCCAGGGAGGCGGGCAGCGGGGCGGTGCAGCCGGCCCGGCCCGCCCTGCCACCGCCTCTGCTCAGCCGACCCGGCCGCACGGAGCGGTAGGAGGGGGTCGGGGCGCCACGGGAGGGAGGTGAGGGGAGACGGGGCCGGGTCGGCCGTGGCGCTCTGAGGGCTGCTCTCGGCGTCGGACGGGGGTCGGTCCCCGGGCAGCCCTTCCCCGGGGCCGGGAGCAGGACCGGGAGCAGGCGCTTCAGGGCGCCCCGAGGCGAACGCCCGGGTGTAGCGGCGCTTCCTGCCCGCCCGGGGAGGCCTCGCCCCAGGCCCGGGGGACCCCAGGGCCGGAGCCCCGCTGGGCCCAGGAAGGACTGAATGGGGAGGCCCATCAGGCTGTGTCAGGAGCCCAGGCCCTCAGGATAGGGCAGGTCCATGGTGACACCATGGAAAGTCAGCCCACGGTTGTTTGTCAAGCTCTGGCCCAGCGAGGGCAGCTGGGATCAGACATAGCCCCGTGATCAGCAGGCAGGGCCACGGTTCCTGGGGCGACGGCGTTGCTGATGGAGACCGGCACTCCGGCAGCCCTGCTGCGGCTGGTCCTGGGCCGAGCTTAAACACACTCGGGAGAGGCCCAGGCTTGGCTGATTGGGACCATCAGGGCCCTGACAGCAGCCTACCCCCTCTGTACTCACTCCCTAGAGAGGTATGGGCTCAGGAGGGACTTGCTGTATTGTGATTTAATTGCTGTGTGGTCTTAGAGGGCTTTTTAAGGGAGCAGATACGCAGGATAAGTCACTTGGAAGGGGATATGACATGAGAGAATTGGAGATAGGGATAGTCAGGTTTCCCGTGGCTTGGGGATAAAAGGGAAATGTTTAAACCACCATTGGAGGGTTGCCAGAGGCTGGGTTCACTCAGGAGCTGGTGCTCGAGCAAGGGTCTGTGATTGCCAGGTGGATGAAATGGTTTGAGGTCGAGCAAGTGCCTGGTAGGTGTGGCTCTGTATCCCATGCCAAGACCCCTGGCCCTGGGGGGTGCACAGGCGGGTGGCAGCCGTGACCTGCTGTGCAGCACAGAGCCAGCTGCTCTCACAAATGTGCCAACCAATTGTGTGAAAGAGAAGCACCAAGGTAAAAGGGGACAAGGTGGTAACAGTCTAATGCTGGAGGCAGCATCCTTATTCCCCAGACTGTCTTTTTGGTACAGGACAGGTGCATGGCTGACTGCAGCTAGCTAGGGGAATTCTACATGGTTCCCTCTTGCCAGATCTCCTGTGCCTTCTGGTTGAGTTGCAGCTGCTGCAGAGACAGAGAGAAGGCTTTCTCCTTCTGCATAGGGAAACCTTATTTCTTCCTAGGAGCATAGCTAGTACGTGCTGGGAGGAGGATTCCCCAAACAGGCAGCTTGGGATGTTGAATGGGGAGCTATAAATCAGCAAGCTGCTAATTAAGACCACAGGAGACTGGTGAGTTACTAAAGACCTGTATTACTCTTTTCAGAGCTCTAGACCATTAACAAGACCCCTGGGATCTGCTCCAACTACGTGACTCTCCAAGGACATCACCCTGTTTTGGGCATGTTCTCAGAGCTGAAGTTCCCCGTGCCCTGGGGACATGTGGCAGCCAAGGCCTGGGGACCCTCGGAGGGGCACCCTGTGCTGTGTCTGCATGGCTGGTTGGACAATGCCAACACCTTTGACAAGCTCATTCCATTGCTCCCCAGAGGTAGGTCTGGCTCATCAAGATGGCTTGTGTTGTGCGGCCAGGCTGCACATCTGATACTCTTTCCATTTCAGGTTGTTATTATGTGGCAATGGATTTTTCTGGCCATGGTTTGTCATCCCACCGACCTGCAGGCTGCCCCTACCATTTCCTAGATTATGTGACGGATGTGCGCCGGGTGGCAGCAGGTGGGTAGTTGAAGGAACCCTCGAGGGGGTGCTGTATTGGTCCTGCTCCTTCCAACAAGCAAGCAGCACTTACTGCCAGGAAAGGAATCGGTTCCCCCTGCTTCTCAGTTTGATGTAAGCCAGTGCTTTGTGACTGAATAAGCATCCCCCTTTCTCACTGTTTTGGGAAAGGAAGAAGCTGTAAGCCCTGGGTGTTTCTGTAGTGTTCCTATACTAAAAAAAAAAGCAGTAGTGGTAAAGTGGGAGATGCAACTAAATAGTTTTGCCAGACTGGCTTTTTGTAAGTAGTCGGTGACCCCCTAACCAGTGTTAGGACGAAGTTGGAAACTTCTGGTTCTCCCTGATGGCAGTTTGCTACTTGCTTTAGTATCATACTGAGAAATCTGAAAGTCAAAGTGTCTTGTAATAACTCCTGATGTAACTGTCCATTTGTGTACTTGGCATGTGTGGTTTTACATCCCCCCTTCAGTACACAAAAGAGCATCTAGAAGCTCTCAGATGTTCCCATCTTTCAGTGAGGTATATTTCAGATGGGCAGCACTGATAAAGCTGTATTTTCCTGTAAGCCTCCCAGAGTGCCCTAAAAATGGACTGAAGAGCCTGATGTGCTAAATGGTGCAGAAAGCTTTCACTTGGAATCATACTTCCCTCAGTGCAGCAGATGTGGCTCTGTGTCCTCACACGTCTTGCAGAATGCCCTGCAGCAGGATGCTCTGTCAAGGTTTCTCTCTTCCACCAGATGCTACCCAGTCAGGCTCTTCTGCTTCTTGCCAGTCTCAGGTCTGGCAGTGAATGGGACTTTGCTGGAGTTTGTTTGACATACAGAGAGAGCTTGAGAGCTGAATGACTTAACTACCACGGAAATGAGGTGGTGAATGCTCTTTTTCTTCAAAACCGGCCTACTTGGCTGATTAGTTTCTGGATTAAGAAGAGAATGTAGCAGTGCAAAAGCCCTCCTGGGAGAAAGGGCCCCTGTCAGTGGAGTAGCAGCAGGATGCTGCTGCTCTGGTTTCTAATGTAGCACTATCTGCTTTTCTCTGTTGCCATTTAGCCTTGCAGTGGAGACGGTTCACCCTCATGGGTCACAGTATGGGTAAGTGTTTCCAGTCCTCGCAAGTGGTGAGACTAACAGAAATCAGTAGATAATTAACTTCCAAGACATGCTGTTAGGAGCTGGGTTGGAATATTTATTATATTATGCCAAGTACGAGGTTCCTGCATGAGTGATTCAAAAATCTGTGCCCGTGTTTGAAATGCCTGTTTTCAAGATCCTGTAGTATGGACAGTGGTAACTCTTGCTGTGAGCATTTCCCCCACTCACGGAAGGGAACAGAGATTGGCAAAAAGGCGTGGTCTACACGGGAGAATTCACAGCAGGCCTTCCTCCCTGGTCCCCACAAAGCCTGGAAACAGACAGCCCATTTGGTGGGCTATAAAGCTGGCTGAGGGGAACTGGACTCCAGGATCCATCCCTTTGAGTCTGGAGTATGATTTGATTTTGCCACAATTTGGAGTTTGCTACCCAGGGCTGCTCTGGTCACAGCTAACAGGACCTGCACACCAAGGCATTTTAAACAGTAACTCCTCCTTGGCCTTTGCTGCTTGTGGGATGTGGGAATGGCTCAAGTTGGGGAATACCGCAGGTCAGCAGCTCTGGTCTCTCCCTACCTATTGCGGGCTGGGAGAGCTCTCCTCTATGCTGGGGTTTTATCCCATGATACAATGCACATTTTTATTTCTGAGGCACCTCCTACTGTGGGGAAGGTGAATCTCTGTTACCAGGGGCTGTTCTGTGCATTACTGAGCACCCTTTTCTCCTTTGCAGGTGGGGCTGTGGCAGGAATGGTGAGTAAAGCATAATTTCTTCATAGGGTTGTGATTTCTGCAGCTGCAACAACAAATGGGATAGGAATGAAGGGACAGACCTGGATCTCAGGGGAGGAGAGGCTCTTCCCTGACCCCTCTCCTATACAGTACAATAAAGACATCACTCGGTGCTCAGCTTTTCGTTGTTATTGTTTCATCTCTCCTCAGTTCTGTTTCCTTTATCCTGAGATGGTGGACAAGCTGATCCTGCTGGAAAGTCTTGGCTTTCTTCTAGCTCCAGAGGTTAGATCTCATGTGTCCTTCCCTTCACTTTTTAAAAATACAAAAATAGATGCTTTTTTTTTTTTCCCCTCACTTGTTCAGAGAAAACACTGATGTGACCACTTCCTGCTAGGTCAAAGTCCCTTGTTGCACAGACTGAAGTCTGTCCTTAGGGTGGTCCTTGGGGCACACTTGGTAGAGATCCACATCTTGTAGTCCCTTAGCACTGAAATTTGCTTGTCTGTGCCAAGCCCTTGTACAAAGGAAACTGGAACCTCTGTCCAGGCAACTGCCAGCTGAGGTTATCTTTTTGCCAACAGCTTGTTGGATGACCTGGGTACAAGATTGGTGGATTTCTTTTTCTGTTCCTGGCAGCTCATAAAGCTACATTTCCAACTCGCCATCATTGCTACCAGGTACTGGAGCTTTTGTTGGCAGTAGTGGGACAGAAGCCATAGGTTAGATACAAAAAGTACCAGAGGAGAGTTGTCCTCAACTCGGAAGTGAGGTAGGAAGGGTTAGAAAAGATAGCAAGGATAAGAAATTATTAAGTTCATTACAGCAGTATTGATGTTCCCTTTCTCCCAGAAATGGACATTTTTAATAAGATACCCATAACTGGTACCACTTCTGAGGGATGTTGAAGGGTGAAATTCCCTCTTGTACTCTCCAATAAGGGGGAAAATCATTCAGAAGAAAGGGTTACTCCTCTTCCCTACCTCTCTGTGTTTCAGGACACTGAGGAATGGCTGAAATCAAAGCGGAATGTGATTGACAGACTACTGAGTCTGGAAGCAAAGCAGCAAACTCCCAAAGCACGGAGCCCCGAAGCAGCATTGCAGAGGTGGGTTCCCATCCATCCTCTTTATTTACTGCCTGCCCTCACCTCAACAGAGTTACAGCTGCACAAATGAGAAAGGAAAACTGTCCCTGCATTTCACCTTTCAAGTCCTCTTCTGGAATCCCAGCAAGACCTTTTGCTTCTGCTGCCGGAAGCTGATGCTTCTTCCTGAAGCAGCTTGAGAGCTCACTGTTGCCTTGTGATGCCATTTTTGCTTCATGTCCTCCCTTTTCCCAGCATCACAATCTCTCTCCCATGTCTCCCTCAGGCTTCTAGAAGCAAACAGCCATCTGACAGCAGAGGGTGGGGCAATCCTGCTGCAGCGAGGAGCAACTGAGACACCCGCTGGTAAGGGGCTGTGTGATGCTGGGCCACTGCTGGGTGTGGGAAGGGACTGGTGCCAACAGCCATTGTCTTCTGCAGGGTACAGGGTGCCCTAGCTACAGATTTACGCAGCCTGAATGGCATCAATTAAGTCTGGAGGCAGAGTTCTCCATTCCCAGCAAGTGGGTTTGGTGTTCAAATCCTAGAACAGCTAAACGAAAGAAATTTAAAAAAGAAGAAATCTGTATCAGTCCTATTCCTCGCATCTCAAAGTCTTGGGCAGACCCCAGAAGCAAATTAAAACAGAACAACTCCTGCTCCTATGAAACATGAAAATGTTTTGTTTTTTCTTTCCAGGGCTGGTGTATAACAGAGACATGAGAGCCCGTACGGTGAGCACTGCTCTTCTGATGTGCCCCCTTGCTACTTTGGAGCCCTGAGCTTACAGAACATCTAAATAGAGGATGCCTGCTCACTGAGCTAGGCCCTGCCTCCACCCAGCCACTTACTTTCTGCTTTCTTAATTCCCATGTGTCCTTTAAATGATGCTTTTAAAAGAGTCTGCACTTGATCATGGATTCAGCTTACAGAGTCACTGGAAAATGTTACCATTTGTTTTTTTAGAAGTTCCTCTGCCCCAGGGCCTCCTGGCCACATTTTCCTGCTGTTATAACTCTTCAGGCAGCAGATGGATGGGTGCTTTCTGTCAGCTTCTTTGTCAGATGACCTGAATAAGAAGGGGAGTGGAGCAAAGTCCTTAGGTTTGATATTTTGATAGTTTTGTGCCACTTTTGAGCAAATAGGGCTTCCTCTACCTGTGCTACTGCCAGGATATGGAAGCCAGGGTAACGTACTCTCTCCTTTTTAGTAAAAGGATTTTTAAAGCTTTTCTCCATGAGATCATTCCCATATGTGCTGCAGCTCAGCAGGCAATGTTGTTGGCAGCCCTGAAACACAGCTGGAGAGAAGGAGCCTTTGCAGAGCCAGCTACTTCTTTGTGCAGCCTGGATGCTTGTCATGTCCCAGCATGGAAGCTTCAGCTACTTCTACCTTCAGAACCACTTGTGCAGGAGGGCTTGGGGAGGCCCCTCCCCCAGCTGCTGTCCCTGACCTTTGAAACTTTCCCTCTCTTTGCACCTGCAGCAAAGTCGAGAGTTCTTCACAGTGGAGCAGTGTGTGAAGCTCCTGCAGAAGATCCAGGACCGTGTTCTCATCATCGTGTGAGTGAGGCACAAACCAACCCTTGATTTCTCTCAGTGGAAGGAATGAAGGCTAGGAAGGAGTCCTCTACTACCCCTTCCTCTGCACCAGTCATCCAGACTTTTGGCCAGCTAGGGTAACAACTACAAATGTGAGAAGTATTTGCCAGTTCCTCACCACTGCCCTGAGTTGGGCAGGCTCCTGGAGAAGGCAGAGAGCAACTGGAACATCCACCCAGCCTGGCACTCTGCTTTCAGGCTGGGACTCCCTGGTGGAAGGCTGACTGAGGATACAGTCCTGCCCCATCTTCCCTATGCTTCACAATCCCACCTCTCAACTTCCCATTCCTTGGCACTACAGCAAGGGACCATCCTGGCAACTACATGACCCTCCACAGCACCACCCATACTTGCTATCCTCCTGACCTGACTACTCAAGTCAGCAACCCAGCCTGCCCCCTTCTCCAGGCCCAAAAACCTCTTGCCTGAGCAAACAGGTGAAACTACAGCTGTCTCCATCTCCTCCAACGGCTCTTGAAGCCCCTGGTCTGACTGAGCTCCTGCAAGCTCTTTTGTGTGGCACCTGGAGCAAGCAGCTTTGGGGACATGGCCAGTAGCTTGCAGAGTCCAACAAGCTGTTAAGCTATCTGGGTGCACAGCATGTTCTATGAGTTGTCCTCTGCCTTTTCCCATCTCCTCGGAGGGCAAGGTGTGCAGGGCTCTTGGCTGGTGGGGTGCTGTTAAAAGATTGTCTAGAAAACAAGAGGAAGTGCTAGCAGTTGAGAAAAGAGGTGCAGTTTTGGTTTCCCTGACCTGTTTTAGTATCATAAGAGGTTCAGGTTATTCCTGCTTGTCCAGAAATGTAACATTGTGATGAGGTCAAGTCCTCTGGGCCATAGAAATGCCTTTGAGCCTGGGATGTCACCTTGTCCCATCACCAGCACAGTAGGAGACAGCATCATCAGCTCTGCGGGAGATCTAATGCTGACTTCAGGGCAACTGCCCTGGTAGCTCCCTCTCTGAGCAGGACAAAACTTGGTTAAATAAGCAGGAAAGAGAGGCAGAAGGGACTGAAGGGAGATATGAAAACTCTAAGGAAGGAAAAAGTAAAGATCACTAAGCAGAACAGGACAGGAAATTATGTTCTCAGACCAGTTACAGAGCCAGCCCAGGGAGGACAATATTTAGCCAGTCTCCACTCTGATACCACTAGGCAGTCACCCAAGGTTTTACAGAGTCTGACAGAAAATAGCTGCTTATGCAAGCTGTGTGGTGCATTCTGACTGCCACCTAAGACCCTGCCACCCACCTTTTAGCAGCAGCCTGGAAAGAGCAGTTGGGTCTGTCACCCTACTGTCTTGTGGACACTGCTTCTGCCCAGGACAGCCACAAAGAAAAATGGAGGCACACTGGGTGCTGTACTGAGCCTCACTGTTGTTTTTCAGATCACAAGATGGACTCTTGGTACCACACAACCTACCCAGCAGAAATCACTTTGTGAAAGCTCTGCAGGAGGCATTTGAATCTACCCTCAAAGAGGTGAGAGCAAACTTCATCCTTGCATCTTGATTTGCCACCAGCCTGGGAACAGCAGCTGGGAAGCAGCTGACCTTGGTGGGCACCATCCACTGGGTGATTTGTCTTGAACATCACAGCTCTCACATCGGGTGGAGAGGGATGAAATGGGGGGAGGAAAACAACTTTGTCCTTGCTGCCTAAGTCCCAAGTAAGTACTGCCCTCTGGACTCAGCTCTTCCCTGGTTCTCCCGTCTCTGTCCTGCCTCACTTGCCCTGTCCCTTCCCACAAGTGTTGTAAAGCAAGCAGTGTGTACCTGAGGGAACACTTTCCTGGTCCACATGTTGTGTCCTTTCCCTCCAGCACATCCAGTTAGCAGAAGTGCCTGGAAGTCATTTTGTGCACCTGAACGAGCCCAAAATGGTATCTGGAATCATCAGCAACTTCCTGACATCACAGAACACCAGGGCCAGACTTTAGGAAGCGCTCACAACTGCAGCAGTCCAGGAAAATTGGGAGCTAACAAGCAAGCTCCAGATTTATCACCATTCCTACCTCGCATCCAACATCAGATTGTGATAATCTTTCCTATGCTTAGCTCACTGCAGGGTGGAAGCAGGTCTGCCAGGGGTTCTCTCAAGGAGAGCTGAGTAAAGTACCTCATTTGCCAAAGGGAGAAGGAATCCTTGCTCTACTTCCAGCTCTGTGAGTACAGGGATAGAGGCCCAAAGTGGCCTTCCCCTTGGCTTATTCCAAACTTGCACCCTGAAATGGAGCAAACACAGGCAGAAGCATCCTCTGTGACAGCAGCAGCAGCTTTGGCACTGCAAGAGAGGAGACTCCTCTTGCCTCCTCCCTGCGGATGGTACAGACAGGCTGCTCCTAGGATTTAACCTGCTGAAAAACAAGAAAAGTGTTCTGCTTCTCTTCTTACTTCCATAGATGCATGAGCTCAGAGGGCCTCAGTGTCTCTGTTCCGCTGTGAGAGCTACTGGGTTTTTTTTAAGAATCAGCTTAAATAAGAGCTCACCTGTGCAGAGAAGGCCATTTTAATGAATGCTAGAGAATGTCCCTATCCTCTAGCTGAAGCAGCTGGGAGAACTACAAATTACGGAAAAGTTGGCAGAGATGATTTCTGTTCTAAATAAAGATTAATGTTCTAATGTTAAGTATTTCTTGACACTACAGAAGAACAAACCTCCTTTCAGGCCATTCACCCAAGCAGCTAAAATGCATCTTGGGAGGCAGCAATTTTTACACACTGTGTGCCTTAGGTAAGCCCTACCAAGGATCTGCCTCCCAGTTACATTGATGCAAACAGCTCACTGAAGCAGCCAGGCCTGTCATCTCTGCAAGCAATGCAAACTGTATGTGCAGTTGGTTTTTTAGGAGAGGGTAAATCCATTTTATCTCAGCTCTCTGGAATTTACCACCACTTCCACCTTACATTTATGGTCACATCTCTAATGAAGTTACAGGTAGTAAAATAAAAGTTTAAAAGCCTGGGGCTGGGTGGGTTACTTTGATCACAGAGCTACCAGTTACTTCTAAAGGTGCACAAATGCTATAGGAGCAGTACAAAAGCACTGCCCCACACCTAAACATGCCTGCTGCCATCCTTACCTGCCTTCTGTGGGCTGGGGACAGGTTAAGTGGAAACAGGGCGTGGAGAGTCTAGTTTCTCTTTCCAAACCAGGCTGCTCAAAGTGGCATTTGTTCTTGCAACAGTTCTGGGTATCAGGAATTTCCCATGGCCTAGACATAGCTGCAGACTCCATGCACACAGCTGGATGACTGGGCACCACGATACTTGGCCAGGGAGGGAGTCACCAAGATAAGGGGTAGAGCTCTGTACCAAACCACTGATCTTTCCTTGTGACAACAGGTCAAAGTTAGTTTTTTTCCTAAAGTTGCTTTCCTCCTCGTTCCTTCAATAAAATGTGCAAAGGAGCATTAGGTTACAAGCCATAATTTTTAGCACCACCCCAGCACACAAGAAGCCGTTTCCCACAGGGGACTGGGGGGAAGAGAGAAGCATTCCCATGTTCTGAAAACAGTAGCAGCAGTTTATTTACAGTTCTTCAGCCATTCCCTGCCCTTCCAGAGGCTGCACTAGGTCAATCCCAGTTCTCACCAAGCTTTAGGAGGTGTGTTTTTGGGTGGCAGGTTGTCACAGGATGTGCTTCAGCCCCTTGACCTGAGCACCGTGAGAAGTGCTGCCATGGAGCTGAATGACAGAAGAGCAGGATACGGGTGCAAATAAAGGGAACTCTCCTCCAGCAGCAGTTGCTGGGATCTCCCATTTCAGATCCAAAGGTAAAGGCAAAGGCAATCCAAAGCTGCCTCAATTCCCCAAAATCCTTTGGCAAATGGAGTCAGTAGGGATCTCTCCTACCCAGCGCAGGCACCTGAAGAACAGCTCAGCACAACCTAGTATGGCCGAAACTTGCGCTGGGCTCGCATCAGTGCGATCCTCTGCTTGTCCTCCTCAAATTTCTTCCTTAACTGGGCAATGTCTAAAACACAAAGAAAGAACAGGTCACACGAGAGCAGCAGACCTCCCTCTACTGGGAGCTTCACTTCCACACACCGGAGGGGCTCAGTCCCAACAGCCATACAGTTTCCAGAGGGAGTCCTTTTACACCTCGGCTGAGTGCCAAGCTGGGGCTCCAGCCGTTCATCTCTGGCGGTGGTGCTGCAGCTCCCTCTTGGGGAGGAATTGGCTAGTTTCCCCCTTCAATCACGGCCTTTGTGCAGACTGAATAAGCACCTCTTGGAAAATCACAACCTACACACCCTCCCACAAAATATTCCATCAGCCCTTGCTAGGACAGGTGGTGGCAAGAGGCCGTTCAGATCCAGCCAGCCAATTGCTTACTGGCAGCAACGTAGCCTCCCCTGAAGGCAGAAGGACGCTCTTCGGGCCACAGTGTGACACAAGAGACACGGGCAGGGGTAGGAGGAGACTTGCACACTCACGCTCTCTCTTGGTCTCGCGGTGCTGCCAGGCATAGAAATTGAGCAGCTCTTTGCGGGCCCTTTTCTGTTTCTCCTTCTCCAGCACGCGCAGGTTGGCAGCCTCTGTCCGCGGCAGGCCAGGCTTGCGGCCCTTCCGGGTCACCTTCACCCAGCCCTCCTCATCTGGAACACCCTCCTCCTTGGCTGCTTTGGCTTCTTCCTGTAATGGCAGGAGGGTGAGGCAGCCCAGTGCAGATGTACAGCCTAATGCACAACTCCCCCGCAGCCCTCCTTTAAACAAAGTTACAGCTCCTGCTTCCACACGAGATTTAAAGGAAGCCATGGGATCAGGACTACAGGCATTCTCAGTCCTCCATAACTCTCAGTCACATTGCATGTCAGCCACAAACCAATTTATCTGGGGATATCCATTGTAAGCCCTAGGGGAAGGGTCAGGTGTTACAGACCAAACCACCAGCAACTGGGAGTAAAAAACCTCTGCCAAAGAGAGGGATCCTCAGCCCTTCCCAATATGGCCAGAGCACTGAGAAATCTCTCTTCTTTCCCTCTGCCCCAAGAAAACTGCTTAGCTTGGTTCCCTCCCTAGCCTGGCCTCACCTCTGCCATCTTTTTATCATAGTCTTGCATGTAGGCATCCACTTCAGCCTTCAGCTCCTTCGGATTCACAATGGAGGCCTCATAGCTGGCGATCCACTCTGGAAGAGAGAGGGCACAAGTCAGCAGTAGCTGCTGTTAGAAGCAGGCTAGCGTGGTACTTTTGGGCAGCTCTAGAGTGAACTCGAGTGGGGGAAGGACACGTTGTTCCCATTTATGTTCAGCTTCCCTCCACCACAGCTCAAACCAACTTGGCTGCGAGCACAACCAATACGCGATGGGAAGACTTTGCAACTTGCCCAGGCAGAAGTGGGCTAGCCTTATAAGCCCAGGGGTACAACATTCAGGGCTGTGCTTCTGTCAAGGGGTTATATTGTGAAGTGCTGTCAACTTGACAGACATCTGGTGCCTGCTGCATGAGTCTGGTCTCCATTTTGAGGACAAGATGCAGACAGTATCTCTGAATCTATGCAATACTGAAAAGATGTCAGGAAAAAGGACCCTTCCAAGTGTCCCCACTCTCCCATAGGGTCACCGGACCAGACTTCAATACCTGGTTCAATAAAATTGCTACCATGTAAATAATAAAAGCACACAAAACACTGAACATTCCTCAGCTTAGGACAAAATGGGACATGCACGGTAGAACTCAGCAAACAACGAGTATAGTTCTTCCCTGGCATTGGCCCATGGAAAGATAGCTAGAGCTGACATACTGCTAATGCCGGTTTTCACAGGGTGGCTCTTTGTTGATATTAGCAAGGGACCTTCCTTTGATAGAGCCTTGGCTGCCTGGACAGCTGCTGCTTTCCTGAACACCACATATGCTACTTGAAATCCCTAGAAGAAAAGAAACACCCAGGTGACTAAGATATGTTAGAGACACTGGTGATGGTGCAAGCAACTGCAGTACAAATAACTTTAAAAAATAAAATAAAAGTCAAACCACAAGTGGCAGTAGGATACCAAAAAAAAAAGACAGTGTCAATTTAAGTAAGTAATCATGTCACCCGATGTCCCATACGGTTTCCCATGCCTCATGTTCTGAAGAGAACCATTTAGTATTTGCCATCTTTTCCCACTAAAGCATCAGTATTCCACTCCCCTGTCCAAGCTTTACCTTCGGAGTTTTGTGATCGAAGAATTTGGACGTCAGTTTATCTTTTTTCTCTCCTGGACCTGGCTTATCACACATGTCCACAGACTGCACATGCCCGCAGCGAGAGAACAGCCTAGACAGAGCGTCCTTAACACGAAGAGAAAGTACACAGTAAAGCAGGAGCGATGCCTCCCTCAAACAGCCTGCAGAGCTCTCCGGGCAGCTCCCCGAGCCCCAGCCCGGCCCTCCGCCCGTATCAGCCCCGAGGCACGCCAGCTCCCGGGCCCGCAAGGCCCTGTCCTCGGCGCCCAGCCGCCCCCACTCACCGGGCCGCAGTACGGGGGCACGTTGAGGACGAAGAGCGTCCGGCGAGGCGGGTGCGCAGTGTCGGCCCCTTCCCGCACCTGGTGCTCCTTCACCAACAGGCAGTGCGGCGAGCGCTGCCGCTCCGCGAACTTCACCGCCAGAGCTGCGAGGGACGCACCGCTCTGAGACGCCGCTGCCGCCCCGGCCCCGTTTCCCGCGCTGCCCCTCACCCGTGTATCCCGCCGGCGCCGCTCCCGGTACCCCGCGCTGCCCCTCACCCGTGTATCCCGCCGGCGCCGCTCCCGGTACCCCGCGCTGCCCCTCACCCGTGTATCCCGCCGGCGCCGCTCCCGGTACCCCGCGCTGCCCCTCACCCGTGTATCCCGCCGGCACCGCGCCCGCCGCACGCCCCGTGGCGGCCGCCATCTTCTCTGTGCGCGGCGGCGCGGGGGCTGCCGGGAATTGTAGTTCCCAGGGCGCCGCGCGGCCCGGATAATGGCGGCAGCAGGGGGACGCGCTGCAGCCCTGGGGTTGAGTTTATGTTTTTGTAAAAACAGTGTAAAACTCAGGCACTGTCCTTAATCTGAGAGAGGCAAGTAAATCTTAAAGAGATGTAGAAACATTCAAAGGCAATTGCTTTTAAAGACTGTTATTAAAAAAAAAAACAAACAAAAAAACCTTTACAGACGAATTTGTAATGGAAGACAGGACCATTTCAAAAATACTGAAGCGAGATTAATGTAGGAGGTGACAAAATATGACATGATATGGAGAGTTGATCCAACCAAATATCAAGTTAATGAACATTATTGGAAGGTACATGCAAAAGCCATGAAAATATACCAAACTTGCACATTGTGGCAGCATTTCAGATGTCCTCACATTTTTGAAATAAAAGAAACCCAAAACAAACAAAAGAAACACCGTTACAAATAACCTACCACCTGTCCCGGCCAGGCAATTTAATGTCTAAATTAATGCACATTAATTCAGAGTGCAGACAATTAGTATTTCATATGGAAGTTCGCCATTTCTATCAGACCAGAAGGGAAAAAAAAAACAAAACCCAAACAAAAATATAACCATGTTGCATGAGGATAAATGTAGACAGAAGGTGGTAGGTTCGAAATCATGATTAGCATGACAATTGCAGGATGTCCATGAGAAACTGGAGAGCCAAGGTGAACTACCTGAAAAGGACTGGCAATAAACAGTTACTTTTGATTAAGAAGCCATGCAATGGTGCATTAAAGAGCTGACCAAGACCAGAATACCAGTGTACACCAAGACACTGCTCTAAGACAAGCCATGGAGTGGTGTTTGGACAACCACTTCATTCACCAATTTGTAAAAAGTAAGAATATGCTGCCATAGATAACAGAGCTATGGAACAGACCAGAAAGTAGTTCTTCCAAGGAAGTACATCAATGCCATCAAAACTCTGAGATAACCTAAACATAATGCAGAATTTAGCAGTAAGTTAAAATGCATCTTGCTATTTGGCTTTTCCAAAGGACATGAATCTATTAATTTACAAGATCCTTGAGTCTCCCCATTCATTCAGAAGAGGCAAGAGATGCACTCGCAACACGTCTTCACATTTACACAGCTTTCTGTCTAGCTGGTAATGAAAGTATCCCACTTCACTTAGAACAGGTACCCTGATTTCAGAGCCGTTTTTGCTATAAAATTACTTTTTACATTACTAGGTTGTCAGTAACAAAGGCCGCTTTTTTTTTTTTCCCTGTAAAAAGAGAATTTGAATTACATGGACACAAATGGCTTCAATTTAGTAGCAAGAGTCAGCTGCTAATTTCTATGATCCAGATTAAAAGGTGGAGGAATAACAGTTCTCTCACCCATAAGCTCCACTTGCTCTTCATCACATTATCAGTTTTGAAATTTCTATGTTCACCTAGAAAGCAGGATTGACTCAATATTGGAATATTACCACTTAATTTTAGTTACTTCACATCATCTAAAAAGGCTTAGAATCCACTCTGTATAACAAATGTTTATTCAGAAACAGGTAATACATTATCTTCTCCAACCCCTAATGTTTTCTCCTCCTCCCCCCCCCCTTTTTTTTTTTTTATTAAAACACAGGTATTTGGTGGGCAATCTATAAAAGGAGAACAATAGCTGTCTTAGGTCCCCTCCCCTACAAACATCTGCTGTTCACATGAAGCACCCTACCAATCATGGTGTCACTGGCCTTCAAACCAAAGAGTACTCCAGAAAAACAAGTCCTGCCAAGTCCTTATTATTTCCATGGCTAAAAGGGATACAGTGAGATAGAGGAATGGTCTGCACAAGCTAGATAGAAGAAAGAGTTCTTACAGAACAAGAAAGCAAAAGAAACAGGGGGTTGTCCTAGAAACGGAGTCTGAACTTAGAGAAGCTACTCAGCAGAGCTGAACAAAATGGATTAGGTTAGTCTCCCACCTAGTAGGATCAAGTTCAAACCCCAACCAGATTCTGGAAGTTGCTCTCAGCTTTCGTCTCTTCCAATACGATTTGAACAAACACAAACGAGTGGACCCACTGGGACTTTGAACATCCAAGGCGCCAATGCAGGACAAACAAAGATAAGTACTGGAAGTGCCACCTAGTGGCCTGTCACACACACTCGCTGGCCCACGCCACGTCCTCGCCGCCCTGCACCGGACTTGACCTCTTCTCCCGTGCTCCTTACACAGCACTAACTGCCCTCTGCTCCTAAACCTCTCCCTGAAGCCACACACTGCAGGAATCATCCTCCAAATCCAGGCATGCCAGCAGCATAACTGCACAGCAGCCAAACAATGCCCAAATTGCATCTCTCAAAGAAAGGAGTTCTCAGACACAAAACTTTGTGTATATTAGGATCTGAAATGGGTCCCAGGTCCTTCCATTTTATAGGAGACTGGCTGAGTTAGAAGGCAAGAAAGAAACTCATGTCCATGCAACAGCAGCAGGAGGCAATTTAGTCTAATGGGAGTCAAACAGCTGGGTTTCTTCTACCTCTGAGCATGACTGGTTCTTAATTTTTCAGTCCAGAAAGAGGAGAGCAACTGAGCCTGACCCTCCAGAGTAAATATATTCCTTATACAAGTGCCAGAATAACCCTCCAGCACTACCAGAGTTGAAACACCCCTGCCCATAGCACAATGTCTGGTGCACTTGTGCATATGTCCTTTCTGCCTGATGCCTCTGTTGGCACACACTGCTGGCAGCTCAGCTTTTCCTGCTTCGTCTCAGTGTCCCAGCTGCTGAGCAGGAAAGTGTCCAACAGCCAGAAGGAAGAGTTATGCCACCAAATGCATACAAGTCCTTTCTGGATGGAGCCCAACCTGCCTGTGCACCCAGCGCAGCAACTTCAGAAAAAACGTGGTGCTCTTGCCTGTGGACAATCAAGGAGATGCACCTTTTAGTTAAAGGTCAGTCAGAAGAAAAGAGAAGGAGATCACCACTCCTTCCCTCGAAGTCTATGTGCACTTTTAATGGCCACCGGGGGCTTTGGAGTAAAGGATGGAGTTACATGGTATATGCTTGGTAATACATTACTGGCAGAAGGGGGAGGTTATTCTCTTGGGAAAAAAAATCATGGAAGAAAACTCCAACTATGAAAACAGAAAGTACACACACAAGAGAAAACACTATTGTACAGTAAGGTAGCGATCATAGAAAACAAAAAATTTCAGGATAGGCAAATGCAAATAACATCTGCACTCCTGCACTTTCCTCATCCCCCAACTTATATGAGTTTTCCAGTCCACTGCTTGCTCCCCCCTCTCAGAGTTTAATTTTGAATTCTGTGGGCTGCACAGAGGCAGAGACCCCTGAGGATTTAAAGAGTGCCTTCAAGATAGTTTCAGGGTCCACTTCAGCTGGGGGATTTGAGGAGGCGCTTGCACTTGACCGGCGTGGTTCTCCTTCCTTCTTCACTGAAGGGGTATCACTCAGTCGGCTGGAGAATTAAAAAAAAAATTACTAAAAAAGGCAGTATTTAACCTCTCCTTATGATAAATAACTTTTAACACTGTGTCTGCATTTACTGTTACCAGTATTTCCCCCTTACCAATATCAGAGATAAAGGTTCTAAATATCCTTTTCTCACAAGAAAACATCCTCATTTCAGACTATTTTTGTGCCTCAGGGCTGAGAACACTAGGTAGTCAAGCTACATTGCACTCCACTCATCATTTTGTACCACAGAAGGGGAAAGAAAGAAAATTCATGGGACAATTCTCAAAATAGAACCTGCAAAACCATTTGGACTCTTTCCCCACTGAAGGACACTTACAGCAATATAGGCTGGTCTGAGGTGATGACATTCCCATTCATATGAAGATTGCATTTCATTGGTTGACCTAAATAAAACCAAAATACAAAATGTTCTGTCAGAATTGGCGTAAGGCAAGATCCTTGAAACATCACTCAACAGTGCAAGCAATAGCGTTCTACAAGCTGGGGAAACATGAGAAAGAACAGCTGATAAATCTCTTGTTGCAGAATCAGAGCAACAGAAGAGCCACTGAAACACTCAGTACTGTATGAAGAATCATACTAATTAACAAGTTACACTGAAGTATAAAGCCCTTAGCAGAGACACAAGAGGATCTCCCAGTCTTAGCTGTCTGCTCCTCATCTGACTTCCATAACATGTCACTCATCTAAAGAAAGAAAAAACACCTATTTCCAGCTAAAAATTAACAGTTCAACAATAATTTCAGTTTAACATGGTCAAAAAAAAAAAATAAAATTGCATTGCTGAAAGTTTATGGAGAATCTGATACTGTTTTGCAAATCCAGTTCAAAAGGTCTCCGAGTACACCCTGGAACTATTGCAAATACTAGTTTTACTTGAACTTTGCAAGCAGCTCTGTAAGCAGGTAAAGCCTTCCTAAGGACTACCCAGCTCTTAATACTAAATTAGAAACACAAGAAATTTCATTTGAAAGTTAGACCAGACTCAGACTGATGAGGACCCTGCCTCCAGCTCTGAACCTTCATTTTCTAGGAAAATGCGGGTGGGCTTTTTATTGCATTTAAATAATCTGTGCATATATTCAGCTAGTTACACAGCAATTAGTATCTTATCTAGCTCTTGAAATGATTTTCTGGTATTTCTCTCTTGCCAGCATATTAGCATCTAAGATGCTTTTAAACCTTCCAGTCAGGTGATCAAGTCATTCTTGATTTATTTATGCTAAATGCAACTCTGGCATCAAACTTACCATCTAAGCACCTGTTGTTGTATTTCTTATATGCTGTGATAGCATCTTCTTTCTTCACAAATACTACCTCAGCCACTCCAGGGTGCACCAGCCTGGCTCGCTTCAGAGCGCCACACACACAGAATAACTCCTGAGGGCAGAGAGTCAGTCCATGGTCACACCAAAGGCACTGCATGAGAAGGGTTCACTCACTTCATCACAACACCCATCCTGCTTATTAAATACCTGATAGGATCTGGACACTTTTCTTACTGCGTTTGTTATGGTGTAAGTACTTGGCACCATTAGCAGAGACTACACAAGCAGGGAAGTTTAGGGCCAGTACCCAATAATGTTTTTCACACGGGAAGACCAGATTCATGCTCAGCCTGGTGAGAATGGAAGCCCCTAGATAATTTGGACAGGGGCATAAGTTTGGGTAGAAGAATCACTTGGCATGAACTCTTCTTCTAAGTGATGTATCTCAATATACTCTGCGGGATTTTGTCCTATGTTCTTAACTACGTGTTTTTTTAAAAAACAGTGTAAACAAACCCCAATCAATCAGGAACCCTGGAAGATTTTGCACAGACAGTAGACCCACATCATACCCCTCTTCACTGCATTCACCATAGATCAAGTGATTTATCAAAAGAGGAAGAATAAGGAAAGGAAGTGTCACTCATGCACAGTCTGGCAGCAAGCAATACTCACAACAATATCTTCTTCTGTAACTCGAGGGTGCAGATTATTTACGGTCATCTTTGTGCCTTCCAAAGGACTGAATGCCAGCTGCCAACACAAACAAATGCACCACATGGAAAAGGTCAGAAATACAGCACACAATATAGCACAGCAGAGAAAGCAATAAAAAGTCACTAAGGGTATGTCTGGAAATTTCTGTACAAACACACAAAGGAGAGAGCTACAGCTAGTAATGGGAAATATCAATGTTTACTGAAGCCCAGCTCATCTGATGGCAAAAAAGAGCTCCTTTTCCATGCTAGTTTCTCTCTGAAGGAACTTTTCCACTCTTATTCCCAAGAATAACACTAACTTAATCTGCATACCCAGTACTCTGGTCATGCCCACACTTTTAACAGCCTGTCTCTGTTGTACTCTACACCAGCGAGAAAACCCCAAAATACAGCTCCAGCCTCTCAGGAGCATGCTAAACTCAACACACCTAGGAACACACAGTGGGCTACTTGTACCCAACATCAGGCAGTTTGGCAAAGCAATTCCAGGCAGGCTGTCTATAAATTGCCTGGGAGGTCTCATGTGTACATGAGAATGTGTACATTTGGAAGAACTCATTTTTCTCCATGCTACCTGCAGTCAACATACAACCTATCAAATAGTGTTAAAACACTACTCCTGGGGACATGAAGGGCACCAAGAAGTGTCCAAACAACAACTGCCATCTCCCCATAATACAGATTCCTCCAGGACCATGTGCAGGGAAAGGATGTTTAGACTAGTTTCAAATTCTTGGGACATGGACTGCAGTTATCAGAATAACCTTGATGATGTCCCAGAAAAAATGGTGCAAGGCAGGCAGAAATAGGCTGCTCAAATGTCCAATGAACAGCAAGTTTCAGATGTTTCAGAGACTTCTATAAGCTGCATTTTCCCCTTCCCTGAGCTCACCTCAACAGGTGCTGGCTCTTTCGGAGGCTCTTCCTTTGTCACTAAGGTCCGGGACATGTTTGTCAAGGCCTTTGTCCGCATAGGAGGGGGAGGTGCAGGTGGAGCTGTGTATGTATCGTTCTGGACCACTTTAGTCAGGGGAACAGTCTTGGACAGAGAGAATTTATTGCTGCTCAGACCAGTCTACAGGAAGAAAAAAGGAAGTATCTCAGAGCTGCAGCCTACAAAAGCCATCACATTTCTTCAAGCACCACCACCAGAGTATTACTAGTATGCACTAAGAACTGCATGCCCTTCCCAGTGTCAAAACCACTACAGTGCTGGAGACTTTCAAAAGTCTCTGAGAAAAAAATAAGCGAAAAGTTTCTGGGCATAAACATAAAAAGGTATGTTTATCCAGAAAGAGCACTTCTCTCATAGGCACTTTTTGGTTTCATACTTTCCTTAAATAAACTTTAACAATGTAATCTGAATTTGAAAAGCTCCTTTCATCTGAAGATTTTCAAGTACTTTACAAAGTGTTCACAAAGATTGCTCATTAACAGTAAGATTGAGAAGCCCCAGAACAAAAAGCAGTAATTCCTCACAATCACCAAGTTAGGGCACACAGAAACATGGAACTTAGGCTGAAATACATGAGTTTAAAGCCAGACTAAAACTTGTGCTTGGAAGCTGCTGTGAACACTGCAAAGAACAAATTTACTCCTCAAAAAACCCTCATAAGATTATTTGAGAATCACAAATAGCCTGAAGCTCTATTCTGAATACCTACATGAGGAAATAAATTCCTGGGGTAATCACTGCACTACAGTGCCTTCGTGATGGTAAAACCACATGAATTTGTTTTTCTGAAACCAGAGAATAACTTAGCCTAAACCTATGCCAGGGCTAACTTCAAAGACACATTACGTTGGCAAGGGTCTTATCCAGCTAAGCACTGAATATTCAAGAATGATGACTGCACAACCTCTTTGGGTCGCTGTGCCAGATGCTGATCAATAGTGTGATAATTTCACCAACGAGAATTTATTTTGCTGCAGCACTTTTATTAGTCTTCTCCATGGTCTATCCTGAAAAGGATCTGGGCTTTGCCTTTTCTAGACAGTCCTGTCCACTCTCTTTGCCCTTTCCAAGCAGTGAGTGTGGATGGATCTCACTACGGACTTCACAGCCACTCCTCATGCATAACATGGTGCAGCCCTCTGACCACCCTGTTTACTGGTTCCAGCCGTGTCTTTCTTGTACTGCAGAGCCTCGAGATAGGCAAAGAATTCCAGATGCATTCTCAAAATGTCAAAGAGGAATAATTATCTTCCATGATTTGCTGGCTATGGTTTCACTACATGTACAGCTGGCCTCTGTTGCTGGAAGGATGCACGACTCACTCAGTCTTAGCAGATCACACAGGAGGACCCCCAGGCTCCTTCCCAGAACGCTGCTTTCTAGCCAGTCAGTTCTCAGTTTAAACTGCAGAGGGTCATCACGTGCCAAAAGCAGGATCTTACATTTGTCTGTACTGAAATTCCATCTACTCCAGAGCAACAGTCCTCCCCAATAAGATGCCTACTAAGATTTTTGCACAGCAAGAGATTTCCTGCTTTGATTTCCAGTCTCCAGAAGCAGCAGAAAGCTTCCCTTGCTGGTTTACTCAAACAGTAACAAGACAGGTTCAGTGCCCTTCCTCAACAAGAAGAAAGTCAAGAGCCAGGATGCAGCAATCTGCCAGCAGGGCAGAAAGCACACATTCTGGCTGCTAAGAGCCTTATCATAAAACCAGTTACCCTAAAAGAATTCTGTTCCAAAAATAATAGTATAAGCATTGGCACAAAGGAAGGGTGGGGTGAAGAGCAAATATTTGAGGAGAAAGCATCATGTACAGATTTTAAAAGAACATAAGCCCTGTAAAGACACAGCCTCTGTGTCCATGCAATGTGAGCATGGCATGGTGGGGACTGTTCAGATGATCTCTTACTGAGTTGTGCAGGAAACTGTTTGTGGTGGTGATTTTCATCTGTTTGCTAGGAAGGGGAGAGACGCTTTCATCATCATCTTCTGCGTCATACAGACCCTGAAGTGAAGAAGGTAATAGTTTACATGCAGGTAGATTTCATTGAGACATTTCATAAATAGGTAGTTTTCTCCTGCCTTCAACCATCTTCAGCTAATGAACATGATTACACTGGATTTTAGTTCTAGATATACAAGTCCATGTCAAAACATCACTATGAAAACTATCATTCCAAAAACACCACAGCAGTAGTTTCCCTAGATATACTGAAATTACATACAGATTCTTCTGCTCCTGGACCTCACTAGGACTGCTGAAGCTACATTAATGGAATAAAGCCTCAATGTCTTCTAGCACTCTCCTACCTTTGCAGCTGAAGCCTGTGCATGTGATTTTTTAATTAGTTTGGGAGTGTGTGCGGTGGATTTGTTTTTGTTTGGGTTTTTTTTTAATTAAACAAATTCCTCCTGAGTACACCTAAACTGAACATTCCTTTTGAATAGCCTGCTTTCCTTAGTACAGAACATAGCCATCTGGCCCTAGAAAACACTGCACTACGAGCATTACTGAATGAATAATTAATTTTCCAGTTCAACTTAACACTCACAGCCTTGCCTTAAAATACTGAGCATGTATTGCTCAACTACACAAGCAGTTTTTTCACTGACTCTAAATAACATGAAGAAAACATCTAGACATATATAGCAGTGCCCAGAACATAAGAAATCACAACTGCAAACAGCTTCCCATTGATTCAGTAAAAAGGTAAAGAAAAATGGAGGGATTAGCAGTAAGAGCTTGCAAAATCAGTGGGTTGTCACAGTCAGCAAGATTCTGGTTTACAAACAGGGAAGTTGTTCCAGTCACAGAAATGCTATAAAGGGAAAAAAAAAACCAAAAATGGACAGAGAACAGAGGAGAATTGTGGAGAAAATAAAAGAGCTGGGAAAAACACTAGGCATCAGGACAATGGACTTGAGTTTGCGACAAAATGAAATGGATTCCACGTTTACAGTGATGAGGTCAGAATAACGAAGACACTTCCTTAAACAACAGCATCTGCGATAAGTAAGGGTAGCAGAGTAGCAGGCCAGCATAAAGGTAACATACACAAATAGCTGAAGTTACTATTATCATGGCAAAAAAGTCACCTGACATGATACTGTGAATGCCAGTTTTCCAGTATTTCATGCATTACTTTACATATATATGCATGAAATAATTTAAGTAATAAAAACATACAATTTTTCCCTGAAAGCACCCCAAGTAGTAAGGTGGCTGAATGGATGTGGGCAATGACAAAGGTCTTTAAAACTGATTCCAGAAAGACAGTACTCTAGGGTCTTTCTCAAAATCTGCTTGATAAGGCCCAAGGCAACTTTGGAAGTACATCAGAATGCTAATTAACATCATTCCCTATCAGGATTCCAGCAGTGGCCCACAGCTGGGATTTCACAGGAAATCACCCTCTCCCACCTCACTGCAGCACATTTGACTATGTACAATCACATCCACTCTCCTAATCTACTTAAGAGTTTTCTTTGCACCTGCCAATGTTTATGGACAGATTTTCTTCCCTGACAAAGGTAACAAACAAAATACAGAGCAGGTACACACCTGTTTATGTGTATGATTGTTCACCACATTAATCCTCATTCCTGCTGGATGAGAGTGTCCAGGAACTGCTGGATGAGAGTGTCCAGGAATGGCCTTCTGCTACAGTTAGAGATAAAGAACCAAAGCATTAAGTGCTACAGTCCATCAGGTCCTCATTTCAGAAAATCAAAGTTTTAGTTGAATACCCTGAGATCACTTAAATGAAACTCACCTTCCTGCTTTGAAATATATTACCTAATATGCTCTTAGGTAACACCTGTATTTCCTGTGATATGGTCAGCATGAGACAGCTTCACTTAAATTAAAATCTAAGGCCACAGGAAGAAAAGGAATCAAATTACTTAGGGTTCAGTCCAAGATTATAGGGAAGGGAAGATAAATTCAGTCCTGTCAGGACCGACTAGCTCCACATTTCTGCCAACACAAAACCATGAATGGAGTAAGTCAGAAATGGGGTAAGTATCTCTTCCTTCATGCTACAGATAACTAAACATACATATCTCCATCAAACAAAAGGAGAAGTGTATACTGCCCCTTAGCACTAGAGCTGGAATAAAATAATGCACAGGGTAGTGTAGCTGCCTCTTCTGCAGTCCATTATACCATGAAACAGGGAAACCACCACAGAAGTAGCTAGGGAATGCAGCTGTACTAATTGATAACTGAAGTCATGTAACAACACCCTTAAAAACGTTGTCCTTCTGCTTTCTGAAAAAGCTGGAAGCTGTCCACTAAAGAATAGGTATTCTTACAAAAATAGTCTACACAGGTAGTAAAATCTTCAGATTTGCATGCTCTCTAGACTGCTACTTAGACCACAGCACCTCACGTTTCAATTTGCTAATCAATTCAGAAAAAAGGATACCTATCTTACAGGAACAGCAGCAGACCTACAGTCATTTTTTGGTTCCAAAGATATTTCCTTCTCTATAAGAAACAAGACTTCAGGACAGCACATTTAGAGCTGTGTGCTGAACCTTGGATCAAGATATACTAGTTTGATTCTACTTCCACATTTGGGAAGATAGGAGGGTCAGGGGCAATCTGGAATTTCAGTACAAATTTAAAACATTTTTAGGTAATTGCTCATGTGCAAGGTTCTGTCTACAGTCTGAGCTGCCATAATATCCTATATATAAATATATGTTTCCATGTATAAATATCACTGTTTGCTCAATGTCACTGTCCTTGTGTGTGTATATGTACATATATATGTATGTATAATGCATGTGTTTGTAGAGTTAGAATATATATTAGTTTTGGTAATAAGTTGACGATATGGGGATAAGGGGTGGAATGTGCTGGGAGGACTTTATGATGCTTGTATCCCAAATCATCTGTTCTGTTTACGCTACATATTAAGCTCTGCACCTTTAAAACTAGCTTTGAGAGCAAAGGGGAGGAAAGAAGAAGCACACAGTTTGTTTTCAGAAACAGCACCCACTCCCCTGCGTGCTTCTCCGGACTGTGCTGCCTGCAGCAGACAGACAGCAAGACAGAGCTTTCCTTTGTTTCTAGTTAGTTTTTAGCTAGCTGAGGCAGAAAAATTCCCTGGACTGTGTTTTGTTTCTTTTTTCTTAAATCTGTTCAAACCTACTCTGACTGAAAACCCAGAGCTCATACCTGTGGCCCACCAAAGCCTGGGTGTCGGCACTTTCCAGCACTACAAAGACTGGTAAGAGATGGAGTGAGCCAAGCTACACCCCACAAAAAAGACTTTTCTAA
Source organism: Parus major (assembly GCF_001522545.3). NCBI lineage: Eukaryota > Metazoa > Chordata > Aves > Passeriformes > Paridae > Parus > Parus major. Next base: position 46,750,455 of record NC_031773.1, on the reverse strand, counting down.
ATTTGCCATCTCTTCAAACAGCAAGCCGTTTCATTGTTTAATACTGTACCTTTTTTTTATGCTTGTAGATACTTTGCTTGTTAAATAAACAGTTTTTCCACTTTTCTCCACTAAAATCTTTTCCCAAACCAGTTGCAAAAAGAGCTGTTTAAATTTACTTTCTAAAAAGATCCCATTCTGAAGTTTTCTCCCAAATTTGCCCTAAACCAAGACACTTGCACTTTGTTGTCTAACAAACAGAAAATACTCAAACCAAGTAACAAAAAAACCCCAAAACACCAGGTTAGAACAAATAGCTACTGCACCAAGTCTCTGGAAACTACTTTAATTCCTAGAAACTTTGTAGAAAACGGTCCATTCCTCATGGCTGATGCTGGTGATTTGGCTTAGAAGGACAGCAAAGAGTACTAATCATCCTCCTAATTAATGGCTGCTGAACAGACTGCTCTACTGCTCTGTGATTAGCCCCCCTTACTGCCGCAGGAGTCCTTTCTCTTTCTTACATCAGCCTGGCAGTAAACCTGCAGAGTAGTGGGAAACTTCCTAGGCTAATCTGCAGAAGAAACATGTTTGATGTTCTTCAGCAAAACCCACAGCTGAACAGAAAGCAGACTCATCTAGGCTCTCAATCTGATGACAATAGAACATTGGTATGTGTAAGCACAATGCTCATTTTTGGGAGGATGAAAATGGAAAAGGTAGGTTAGGAACCTCAGTTATGTGGTAGTAGACGTAAGGAGCAAAACCACTCAAACAACAATCTTCTGATTCTACCCATTGTACTTAACAGACACAGTTCAACAGGAGTTGTTTCTCAGAGAAGCTACGAATCAAGTTGCTGTGCTGCAAAGTGAAAGCAGAAAACTGGCCCAGGAAACCAGCAGGTCAGGGTGATTATAACACAATTGAAATAAATCTTGAGCCTCAGCAGGAATGCTTCATGTGATCAGGCAACTCCCTGGAAGTCAGGGCTTTCCTGAAAACCAGACAAGTATAAAAGGAGAAAACTGTAGAATGGCTCATTGAATTTTAAATTTTCTTAGATACAAACACAGCTGCATATTCTAAACTGTTATCCCACCACTAGGATAAACCAGTTATCTATACAGGACAATCCACTGCATCAGACTTGCAAAGAGGGGCAGTACGACAAAAAAAAATCTGCATCATTTTGTTTGCATTCAGGTAGGAAAGAGAGTACTTAACCATTCAAGAAGTCTCCTTTAATGCTGACAGGAGCTCTGCCTTAGTCTTTCTGGGCCCAAAATTGAAATGAAAATTTAAATGCAAGGTGTGATTCTACAGAAAGTCCCAAAGAGCTGCAAGGACACACAAAAGAATCAGAATCCTACCCCACAGGCTGGAATGAACTGTACCATTGTTGCTTCTATTGTAACCATATGAACATATTATGAACTGTCTTATGTTTACTGAACTGCTGTAGAGTAACTGTGAAGCTCAGAGGTGACTCACTTCACCTACTTGGATAGTTTTGGTGATTTTCATGGCTGGATTTACTGTCCCCATAGCTGGGCTGATAACAGCTGGAGTGCTCCTTTTTAAGCTGATCTTCTCTCTGGCATCCACCACTTTGGTCACCTTTTCAGCAGCAACACTTTGCTGCTTACGGGAATTCAACATCTCTCGAGCATCCTGCACCTTCCCTTTGATTTTGAACCGAGCGTCCTTTTGAACCAGTTTTTCTCGAGCATCTTTAACCCCCAGTTTGTGCCGGGCGTCAGTGAGTCCTATCTTCTGTCGGGCATCAAATGTCCGCTGGAAGCTCACAGCTGGTGATGATCTATTCAGAAGGTTTTGCTGGATCCCAATGCGAGATCTTACACCCCCAAACACCGGCCTTGTGTTAATTCTGGGAGGAAAAAAAAAAAAGAAAAAAGAAAAAAGAAAAAAGTTTCAGGCATTATAAGATGTGATACAATGTCAATAAAAGTATTTGTGTTTCTGCAAACAAAAGTTCATTATTACTGTGCAGAAATCCACTCTGGTTGGATGTCTAAATACAAGAGTAGAGCTCCTAAGCTGTTTTATGCTGGATTTTACTTTCTGTATAAACAGCTAAGGAACTTTACAAACTCCATCCTTAAGCTCACGTTTTCAAACTAAAGGGTCTGATTTCAGCTGTGCTAAGTACATTTAAACAAAATTCAACAACTCAGATACTTTGGGGAAACTTTTGAAGACAAAGAGGAACAGGAACAGACTTTCTAGCTTTACAACTGAACAGGTCTACTAAAGCATCTTCTGTAATACAGTAATACATCCTGATACGAAGGAAACATGGAACTACACATGATTTCAAGAATTTTGGGCAGCAAGTTCAGATTTGTGGGAGCACAGCAACTTGAATTTTAGGATGTACAAGCACCAGTAACAATCCAAATTCAAAGCCACCAGTTTCAAGGTTGATTAGATTCAAGAACAGTCATTATTCAAATTACTTTTTAACATGAGTGCCTCTTCTTTAATCTACTAAAAGAACTACTGCACTTGATGGCCTTCATTTTCTAAGCACATCATTTTCACAATACTGAGCACAGAAAGACAACAGCCCTCTAAAACTACAGTATTTGTACTTGTAGAGAAGTATTCCTAAAAAGCAGCATAATATAGGGTGAAAGCTAGAACTACCTTCTTATTACAGGTCTGATACACTTTTTCAAAAACTGCCCTAAGAACAAAACCAGTTTATCTATTTTTAATGGAGTTCCTTTGCTAAGTATTTTTAAAGTTGTTTTTTTTTTTTTCCATTGGGTTTCTTTGCATTAAAAAAGAAAAAAAAAAAAAAAAGAAAAAAAGTAGATAGAAAGAGCAAGAAAAAATATTCTTGCTGTTGACTTTTTAAAAGTCAGAATAGAGGGCTACAGCGTTCATCTGCTTTCAGAAATGTGTTGCCCAGTTTTATAAAGTCTAAGAGTAGATACCTAGAATTTGTTGTAATACTCAAAAGGTCAGTATCACAGTATCAAATGAGGATGTAATTTCAATTCTTCATACACCTTTACATCAATATCTCCTGATCTAACTCCACAACCTTCACATTATTTACAGTCTTGCATTTTCAGTGGAGAGATCTTTAAGGAAAAAAACCCCAACCAACCAAGAGATGAAAGACTTAGCCTCTGCTTCTGTCTCTTTCATTCTTGTGTCCAGATGTCAGGAAAGCTGGGACTGGAGTCCCATTTTATTACCTATCTAAGAGTCCTATGGCTGCTCTCTCATACAGCAAAAGCAAGCCAGCTAGAAAAAACAGGATTATTAAGACCATCTATGAAAATATACCCAGAATACAGAAGACTAACAGTATCTATAAAGCAACAGACACAGAGCAAGACCTTCCTTGCAATTTTAAAAAGCATTTATTTAGCCATGTTGAAAGCATTTAGCTGAAGCACTGCAAAGGGCTGGATGGGAGGCTCATGAGAGAGGTCAAAGTAAAACCAGCAATGTACATACCAGTATTTAAACTACGATTAGTTAAGGCTGCTGATGACAAATCCCAATGTAATAGGCTAAGAAACTGTATTGAAGATTACACCATTTGTGAAGAGTTGTCTTTATTCTAATAAGCAACTGTCTTTCACAGACAATTGCTTACCCTACAAGAGCATTAACTGCTTAGGTATTTGTGCCAGAGCACCTGAAATAAAAGCTCAAACATCTAATTCACTTTCCAGGATTCCAAGCTCTGGCTTGAATATGTTATGCATCAGTACATTTTAGTACATTAGTACATAGGTGAAAATTTTCCTGTTATTTCAGCTAGACTACTGAACTGCATGAATATAATGATTTAAGTTTATTCAGTTTATCCAGCCTTCACAAATCCAAGTTTGCTACCTCAGATATTTATAAAGTGAAGTAAACACAACATACAAGAGGAGTGCGGGGCACAACAATTTTTACAGTGCTACAGAGGGATTCAGTTCATTTTGCTCAGCAAAAAAAAAGCAGAAAGAATTTCTGAAAGAAATGAGAGTTACGGAAAGATTTGAAAAGGGATAAAGGAGGTACTTAGGGCATAGTAAGCAGCCTAAGACTCTTCCAAATATGCAGGATAACATGAATGAAAGCACAAAGCCAAGGCCTTGTCTAGACTACGATTTAAATATGTTTGAATGTTTGGTAGTATGCATTAGCAGGTAACTTTCAGAATATTACTCAAGACGTGTAAGTGTATACACATTCAGAGTTAAAAACAAAAACCAATAAATTAATAAAAAACCAGCAATAACAACAACAAATCCCCAACAAAGCAAGAGCACACTGAGCTAACAGAGATGGGGGACAAGATAGATCTTCAGAAACATTAAGAGACTATGGCCAAAGGGAAAACGAAAAGCTACCGAAGGAGAATCCAGGTAAGAACTGCCAACTGTGGCAGTAAATGGCCCAGCCTCCACTGGAAACATCTGCCATGCAAAGAAATAATCTGACCTCGCAGCTCTTATCTGCAACATGCTCCGCTTCTTCTCAACTACTTCAAACAATCTGTCAGAGCACCACTAACTACGCTAGAGGGTCGACACCTTCCGAAGCCCGGGCAGCGGTGCAGCCGAAGCCCCAGCAGCCTCACCCGCGCGGCTGCCCGGCGGCCCCGGTCGGTTACGGCTCCCCGAGCAGCACCAGCGCTCCCGCGGCTCTCCCACAATGCACCGAGCCGCTCCCGGGAGCGCGGCGGCACCGGGCACCCCGGGGCACTGCCGGGAGACCAGCTGCAGCCCGGCTACCGACGGGGTTCAGGGCCGCCGACCCCATTACAGGGAGCAGGGCTGGGTTAATCGGCGGGGACAAGCACGAGGCAGCGGGGACAGGGCAACTCGGAGGATTCAGTGAGACAAGAGACGGCGCCAGGAATCCCGAAAAGACCGAGATGGGATGGGCCGGCGAGCGTTCCTGCCCCACCGGGGCACCGCCAGGCACTGGGGCCGAGATGGGGGCCCGACCCCCGCCCCGGCCCTGAGTGACGGCCGCCGCCGCCAATCGCATCACAGCGCGGCCCCGCAGCCCCGCGGCTCAGCCAATGGGAACGCGAGGGCGGGTGCAGGGCCGGGCCGCGCCAAGGCAGCCGCGGCCCGCAGCCCGCGGAGCGGAGCCGCCCGAGGGGACACACGAAGAACGGCGGGGGCCCGCCGGGCTCGAGGCGCTGCTTCGCCGTCCCAGCCGCTCACCTTCCCTTCACCGTCACACCGCGCTTCCGTATGAGCTCGTCCAGAGACAGGTCCGCCATCTTGTCGCGGTCCCGACGATGAGACGCAGCGAGCGAGCCCCGGAGGTGACACCGTACGACTTCCGCTCCTCGCCCCGCCCCAGAGGAGCGGCGGGCCCCGCCTCCGGCTCCGCCCGCTGCGCCGGGACGCCCCACAACCCCCCGCGGCCCCCGGACCGTTCATTTGCATACTGCGCGGCACGTCGCGGTCCGGTTCGGCCCGTGGCAGCGGTTCCGCGGCGCGGAAGAGGACAGAGGCAGTGGGCAGTGGTGGGGACACTGCAGGCCAGCTGGAAGCGGCGTCAGGCGGGGTCAGGCGTTACTCGCCCTGACCTTTGGAGTTAGTGCAGAGCAATCTCCCAGCGGCGCGGCGAGCTGTACGTCATGCCTTAAACTTATGAGTAAGGAAAATAACGACCCGGGGTGACGCCCGGGTCCTCACTCCGAATGTGAGAGGAATTTTTGCGCGGGTACAGGTCGCCCCTGGGTGCCCCGCTTACTTCGCGGGATGCCCGGGTGCCGTGATCTGCCCGTCCCTCCGTGCCGCCCGTGCTAAGGACAGAAGAGCCGGCGCCGGGAGGCGGCGCGCTGCTCCGCTGAGCCGCGGCGGGGCGGCACGGCGCCGCGTACCGGAACTCCGACCGTTCCAAAGGTCAGGAATATTCCGACCTGTGTTTCTCTTCGGCTCTGTTCGCTGAGTTGGCCGTAAGGGTCTTCACGACGCTTAGAAATAAATCACCAAACCTGCCTAAGAAATGCTTCATGTGTCTGCAGGAAGCAATTCCTTTTCTGTTCTTCTGAGGGAGCAATGACACCGTTTAAAATCAAGCTAAGAATGAAAGGGAAATGGTGCCAACTCGAGCAGCAGCATGAGCTGCACGGCTGTGGCTCTGGGCCTCACTGCGGGCTGCGGTGCTGTTGGGGGCTCCCTCAAAAAACCTTTTTGCAGCATATTACAGCCACAGTCTCTCCAAAATGCAGTTCTGCTTCCACCCGCAGCTCTGTGACAAGGTCCATTTGTGACCCCTTTGCACCCCCGCTGTTCCCCTTCTGCCGCGTCCCCAGCACTGCATCCTGACCTGCAGTAACCCTGAGGCATTGCCGTGTGAGCTGCAGCACCCATCGTGCTGCTGTGGAGCTGGCGGCCCAAGCACATTCCATGTGAAATGCAAGGGAAAACTCCTGGCGGACTTCAAGAGTTTGGGAGCTGCCAGGGAGGGTGAGGAATGCAGAGGAGACTTGTGCAGCTGAGGTGGCTGCTCGCAGCCACACAGGCTCAGTCTCCCACAGCACTGATTTCCTCTCAAGAAGCCTTTGTGAGCCTGAAGTCATACCAGTGGTGATGCCAGGTTCCTGCTTGGTTGTGCACTGGTGCTTGCTCCAGCTCCAGGGTGGCACATGTCTGAGGTGTATAAATGAAGGTACACAAAATACAGCCCTTTTTGTGCGGCCTTTCTGCAGCTGCTGAGCTTGATCAAACTGAGGCGATAGGGTGGGTAATGTGTGACATTTGTTTTGCTGTTGCAAAACCAATAGGCAACATTTGAGCAAATTCGTTTGACTTTTAAGAGCAGCCCAAGTGGTTCCTGACTAGAGGGCCACCTAGCCAGTATTCTGTTTCCAACCTGCAAGGACCCCTGTGGAGGTCACTTCCAGACACCCCACCAACCTTAGTGCCCTTTGTGCAGCCACGGTATCTTCAGGCAGTACCTCCACTCTCTGCTTTGTGGTGAGCCACATCCTGCTGTTCATTTTGCTTCCATCAGCCTATTTCTTGCAACTGAATGGAGAGTGCACGTGTAGCTGCCATCCGTCCTCTCTTCCACCTGTGATCCCTGAATTCCTCTTCAGTCCAGGCAAAGAATTCCAGGCCTACTCAGACATTCCTTCAGTGAAGCTCCCTTCCTTCCCTCTACAGGCTCCCACCTTCCCCTGTTAAGTCTTTAACTGGGAGGCTGATTAGGGGGCATGAATCATGCTGTTGTGGGAAAGGAGGGGTTTAAACCTAATGATCTTCCTCTTTCTGGGTTTCTGATTGTTTTGCTCTTCCTCTTAGACACAAGCTGTAGCTGAATTTTCACAGGTTCTTCATGGTGCCTTCTCTGAGCTGTGGATGAGAAGACAAATATTTCTTCCAGGAAGGGCCTGGGCCTCTGCTTCCCCCTTTGTGGCTGGGAGAGGGGGAAGGGTGTAAGCAGCAGCAGAGATCTCCCTGTGTAGGGGTCTCCACAAAGGGCTCCTTGTCCCAGTGTGCTGCAAAACTTTCAGGCCTGCTCTTGCTTTTCCAGAGGCAGATTCCTTGAGCGTGTCTCCTCCATCTGCTGAGACCCCACGACAGGGAAGTCTGAAGGAGCTGGAGGAGAGGAGACCATTTTCCCATCTCACACCAATTTCCTGTTAAAATATTTCTTAGGAAATTATGCAAAGGGCATCTGGACATCATATTAGCCTTGGGATGGTATGTGGTAAACTATCTGCTTTAAAATATTGCCTCAACCTCAAACATCAGAACTGGGAAAAGAAGTTGTGTTGGACCATGGGCAAGATGTTGTCCTTTGCACCAGGAGATGCGAGAGTCTGGCAGTAGGGGAATTTGATGCACAGAGACACTGTACAGTGGCAGTCAGTGGATCTTTGTTGCTAATGGAGAAAGTATCTGGTTTGTAGTGAGAGGTTAAAAATCCTCTGATTATAGCAGTTTGTTCACTGTTTCAGGACTACTGCACCCTAGGTCTTTTAGTCTTCTGAAGACTTTAAAATCAGTGTTTGAAATATAAGGTCTTGCAACATGAGTATTTTAGCCTAGCAAAAATGATGCTAAGGGGAGAAAAAATAAAGGAAAGGACACACATGAGGAGAGGCAGAAGTGATGAGCTTCAGAGATAAAACTGATGCACAGCATAGGACCAGCAGACCCAGGGACCTACAAAATAAACTTAGACTAAAATTTTTCTAAGCAGGTAACAAATAGAGCATGGCAGTTTGCCATATGTGTAGTATTGTATCTGCATAATCACATGGCATTTGGCTTAGGGTCATGCTGAAACTTCTGCTTACATGTACTGGACAACAGCCCTGTCATTTATCTTCTACAGCCTGGAAAAGTGAAATATTAATGCAATGCTCATCTGAATCTGCAATATTAAAAAAGGTATGAAAAAAGAGAAAGTAATTCTTTCTTTTTGTGAAAGTTGTAGGAAATACGGTACATATGCAATTTTTACTTTGCATGTTCTATTCCATAATGTATATTTCTAATAAAGGTCTTTTACAGTCAGTTTCTCAGAATAGTCTGGTTTTCTAAAAGCCTATTTTCTTGCACACACCTGGATCCCAGCTCATGTTGTCTGTGACCTGCAATATGCTTAGGGAATACTGAATTCTTGAGAGAAGCAAAGCAATTTACTTGCAGAGAGCTGCACAGAAATCTCCCTTTCTTTCTGGAGGCCCATTGAGAAAATCACAGGGAGTTTGGGCAGCCAAGGAAACTGAAGGACTAGAAAGAAAAACTGGAGAAAAAAGGACTTGGCAGGCACACAGTAGAATTTAAAGTCTCTTTTTATTTGGTTGTTCTTAAGTTGCTTACAGAATACTGTGTCACACAAAATCACATAAACATGCACTTGCCTCACTGCATCCCTCTTATGCCATGGAATACAACTTTTAGAGCTCTTTGGCCCAGAGCTGTAGCACATGTGTAGCTGAAGGACTTTGGGAGAGGTAAATTGTACAGATGTGGGAAAGCAGCTGAGTGCTAACAGGCACGTGGCACTGGTGAGGAGTGGTGAGGAGACAATTGGAATAGCTTCAATTTTTAATACAGGTTTGTTAATGATGATTTATCCTAAGTGTCCCGTATGGGGGATGTCTAATTACTAGCTCTGAAAAGTAGGCAATTCATGAGAGAAAGAAAAGCAGAGTATTTCAGAGCAAAAGTTTCATCTTCTTATGTCTAAGCAAGTAATTAGCCTGACTGTCAAGTCATTCTCCCTTAATCCCAGACTACACCTTTCACAATAATTTTTTCCCCGCATTTCATTATGGGCCACAGAAATGATGTTTTTTTCCAATACACAGCATCTTTCCTGTCCACGTGCTCTAAATACTGTATGTCCATCTTCCAGTCAGCTTTAACTGGTGGGTCCTGAAGAAGCAGCAAACAATAAATTTGGCAGCACTGCAGCAAGAACTGTGTTTCATTTCCACTTCCTGTGTTAATGGCAGCTTCCTGAAAATCAAATGAGAACAGCTTTCAAAGCTTTGTAATGTTATGTTGATGTGTTGTTACGCTACCTCCCTGCTCTCATTCTGTGCAGCTGCTCCACAGGAAATAAGCACTCAAGAATTTCACTTGTCAAAGCTGCTGGTACTGTTCGAATGGGACATGCAGGGGTCCCAGTGTCACTTTAAAGGTTCTTTTATTTACTAAGTCCTGACTTCTGGATTGTGCCAAGTGTCCAGCACCTTTCTCTATTTCCTCCTAGAGAGATCTGCAAGGAGTTTGGTAAGATGAAGCTCTTGGAAAAGCCCAGCAAGCTGCAAAAGGAGGAAGCTCCTCTTTGGAAGTTTCGTATATCTGTGCTATAGATATGTCATATCTTCACAAAAAAAAAGCCCACTAGAGACTAGTCCATGTGGATAGCAGGTGTCAGGGCTCTGTGCACATCAACAGCCTCTGCATGCTTTCCTCTGCCTTCCCAGGGGTTTGGCTGCCTGTGATCCAGGTCAGCTCAGATTAAGCACGAGAATATGACCTTGTATTCAACTCCTACAACAGCAGCCACGCTGGCAGAAAGGGTGGTGTGAGAAGGAGTTATGAGAAGCCTCATCTTCACCCACCAATTGACCCAGCAGCTGAGTGGTGGCTAGGTGCTTGACTGAGCTGTGGTGGTGGGATGCCTGTGCCCAGTCTTGGTGGTCCTGACCCACAGACCAGCTTCAGCTTGGTCTTGACCTGGCTGGTCACTGTGAGCTTGCCCAGTGGTCACTGGTTTGTGGCTGACCCTGACCACCACCACTGGCCCTTTGCTCTTTGCTCCTTGCTTGGGCCCAGTAGGGCTGTGCCTTTGTTTGTAGGGGCACAACCCTGCCTGTCCTGTTGTACCTCCCTTACAAGGTTACATGTACTTGAGAATATTTTGGGAGTATATCGGCTGGAAGGACCTGGCCACAAGTGGAAAACAGCCTCATGCAGAAGGGAGACCTCTCATTTTTTAAACAACAAGCTGCACAGACAATTGAACCATTGCCTCGTTTCCTGGGCTGTATCTTTACTCACTTGAACAATCTTGTAAAGTGCTGAATTTTCGCGATAGCGTTGCCTGAGCAGCTTCATTATGTCTTGCATCATCACCTACAGACCAATCAGAGCACAAATCAGACTGTTATCGTGTGGTAAGGCAAGCACTGGGAAGTTTTATTTCTCATATTGGGTCAATCAGTAACAGAGAAGTCACTCATTTCAGGCTTTGGAGGAAGGTCCCATAAAAGCAACACAGGGCTTGAAAATGCTTTCTGCACTCGTGTGTGCCTCATCCAGCTGGACAATTCAGATATGTAGTGTGTGGCTGTGTATCATGGGACAGAACCATTTAATTTTGGAAGGCTCCCACAAGGATCCTCAAGTCCAGCTCCCTGCTTCTTTGTGGAATAGCTTAACTCTTAGAAAGACCTGGTTTTTATCCAGTGCTGCTCTCATACCTAGGGTTGCTAGAGCTTGGCTTTCTACACACCCAGCCCTCTCAGCTCAGAAGTTATCCAGTGTCATTGCTGACAGATTTTGAGCAGTGCCCTTAGTAGAAGCAAACCTCTAAATGAATGGTAGATGCTGATGGCTCTTTTACACAGAAACATAAAATACCTTGGTCAAAGTATTATTCTCTTGTGGAATGTCAAAACCTTTAATTATGGCATCTGTTCTCTGTTGTATATCTTTCTCACAGGCATCAAACAGCTTCTGCAGTGCAAAAACAAGAACTGATTACAGCATCAATCACAGTGAAAATAGAAGTGCAGTGTGCAAAGCATGTGCTGAGAAAACATCTGCTTTAGAGTAAATTGTAGGGCTGCTGATTGAAATATGTCTTCAATAGCTGGGAAACAAACTGTTTCATCGAGCTGCTTGCATTTTGGAGCCCATCCTTCAGCATCTGTGGGGCCTTATCATTACAATCAATGCTAATAATGGCCTCATCTCAGACTCGTCCTTTAAGGTAATACCACTTTGGTATTTTCTTTCAGATCTCTCCAGCATCACAGCAGTGAGTAAGACATGAAAATGAGGACTCCCAACTATCAGTTCAAGCACTAACATAAGCAAATCATATTGTTTTCCCACTTGTGCTTAACAGGTGCAAGAGATGGGACTGGTATTTGAGTGTGTGTGCCCTTCTGAAAGGCAGGAGGAAGAAGGTCACTGTCACTTTGATCCCTACAGAATTCCACAGGCCTAGCTGGGCTGGAAAATCAGAGACCTAAACTTAGGCCCCAACCCTGTCTGATACAAAAATACAAATGCTCAAAGGCTGCTATATGGCTACATCATATTGATCTGATTAAGAATCAGATGGAGAAAATGGATGTGAACAAACCTTAATGGCACGGCTGCCTTCTTTATATGTCCAACGGTGGGACATGGAGCTCCTGACTTTTTCCCATTCCCGTAGCCGGAGCAGCTCATATCTGTCCAGCACAGCAGACAAACGTGAAGGGTCATTGATGTCCTCAGAGTGTTGGTGCATGACTATTGCTTTAGCCAAGAGCTCTTGGATTCTAGGTCAAGAAGGATATTAAAAAATGTATCCAAGTCAAGATGAAATAATGAGTGAATGTAAATATTTTACTTATGAAACTGTTTCATGAATCCCATGTTTTCTACAGTGCACTTCTCATTTATATTATATAGCTGGCAAGCAGCTTTTCTGTGGAAAATAGTGCTTTCTCAGCTCAGTTTTGCATGATCACAGTAGAATCTGACCAGAGTGGCATGTTGATGATGTCACTGTAGACTGGTTTCTTTTAGTCTTTATTTAACTGGTTACCCTGAGAATGTCTTCTTCCCTTTGCAGAACAACCCATGCCATCTTCCAGAATTCAGTTACAAAGAGATGCTGGCAGGTTGAAAGTCTGGAGAGAAGGTGTCTAGGCTGTCTGGTCAGAAACAGAGTCCCCAAGGATTGGAGAAAGCAAGAAGTATGTGGCTTTTCAGTGTAGAAACACACACTACGTCTGAAATATGAATAAATACTTTACCTTGCCTCTAGTTTTTTGATCTTCTCTTTCAGCATCTTATTTTCCTCTTTCTCCTCATGTATTTGGATTGCCCTTCCAGGAAGTGCTCTGAAACAGATTTGTGAGATCTCTTTATTTGTACTTGGACACTGGCACAACAGTGGACATGCCTCCATTGAATAATCTGAATTCAAGGAAAAAAGCTCTGAGGTGGGAAAATGCAAGAGCATCCAGGAAAAACTCCATGGGAGCTGAACACCTCCCCTAAAAGCTCCCACCCAGAATTTATGCTCAAATCAAGTGGGAAGTTATCTACAACAGAAGAAACAGAGGTATGGTTGTGAGGATCATCATGATTTCCCCCTCTCACAATGATTATTAATATAAAGAATCACACCACCTGTTGTGACAATCCAGAAGGTGAGTATAAATAGTGTCAAAGAAACTTCTGATCTCATCGTTTTTCCATCTGTAAGGGGAAGAAAGAAAGAAATAATAAACCACAATGCAATCAGTGGGCAAGTATGCAATAAAGTATTTAAAAAATGCACAAGCTAAACTTCCTCCCTCCAATTTCCGATCAGCCCATGGGGAAAAGAAATCTAGAGACCAAAACTTGTCAAGGCTGTTCTTTGCCAGAGGGGTGGTTTGTGATTCTGTGAGTCAATACCAACAGTGTAAATAAAATACTCCCAAAGTGTAAGATCTGCACGTTACATGGTGCAAATCCAACAGCTTCTGTAAAGTGGCCCTGGGTTCCCAGTACAGCCTGGGCAAAAATTGTTGCTAATGCAGAGCCCTCCCTGTGTCTGGCTGATTTGTAATTTTCTGTCCCAGCCACCCTAGTGTGCACCAGCTACAGTTCACTGTCAAAGGCCACACTAAACAGTGTCATTTCTGGTCACTGGACTCTCACATTATTTTGTTGTCCATTGCTTTCAGGAATTCATCTCTTTCCTTTGTGTTCTTGTTGTCCATTTCTTTCATCATTTCAAATATTTCCTCTTTTTGTTTATTGTTCACCTCTTCCATCATTTGCAACGTTTCCTTTTTGTATTTATTGATGATCTCGTCCATTATTTCAGGCATTTCCTTCACGTTGGAAGTCTGGTCTTCATAGGCTGATGGCTTCTGTGAGGTGTCAGATGTATGTCTGAGGGAAAAAAAAAAAGGGAACTCTTACAATGAAGGGTGGTAAGAACACATCCTCAAAAGAAGTACTTTATAATAGCCAGTCCTGTGTGCAGGGCCTTCGTGGCTACATCCATGCCCGCAAGCAGATCAGAGACAGGACAAAGGGTGCGCAGGGGCGCAGGATTGGCACAAGTGAGTTAGCACTCTCCCAGATAATGCCTGATACAGCTCAGAGGACTCCACAGGCCAGGGCATGCCAAAACCAGGAGAGTTTGACTAATCATTAGTTCTGGATAAAGTGGGCAAGATACGAGGACAGCTTCTGAAAAACAAACTCAACCCAGACCTGCAGAGAGTGGGGAACAGCAAATGCAGGTAACTGTTCTTTAACTGTTCTGCTAAAACCAATTCTGCAATTTAGAAGTGTGGGTTTTTTTAATAGAGGAGTACAAAGCTCTGTGTTCTCAAGGTAATTTTTTATTTGTACAACTGCTCTGTGTCCTGTTTCCTCACAAGGATCCCAAATGTCAACTATTAACTGTACAGAGACAGTCCCAGATTAAGGTGCTCCTGCAGCTTGGATCCAGGTGGAACAGAGACCAAGCTTGTCCCTGCAACCAGAAGTCAGAGAAAGCCTCAGCATGAGGCTTTACCTTTGTTTTATGCCAATAGAAGGCTGCACTGCTGCTGCAAGGGACTGTGCTGCCCCTCCAGCTCAGCATCACTCCCTCCCACTGAAGTATATTTTGGTTTTGTTTACTTGGATTGGTTCCTTTCCAGTTAAACAATTTCAGTTTCAGTCTTTCGCTGAACACACCATCTTTTTCTTTAAAGTCAACAATCCAGTAAAAAATTTACATTTTAGTCTGCCTTTCCCTGCAAAATTGATGAGCTCAGAGTCAGAGCCATGAAATCTCAGAACTTGTCACACTCTTTATACTGTTCTTTCTAGTTTCTCTTCCTCTTGCACCACTTTAAGGTCTGCCTCACACTTTGGAGTTGTTCTTGAGCTGAATTTGGGGACAGTAACCATCTCTGTGATGGCTGGAAAGGTTAGGAAGTAGAAAACAGAGCTCTTACTGAAGATTTCACAGTCAGAAAATGTTTGCAATTCAGCACTCATGCAACCCTTCAGGAAGCTTCCTAGAAATTTTCAGACCTAGGGAAATTAAAGAAGTTTACCCAGAGACACCCCCTGTGTAACCTACCTGCTGCTTTGTGCAGTCATCTTGCTGGGATCAGTGTCCTCGTGCTGACCTTCCAATACTTCTGTTCCTCTGTTGCCAGAAACATTGTGTGTGTGCTGTGATTCTATTCCTCTGGAGCCAGAAATGTTGTATGTACTCCACATTGCTCCTCGAGTGAAGCCAGAAATATCAGGTGTATCAGACATTTCTGTTCTTGTGGAGCCAAAATCGTTGCCTGTATTCCACGTGTTTCTGTTGCTGGAGTCAGAAACATTTGGTGTATTCATGCCTTTACAGCAGAAGCCAAAAATGTTTGCTGAAATGAGTGGGCAGCCCTGAGGACTGTCAATGCTGTTGGGAGTGCAGAAAGTTCCCTAACAAAGGCACTTTGCTGTTAAATAAAAACCAGAAGGAAGCCCTGCCTCTTTACAGGAAAAGTTACCACTTACAGTATGTCTAGAGTCACATTTCTCTCTAGCCAATAAAAGCAGGGGAGGTTGCCCCTCCCTGTGCTATATCAGTGCTTTCAGTTTCAGTCCCGTCCCATCCCGGTTCACCCTTTCTCTGCTCCCAGAGCTGTGCTCCTCTGCGCTGCAGTGGCCATGGCCAGCCAGTCAGTCTTTGTTGTTGCTATAGATTTTGGCACATCCTACAGTGGGTACTGTTTTTCTCTTGCTTCAGGTACAGACCAAATCCGGCAGGTTAACTGGGGAGTAGAGCATGGGCTCAAGACCCCAAAGACGCCTACGTGCATTTTGTTCAACCAGAAGCAGGAGTTCAAATGTTTTGGCTATGATGCTGTGATGAGGTACAAGAGCCTGCCCTCCAGCCAAGCTGACAGCTGGTACTTCTTCGAGAACTTCAAGATGCAGCTGTACAACACGGTAGGTGGGCAAGTTACCACTAATGGGGGTTGGGGCTCTTCATTTACATGAGGGGTGGGGCTTAGAGAATTCCTGAAGAGGGCTGAGTAAATCTGGTTGATGAGGATGAATTTTGATGAACAAACGAAGAAATTATTTATTTTTTTAATTGCTGAAAGCTTCACAGGTCCTTCCTTTATGATGTTTTTTATTTGTCTAAAGACAATAACAACCTGACTGCATACCCTGGGTGAAGGCCACTACCTGTTCCTAACAAAAAGCTGTGCTGTTCCCGAGCTTGACAGAGAAACTGATCTCCCTTTGGGACTCCTTGCTTTAGTCCTCAACAAGAAACAGGGATCTGTTGGGAAGGTAGAATTAGAAAGAAATTATAAATATGACTTTGTAGCCAGAAAGGCTAAGGAAGAAATACAAATGATAGCACGGTTTGAATAATTCAAAGAAACCGGGCTGGTATGCCAGAACACATTCTTTCCTGCAATAAAACCAAGCTGAGACCCCTCATCCCAGCCTTATAAGGAAAGGTCTGAAGGACCCTGAGATAACTAAAAATATGCAAAAATAGTGATTTCTATAGGTTGCACACAAATGTTACTGTATTAGTATACTTAGAAAGATTGGTCAGTGAAAGAATAGAATATTCATATGTATAGATTATATAAGTAATTGTAAAAGAGAGTTTGCTCTCTTGGTCTCTCTTAACTCTTGGTCTCTCTTGGTAACTCTTAGTCTCTCTTAACTCTTGGTCTCTCCTGGTCTCTCTTAACTCTTAGTTCTTTTGTTTTCTCTTGTTTCTCTTACTACGTTCTCTTGCTGCTCTTTCCTGCTCTTCTTTATCTCTTTTTCCCGGCTCTCTCACTTCTGTTATGTTCTGTAACTCTCTTTCGTAGCAATCTTAAGTCTTAAACTCATGTATTCGTATCTTACCCTCTTTTGTATTGTTCTCCCTGAGCCCGCCTTGAGCTCTATCTGTTGGCTCATAGCAGGCTCTCTCTCTCTCTACCCCACGCCCTGAAATAAACTTCTAACACCTAACTCGATTATAGAGGTCTTTGCCGTGTCTCTGACTGTCCCCAGAAAGTGTCTCCTACAGGGATCAAGTGAAATTCCCTGTAATTCAGAGGGGATGGGCAGTTTTGGGATTATCTCGAATCCCATCCCGTGTTACACAGCTCTCCCTAGCTCTCCCTCCCTTGAAATGTTACTCTGCAGCTAATTCAAGGATGTCCAGCTGTCTTTGAAGCCTGCAGTGGCTTTTTTCAGATTTCTCTCTGAAGGCTCTGTGCTGGATCAGAACAGTTCACAGCTTTATCTGTGTTTGCTTGCTGAGCCAAACACCAGGCTGCCTTAAGGCCTTCCTGTCTGTGCTCCAGGGTCCCCCAGGGCCTCTCAAGCATAGAATAAATCAGAGCACAAGGCCACACCCAGGAAAAGCACCATGTCCTCTCTTTGGTGGAAGGGAGGCTTCTGTGAAGATTTTCCTCCCCAGGACAGCTGGGAATGATATGGTCTGTCACAATGTCACCTCTGGAGCAGTTGGTTCTCATTTGCTTTCAGCAGGAGCTGGAGAGAGGTTTTAGATCAGAACTATTTCTCTGCATCTGAGGAGCAAATGGTGAAGAAAAATTTCATTACAGAATCACTCCCCACTGTATCTTCAGGAATCCACAGGATCTACAGGGTCTTTACAAAATTTGGCCTAGGAGAAACAGGGGAATTGTCAACCATATTGACATTTTGCCTGCTGCATCACAGGCACTCTGGGTAAGCAGTTTGGTAGTTGACCTGTCCCATTTGTACTCATTTAGCCACAGTAGTAAAGGCAGTGCTGGGAGTTTACTCAGGTTTGGAGACAAGGGTGTCTGGGTGTCTTACGTTGTGCAGTGCTTGGTGTGAAGGGGATGGGTCAATTGAGAGAGAGCCTGGGCCTTTTCTTTTGTAGAGTGTCACAGCTGGCATGCAGCTGAAAGCCACCAATGGAAAGACGCTTCCTGCTCTGACAGTCTTTTCTGAAAGCCTGTGCTACCTGAAGAAACATGCTTTGAATACCATTAAGGAGGCCTCTTTCCAAACTGTCTACGATCCAGAGGAGATCACCTGGGTCCTTACTGTCCCAGCCATATGGAGTGCTGGTGCCAAGCAGTTCATGCGTCTCGCAGCAAAAGAGGTAAAAGCAGGGGTTACTCCATTTCCACAAATAACCTTTGGAGGTTTCTTTGCCCATTGAGGCAAAGGAGCTCCTCAGTATGTAAACAACCTGTATTTCAAATTTCAGTCCATTGGGCAGAGAAATCTTCCCCATTGAGGGTGATGAGGGAGAAGATGTCCCCAAACGGCAGTAACAACAGCTCTGCTCTCTCCCACCACTGCCATGTAGAAATGAGCCCCACAGAGATCAGCAGTGCTAGAACCAGCACTCCTGCATGAGCTGATGGGGTGAGAACAGTCTCCTTAGCAGGTGGTGTTCATGCAGTGGAAATCTCACACCCTTGCCTCGAACTAACTCCTCTCTCTTGTGATTTTAGGCAGGAATTATCTCTGACATGCTCTCTAAGAACTTGATCATTGCCTTGGAGCCAGAAGCTGCATCACTGTGGTGCAAGCAGCTTCCACAGGAAGGGTTTATGGCAGACAGCAGTGACAAGATGAAGTTTGAAGACTCCCCTGGGATCCAGTACATCGTCGTTGACTGTGGAGGTAAAATTTTCCCCGTTTAACAAGTATCATCTTTGCTGGCCGTGGTGCATGGCTATTTCAAAATATGGCCAAAGCTCCCAGAGCTTGGTCTCCACTGGTGTGCCCATCATGGGTTTTTATGTTTATTTCTCACCTAATGAGATCCTGTAAGCAGGCAGAAAAATAAGAGGAAAGCAGGAGTGTGTCTGACGCTGCAGTGCTTTTCAGCCAGATGGTGACAACACGAGGTCCTGCCCTTGCACCAGATCAGCTGGCACGATGTCCCAGCATCAGCCACCAGCACGCACCACGTGCTCCTGTGTAGCCTGAGCTCACAGCCTCCTCTCCAGAAGCAACTGTAGTTAGTGCCCAGTGAAGTGACCAAAGAGATGAGATAGCAGGCACTGGAGAGTAAATCATTAAGAATATTTGATGAAGCACTTCTCAATAATTTCTCTAGTTTCCTGAGATTTTTTGGTGTGATGTGAATTTTCTGCCAAGAGCAGTATGGTGGTTGTGAACAAATAGCAAAAAGGCATCAAGAGGACCACAAGTTCTTGGGAGTCTTCTCACCACTGCTCAGGAGCCAGCCACCTATGTAATCAGACAGGAGATTGGCTTCAGTGAGTAAGTCAGAGCATCCAGCTCTTATCAGAAATAACTGTAGCAGCTTTGTGAGACCAGGCTTTTAAACAAAAGTTTAAATTTTCAATTGAAGTTTAAATTTTTAAATTGAAGAAATCTAGAGAAGTACAGGCAATAGCAGAAGAGTGAGGATGAGGAAAAAAAGCAGCAGAAAAGCACATCTGTGAATCAGGAGTTCAGAAGATGATTGAATTCTGTGGAAACTCATGTACTTTAAAGCAACCAGTGCAATTAAATTGAGTCTCTTTGTGTGAATGTGTGTGTGTGTGTGTGTGTGTTTAGGTGGCACAATAGACATCACAGTACATGAGATCCAAGAAGACCATTACCTAAAGGAGCTACACAAGGCAGCTGGAGGTGGATGGGGAGGCAACAGAGTGGATGAAAACTTCATCAATTTCCTCAAGGAAATATTCAATGATGGCGTATGGGATGAATATGTAAAGAAGCACCCTACTGAATTACAAAGTATGATGTACAACTTCAGCCTACAGAAATGCTCTGATAGAAGGGAGGCAGTCTACATGCATTGCTACTACAACTTGACCAAAGTGGCAGAGTCCAAGAAGGACATCTCCCAGTTCTTTGAAAAAGCAGCAGGAGCTGTGTGGTGTAATGGGACAATCAAGATTACATATGAGAAAATGAAAAGCTTTTTTGAGTATAGTATCAACAATATCATTTGTACTTTGAGGGAAATTCTTTGCAAACCTGAGATGGACCAAGTCCAGTACATTTTACTTGTGGGAGGCTTTGCATCCAGCATCATCCTGCGAGATGCAGTCAGGCAGGCCTTTAGCAGCAAGTATCACATCCTTTGTCCCATGGAGGCCCAGGTGGCCATTGCAAAAGGGGCTGTTTTATTTGGAATTAATCCCTGTATCATTACCTCAAGAATCAGCTGTAGGACATATGGCTTAAGAATAAGTCAGAAATTTGATGATGCTATCCATGATCCCCGTAAACGGAGGGTCTCAAAAACTGGTGACTATATTTATTGCACAGATGTCTTCCGTAAACTGGTGGAAATTGGGGAAGCAGTGAACATACAGGAAGTTGCCCACTATGATTTCTATCCGACAGAACCAGATCAAACAAAGGTAGTCTTTGCTTTCTATTGTACAAAAAAACAGAATGCTCGGTATGTAGATGAGGAAGGGATGGAACAGCTTGGCTTCTGTGTAGTGCCATCGCCAGACACGAGGCTGGGGAAAGATCGCAAGCTGAAGGTGGCTATTAAATTTGGGCTCACTGAATTTGAAGCCACATGTACTGATGTTACTTCCCAACAAAGTCAGACAGTTATAATAGATTTTTTATCTTATAATTACTCCTCATATTGAACAGATCTTAGATGTCTTTCCAGCCATTATGATTCTAACAATTCTATGACTTCTACAACAGAGGAGACAATTGGACCAATAAGTCCATCATGCAACTTTCTATTTACACAGGATAACTACAAGTCTGATTCTCTGGTTCCTTCCATTCCTCACCCACCACCCTTTCAGTCCAACACCTCATTTTCTCTTGTATCTGATAACGTGTTTGTCTGCTGCTTTATCTCATGTCCTTTTAGCTTGCATCTCTGTACACAACAGTCCATACCACCAATACAATCATTTGTGACCTACCTGTGTTTGATGCAAAGCCTCTGGACTGGGGTCTAACTTCCACATAAAGCAGCCCATAGCTGTTTATTTTAGCCTGGTGTCTTCTTGCAGCTACATCTTCTGACATCAGGTCACTTTATCTGAAGTCCAGGTTTAATTCTGCTGGGGGTGACATTCAGTGGATTTCTCTTTTCTTCAGAATATCATTTATATAAACTCTGTGTAATTAAAGCTCCAGGGTCCCAGACAAGAGAGCTGAATGAACCAGTCTAGGGGCTTGTGTCCAAAACCTGTGGGAGTGTTGTTTCCATTAAATGATTGGGTGGTTTGATCTCATTAATTGGGCAGATATGAATGCTAGATTGTAACTTTACAGATATGAATAGTGCATATGCTGCTGCCTGATGACTCTGTCCAGCTCTGGGTGCTCTCTGCATCTCTGATTTGGGCATGATTATTTTCTACATCACCTCCTCCTGCTTGCATCATCTGTGCAAAAGTCCAGCACAGTGTAGACTTCCTGGGCCAAAATTTGTCCAAGAAAAGGGTGCAGACCTACAGTGTGCTGGGTCTGGCTGAGGTAGAGTTAACTTTCTTCATAGTGACCCTTATCCTGGTGTGTGGTTTGGGTCCAGAATGATGCTGATAACACACAGATTGTTCAGGGGTTGTGAGGAGTGGGTTGGGGTTTGTGGAGTTGGCTTTCTTCCCCTCCACTAAGGATGTAAAGTTTCTCTGCTGAACAGCAGCCTCCACCAATGCAAATTCTTGGTTAGCTGGATACCATGCAAGAAAGCTCAGCACTGTCATCCTTATTAGTTGAATGATTGCGTTAGAGTTACTGCTGGCCAGGTACTGAATGTTGTTAATCACTAGAGCAGCATTCAGAGGACTAATCTGCATATATGCTATGTCCTATGATATGTAAAAGTGGGATTTTGAAGTTACTGCCTTTGCTTTCACATTTAAAATGTTATGTATGCAATAAAAATATTCACAGCAGACACCTGTGTGCATTTCTACTATGTCAGGTGGTACGCTTTGTAAGGGCCATTCTGGGGGTTAGGTCCTAAGAAGCTGTGTAGTCCTGGTTTTTTCTTACCCTTTGCATTTGGTATTTTCACCAGAGGAAAGCCCAATACAGCTCCACCCAAGCCCACCAATGCTCTGGAATGGGAGAGAGAAGTAGGGTCTGGGAAAGTGGCAGCGGGGAAAGCCTTTCCCACCCATGTGCTAGGTGGGCTTTAGGTTTGAAACATTGCCACTGACAGTCGTGAGTGCAGCTCCTTGTTCTGCTGGTTTTGATGAGCTGGTTTTGTTGCTAACCTCAGACACTGAGCATGGGCAGATGCAGGTGTTTGTCCTTTCTGTGAAAGCAGCACTGAGTGTCAGGGTCTCGGGCTAAGCACCCCTGAAACCTGTCAATATGGGGGGCTCTTCCTTCAGCCTGACACTACCAGGGGTGTGGGAAAATGAGTTACAGCTGCTGAGCCCCTGGCAGCCATCCTCTGAAACAGGTGCATCTGCTGAGCTGGGGATTAACCGCACTGAACAATAGTGTGGGTTGTTTATGGTAAAAATCACAGATCCCCAAGTTTCAAGGATAAGAGAAGGCAGTGAGGTTTGCAGTGGCTGTAACCAGGACATTGATAAGCTCTAGGGCTGTGATGGCAGCCGGATCCTAAATGGCTGGGTGAGTAGAAGGTGCCACCCACTTCTGTGGCTGGATCTTGCCGACTGCCTTCTGCCTAAAGCATGTGATTTCTCGGAAACTGACAGAAAGCAGTAGTGACACCGTTTCCTGGCAGCGAAGTGGGAGGCACATCCTCTCTCCCCTGGCTGGGATGGAGATGGGAACAGCTTGGCCACAGCCCAAACACCGTGGCTGTGCTTTCTGTTCCAGATTTCCTAGCGCCATCTGGCTCCCCAGCCTCACCCTGCCTGCTCGATGTCAGAGGAAAATAAAGATTCACAAAAAGTTCACATTAACTCTAAGCTTTGAAACCATGACAGTGGGATGCTGGAGTAATGGAACCATGAAGAAACCCCAGGAACAGAATGCTCTAAATCCTTATGCCCTTGACAAGTAATGATTCAAATAGATTCAAGTAGAAACGGCAACAGAGGTTTAACAAAATAAAGTTTAACAATAACTTAGCAACAGGTGACAGGATGTAAAGACAATTTCAAGTTACCTGAGATGATTATAATGTTAAAGAACACATTCCCAGGGGAATTAATATGTGAAAATGATAGGATAATGAACTGGACGGAGATCAGCACATGCACATTAAAAATTTTGTTACACAAGTGTGAGTGGCCAATCTCCTGATTCTTTTTTGGTTACTTTTTTGTAAGAAGGATTCTGCTTGTTTTCCAAAAGGTTGGAAAAGGCTTGGCCTAGCCTGGCAGCCTATTCTTCAGATTTGTAATAAAATCATGTCTCAACTCAATTGATTGGCTTTTGCACACCAGGATTCCCTTCTTTAGGGATAACAACCTAACATCCTGAGGAGCTTTACCCCATATTAGAAAATAGGTCTCTTCATACAATAGAAATTATGATTGAGAGGATTCACTTCCTTTGGCATAATAAAACAAACCATGGGAGAGGAAAAATAAATAAACCAAGCACTCATCCTCTTGCCCACGTGTGGGAACGTAATGACTTCATCATTAAACAGCTCATTTTTCATAGCTCTTCCATTTCCAGGCCAAAATAAACAGGTTTCTGGAGCTTTTTGGTTTCAGTTTCTAGAGATTGCTGAGATGTAGCATAGATGTGTATAGCCCTGAGGGGTATATTAGATATGAGCTCACTCTGTCTATCTATCTATCTATCTATCTATCTATCTATCTATCTATCTATCTATCTATCTATCTATCTATCATCTATCTATATCTATCTAATCTATCTCTAATATGATACATATTAGAGATGTCAAAACTTTATGTGGGATCATTGTGTTCATCATAAAAGGACTTGACAAATCATGCCAGGGGAAAACAGAAGATAATTTTCCAAAACAGTAAAAGTAACACCAGAGGATGGAAGAATAGAAAAGCATGTCACAGAGAGAGCATAGTGACATGCTTGAGGGAAGATATCATTGCTTTGTCTGGTCAGGGATTGCACTGTGCTGCTGACACTTGGCTTGGTCCTAGACAAAACTGACCCAATTGCACCCCAGAACTGGACCAACCAAGTAAGATTAGGGTGCCTCCATGGAAATGTGTTTAAAAAAGGGCAGGGAACACTGAAAAGGGGGGAGACAAGTCTGTGCAGGTACAGTATCCAAAAGGATGAGGACTGCAGCAAGAGCAGTTGAGCACAAGGCGGAGCAAGAGCAAGGGACACCCAGACACCAACCCCAGCTTGTGCACCCCCCATGGTCTCACCAAAGGGTCTGGCTGTAACCTGCAGCATGGGGTGGGGAAACAGGACAGGGAGAAGTGAGGCATCGAAGTGTTGGTTAGTTGGTTTGTTCCTTGGCAATAAATCAATTCAATTGAAATTTCTCAACTCAAAATAGGTATTTTCTGTCCAATGACAGGATGTCTGACTGTATATCAAGGGATGGAGCCCGTTCATAGTGCAATGCCCCAGAGGAGCATGGGGGAGAGCAGAGGAGAAGTCTCCTAGGGAATCCTAGAATGTTTAGGATTGGAAGGGGCTTTAAAGATCATCTAGTTCCAACCCCTCTGCCATGGGCAGGGACACCTTCCACTAGACCAAGTAGCTCAAAGCCCCATCCAGCCTGGCCTTGAATTCTTCCAGGCATGGGGTACCCACGTCTGCTTTGCAGGTTTCTATCAGACTGCTCTTTCTTTGCTGTGTGGTAAAAAGGGAGAGGGAGGCAAGTGGGCACAGGTTTAGTGAAGTCATTTGAGGCCTCCCTCAGCAGCAGTGGGACACAACCCCACCAAGACCAGTCTATTTCTGTGAGTTTGCAGCCAGCACTTTCCTTCTGCCCTGGGGTATCAGGCTGGTTTTTCTCCACATGCTGCATATTTTCCCCTCACACCTGTTCCTTCCCTCCTCTAAACCATCCCAAACAATATGAGGTTTTGTCTGCCCTCAGCATCCAGCAGCAGTTTCTCAAGCCCCTTAGCCCTTATTTAGCCTGTGTGCCCTGGACTTAAGCAGAACATTCCTGCCAGAGGTTAAGCCCAGGCATTGCATGGATAATCCACAAAAACTTTTTGCCTCCAGTTCCAAGTGACTGTGACTATAACAAGACCAGAGATGCTGTCTGCAGCTCCACCCTGGCCCTTCTTTGGCCCCTTATCTCTCTCCCAGGCAGTCAGGGCTCAGAGATAGGACAGAGATGGCAGCTGCAAGCCAAGAGGGTTAGAAAAGTGAAATGGCCTGGCCTGACTGTGCTGCACCGTTTATAGCCAGTGCTAAAATGAAGTGGCTTTGCAGGGCACCATGGCCAGGGATGCTGTGCCACGCTGCCACCACCATCCCTGCAATGCTGTCATTTTCAGCCTCCCACCCTCATGGGACCAAGGCTGGGAGCAGCTGTGGGGTGAGCCCCTGTTAAACAAGAGGGCTGCGGGGAAAGCAGTGACCGTGGTGTGAAGGCAGGACTGGAGAGAGTTGCTGGAGCTAGAAAGAGGATCTTTGACTGAAGGACCAAAGAATGCCAGGGAGAGGGGATGGCAAGGCACCACAGTGCCCTCAGCACAGCAGCACTCTTGGGAGAAAACCAGGAAAATTAGTGCTTGGGCAAGGATCACCTTCAGGAAAGAGAAGTCAAGCACTGGATTTGGCAGAGGTGAGGGGGGAAGAGAATTGATCTTTTTTTTTCCCCCACTGAAAACTGCCTTTTTTCCCTTCTCTCCTCAGACGGTGAGACCTTTGCTTTGGCACCTGACCTACGACTACAGGGCTAGTCCTCCTTCTCATGTGGTTAGTTTCTTTCCTGATTAAAAGCGATTAGGTAGCTCTAAAACCTGCAGAAATGTGACAGAGGGGAACAGAGACAAAGAGACCCTTCAAGATCTCTTAAATCCCCAGGGCAGTATTTAGAGAGCCCTGAGGAGAACTGGAGCAGAAAGACCCTGCCAGGACCTCCCTGTCCTTCTCCTTCCTGCTGCAGCCTCCATTGCCAACATCTCCTCCACCATGTCGCTCTCTGAAGCAGAGGTGCAAAGTGCCCGTGGTGCCTGGGAGAAGATATATGTGGATGCTGAGGACAATGGGACAGCTGTGCTGGTCAGGTAAGGAAAGAGCCCATCCAGCTGCTGCCCCTCAGGGGTGAAGGAGGAACAGCAAGGATGGCGTTACTGCTTAGGAGCATGTCTTGATGGTTTTCATGCAGCCCTTGCCAGGAAGAGGAGCGATCCACACAAGGAAAAATGAAAAGAAAGGGGTAAGGGGGTGGGAAAAGAAGAAGAGACAAGAACAATATCTCCACCCATAAGGTAAAGGAAAGAAAGTGTGGTATGAAAGAGAACAGGAACAAAACATGGGCCTTATTTCCATCTACCTCTAAACTCTTTTAATGCTCTTTTTAAACTCAGTGTTTCACTTCTGATTCTCCTTCAGCCTCAGTCCATCTGTTTCACTGTATTATATCCTTTCCTCTCTTAGCTTTCATCCTGTTTCCCTATCTTCTGTTCACTTTTCACATATTCCACTCTCATCTGGGACTTCCATCACTCCATAAGCATGGATCAGCTCAAATACTATTTCTGGTTACCAGAACTTTAGCCCTCTCTCCAGCTTTCTTGTATATCACACCTTGTGCCTGGATTACCCTCATGAGCCCCTCACCTGACATGCTGCTCTTTCCTTCTACAGGCTACACAACCTGAGCACAGTTAGGGTCCAAAGTGCAGCCATAAAATGTTGTTAGCATCCAGTAGCTTGTCTCCCTGGGGTAATTTACCGTAGAAGGTTTTGCTTTAGTGTCCTACAGCCCCAGACCTGCCTGTAGAGAAATCCAGGGTTTCCCAGGATGGGAAACCCTGAACATGGAGAGACATGACCATACTGGAAAGAGTCCAACAAAGGACCAGGAAGATGATGAGGGGACTGCAGCATCTCTCCAATAAAGGCAGAGAAAACTATGACTGTTCAGCCTGGAGAAGAGAAAGCTCAGAGGAATCTTAGCAATGTGTACATAAAAACTTGAAGGGAGAGTGCAAAGAAGGCAGAGCCATGCTCGTCTCAGTGGTGCCACAAGACAGGACCAGAGTCAATGTGTTTCAAATTGAAACACAGAACAAGGTTCCCTTGAACATCAGGAAAGACTTCTTTTACTTCTGAATGCAACTGAGCACTGGCACAAGTTGCCCAAAGAAGTTGTTGAGTCTTCACACGCGTAGATAGTCAAAAGCCATCTGGCCGTGGTCCTGGGCAACTGGCTTGACCAGTGGTGTTGACCCAGGTGGTCTCCAGAGGTTCCTTCAAACCCAACCATTTTGTGACTCTGTGAAATGCAATGAAAGAAAAAAAAGAATTTGCTATGGATATTTCAGATAGGTAAGCAGTTTACCCAATAGAGTAAACTGCTTCTTTTTAAAAGTTTTACCAAGATGACTGTAATTGATCAAAAGATAATTTCAAACACACTGAATTGTGTTACTTTTGAATAAATTACATGAGCAGTACCCTATACTCAAGCAACAATCCATCATAGTCAGGAAGAAGGCTTTGCAGTGGACAATAGGAAGGGGTTAATTAACAAAACCAATAGTAGGGTTTCTCTATGAAGACATCCACCGGTATCACAGCAGTCATATCTGCTGTCCAGAGCATCTTTGGGAATATTGAACTGTCACAGTCACCCCATGTGAACCTGCTCCCACTTCTCTGTGAAAGTAACACAGCGTTAACACTGAGAAAATATTAACTTTAGAAGCAGTGGCATAAGTTCATTATAGGTTTTAACATCAAATGAGCAAAGGAAATGCCCTGGGGAGAGGCAAGGGAGAGAGGATTGGCTGCTATGTGCACGGGGGTTAGGCACAGGTGCAAAAGGCAACAGAGAAACAAGGAATGCAGAAGTGTCTGTTCTAATAAAGAGACGGGGAAAAGGGACATAAATGCATAAGGCAAGGCTGGAATGTGTGGCCATGTCTCATTGATAGCTTGGTCCACAAGTCAGAATGTCTCTCATTCCTCAACAGGATGTTTACCGAGCACCCAGACACCAAGTCCTACTTCACACATTTCAAAGGCATGGACTCTGCTGAAGAGATGAAACAGTCAGATCAAGTCAGGGGCCATGGCAAGAAGGTTTTCAGTGCCATCAACGACATGGTGCAACACCTGGGCAACTCTGAGGCTTTTCTTGGGATAGTGACCCCACTCGGCAAGAAACATGCCACCCAGCTGAAGATTGACCCCAAAAACTTTAGGGTGAGTGAGCAGCCCTATTCCCAAGGAGTGTAATTGTGAGGAGGACATGGTTTCCCCTTTGAGAGGTAGAACTGAGGAACATAGGCTTTGTATGTAGGAATACATATATATGCCTCAGAGAATGGAGGTGGTAGAAGGTGAGATGGTTGATGGTGGAAGATGGCAGGAGACATCTGGCACTGGTGGGGAAAACAGCTGTGCAGCAGATGTGGTGCAGGCAGGTGATGTGGTGCTCAGGTGGGAGCTGCACAGCTGCCCATGAGCTGTAGAGGGTTTTCTCAGTGCAATATGATCCCCACACCTGCCATTTAATAGCAAGATACAGAAAAGCATTTCAGCCCTGGACTTCAGTCCCTGATGTATTTTTATCTTGTAACAGGAGCTGAGCTTTTCTACAACAACTAAACCAGCTGTTATTGAGCAACAGTGTCATCATTAAACAAACAAGCATTGTCATAATGAAACAATAAAACCAGGATCAAATTACTTGTCCAGATCCACCTAAGGTCACTAGCAGACTGCATTTATAACTGTTTTGTCTTCCTTCCATAGCAAAAAAGAGGCACCTTCTAGCAAAGATTATTTCCAAATGAAGGTGATTTCAAAAGCAGTTTTTAAATTTGGGCTCAATTTTCAATGAGTGGAAAAATAAGTGATGATTTCTGGCTGAAAATACTTTTTCAGAGTAAATATGCACACAGAACAATAAATGCTGCACAGGAAAGGAGTTGGCATTTCAAAGTATACCACCTACCTAGTGACTGCAAGAACTCTGGATAGCTAATGAGCAGGAAAGATGAGGGAAAAACTTACCCCCCAAGCCATATATTCCATCGGTGTCCAACAAGGGGCTGATCATGGCCTCTAAATATTTGGGACAGTCTCCTGCCTGGAGGATTGCAGTGGATGTACAAAGCACATCAGTCCTATACAGCCAACATTAAGTGACAGGTGCAGTCAACATTAACTAGATACAACTAGGTAGTTAAAAACACCAGCAGCAGTTTTTTGTGAATTCTATAATGCATCTTATTTTCCATGCCCTGTTACAAGCTCTGCAGGTCATGTGCTGTGAATTGTTCTTGTACCCCTTTTTGCCCTCCAAGAATCCCAACTAAAGATATATAAGTTCTTATGCCTCTAATGTGGAGAAAAGTTCACACTGGTTGTTTCTTCTCTTCTCCTTGTTTAGATTATCTGTGACATTATTTTACAATTGATGGAGGAGAAATTTGGCGGAGACAGCAAAGCTTCATTTGAGAAGGTGACCAATGAAATCTGCACCCACCTGAACAATATCTACAAAGAGGAGGGTTGGTGAGGATGTGCACCTTCCAGGCTCTTTAAACAACTTGCCAGCACTGATTTGCTGCTTTTGGGCCCCCAGCCACAGCTGGAAAAATTAAAATTTAAAAATAAGAACAGGCAAGAAAAAAGGTTTACACAATATAGATATCAATGTCAATAATTTTCTTAGCAAACTGAGTTTCTACAGCTAAACAAAACCCACAGATACATCAAAGTCAACCAACAAATCCCAATATGCTTCGCAGTTTCAGCATTTCAGGTGGGTTCCTCTGGCCACCATCCTTGAAGATTACATTTTAAGATGGTGACTTTAAGATTTCTATTCCTAAAAGAAAGACTTGCTCCTTCCAGCAGCACCAGCAGCTCTTTGGCTCACCTACCACCTCTCCATCCTCATGGATGACCTGAAGGAGACCATATTGAAGCATCTCCAGAATCTTGGTAGAGGTCATTATTTAAAAGGCATGAGTATTGTTTTGTGTTTGAACTTAAACAAGTGGGAAGTGGTGTACAGGAATGACCATCTGAGAGACATGAGCAAAGTCCCATCTTGCATGAACCAGGAGAGTCACCCAACCTTGGTTTCTCAGAGCAGCTTTCAGCACAAGGGATGACGACATTGAGTGTGGTCACCACTGGACACCTCTGGGCAGGGATGAACATCTTCAGGCTGTGGATTTCACTGTGTTACTCCCAGGAAACTACTTGGGTTGCATTCCCACATGAAGCAAGAGTCAAGTTCACTGGCTCTTGTGCACTCAAAATGCACCCAGCTGATGGAGACTGCTGTCTCGCTGCATGGGCAGCACGGGGGGGGCTCAACCTGACATGGAACTCATCCTGTCCAGTCAAACAGCCTGAGCCTCCCTTCAGAGCTAACTGGGTCCTGAAATATTTAATTATTTTTCTTTGTATTACTTAGACTCGGTGAAATAATCAGCTAATAACTGCAAATAACCACATGCTGGTTTGCTTCAGTGTAATGCAATAAACACAGAAAAAGCAGATGTACCCTCTCATTTGCTTCACAGAAAAGGTGATGTGCAGCAGTGGCAGCTGGTTACAGTGCACTTTTATTGGTGGTTCTGGGGGGGTTTCCAAAACCAGCTCAAGCTCTCACCCAGGCACCCATCACACTTGTGGCAGTCAGGCTTCTCATGGTTTTCACTTAACCATGAAGCAACAGTTTTCTAAACAAGTTAAAATGCAGTTTTCCTTCATTAAACATGTAGTTTTCCTCACCCACTGCATTTGGCAAAGGATGCTAAATCCCAAAGTCCAGAAGAGGAACTGTAGCCAGAGAGGAAAATGGGGCAGGCTGCTTTATTTGCTTCAGTATTCTGTTCAGCTCGGGGAGAAAGGGGAGTGTATTGTACAGCACTGGCAAGGACTGTAAAAAAAGAACAAGATGTGTAAAAAAATGTTTATAGTCCCAAATCCCTCTGAGGGAGTACAAGTAGTTAAAGCTCTGAAAAGATGTGCTGGCAGTTCTTTACTCCCATTGCTCTGCTGCAAACCAGGCTGAGCTTAGGAATATTTGAAGGCAGCAGTTAAAAAGTTACAGTGGTTCCAAAGAAAAGTCCCCACCCACGTACCACCTTCTAGAGATGGAGACAGGCTCCAGCCGGCTGAAGGTGCCTGAGGGGTGTAAAAATGACTTCTTTGCAGCCTCTCTGAGCCAGCACCTGGAACGGTTCCTAACCCTTGTGCACTTAACTGAGCATCATCATCAATGCTTTGCCACAGCCAGCATTTGTCAGATCATTTCATCCTAAGAAAGGGCTGTACAGCCACGGTAGCTCCTGCTGCTCTCAGGCCCTTTGTGACCTTGCTGGTGTCCAGCCCTGCTTTGTTGCTAGTTAATGCTGCCTTTCTGATGGTGCATCTCCTAGAACTCTGCTTGCCTGCGGTGCTCTGGCAGCATCACTGAGCCTAGAGGAAGGGATCTGGGACAAGCCAGAGCCAAGAGAGGTAAGTCATGAGAGAACTTTCTAATCGCCTGCTGACTCCATTCTATGCTCACAGAGAGGGAAGCAGAGATAAAGTGGAGAGCCAGGGCTAGAAGGAAACATTTTTTCCTCTTTCCTTCTATTTCCAGCTGCTGATACAACTCCTGCCCAGCAGTCTGCTGCTTCCCAGTTTTGCAAACTGCAGGGAAAGAGAGATTTCAGGTCTTATTGAAAAGAATAAATCATTACGTAAGGAGCAGCAGTGCAAGAATTTATTAAGCAAGTGGAAAAAAGTGATCAAAACAAAAAACCCAAAGAACAAAAGAACCATCGTGCAGGACTGGACAAAGAGTGCATTAACATTTTTTATAAGGCTCTGCATCAGAAGAAACTACTCTCTACTGTCTGTGGAATAAAAGACAACAATGTTGAGGAAGGTGGCAGTGAAATATGGGACAGAGAACAGTAAACTGGAGTGGTTATCAGGTGCTGCAGGCCCCTACGCAACACTGCACACTGCCATAACCTCTGAAGCGTGGCTCAGTCTGCATTTATACTTAGCTTAATGCTGACTGCCACCCCCATCTGCTGTGTCCCCACAGCTAAACCCATCTGCTTGGATGTATCCACCTGCTGAAATGCATGAAACAGAAGCCTCTCAGCGTCCCTCAGAGAAAGAAAGGAATGCAGGGATTAAGTTGGAGCCTTTAGAGAAACTGAAATATATTAAGCTGCACAGAAGTGAAGCAGGAGTGTAAGTTTCAGTTTTAAGTAAGTAGAAATGTATCTTAAGTGCCTTAAGAGAGTGTGTTAGCTAGCAAAAAAGCCCTAAAGCCTAGTTTAAAGCTCAGAAGTGCTCCCTTTTACAAAATTAACTTGGTTCCAGACATAACAAACACATAGCAGAACATAGCTTGTATTTCTAGATAGAACAGAGAACTATATACGTAGATTTTGGGCAAGAACTGACACTACTTTTGCATATTGGAATTAAGCTCAGTTTGGTGTAAGAAGAATGTTTTAGAATCGTGTTTTTAGCTGACCGGGTGATTTATGAATAAAATCCCCCTGTATTGGGGTGAAAAAAAAAAGAAGAAAAAAGGTGGGGGAGAAGCTGCTGCTTCTGCTCAGAACATCGGGACTCTATGCCAGAAAGCTTTTAGCATGGATTTTAATACTCTGAGCCCTTTGCCTTCGAGACTGATGTATTCATGCAATAAACAACTTTACAACAACCAACAACTGCTCTTGTCTCTTTGAAGACCTAAGACCCACGCAAAACTCGACACCCACCCATGCCTTTGGCTGCCTTGCACTGGCCCCAGGGGTCTGAAGTCTTGCTACCATTCTCTCTTCAGCTACATAGATTATCTCTGCTCCAATATTTAACACTTGCTCAGTCATCCCTTTGCACTGGTTTAGAGAGCTGGTTTACCTCTTTTCTCCCATTACTCCTGGGGATAGGTCATGCACTGAAAGAAGGGCTCCAGGGCAGGGCTATCCATTGTAGCAACAGGATGGTAATTCTCAGATTCAACAACAGGTGGAAGGCAAGGGGACAGAGGAACAGCCTCCTCTGCCAGCTCCACTGCCAAGTCTTACCTTGGGTGATGGGATACAGTGACACCAGGCCAAGCACCTCTGCTTGGAAATGTCACCATTTTACTGTGTGGTTCCTCCTGCTGCAGTGGGAAAGGCAACACAGGCTGTGCGTCACTAGGCCAGACTGCCCAGGGAAGTGGCCAAGTTGCCATCCTTGGGGGTATTTAGAAGGTGTGAAGATGTGCACTTAGGGACGTGGTTTCGTGGTGGGCTGGGCAGTGCTGGGTTAATGAATGGATTTGATGATCTTGAGGGGCTTTTTCAAGGTAACCAATTTGATGATTCCATGTTCAGAAGAGGATCTCATTTCTGCTAATGTGCCACCCTCCAAGTCCTTCTCATCTTAACCTTTCTGCTTTGCACTCCCCTGAGTAATCTGGACTGATCATGAGATACGGGAATGATGCTTGTAGGTTCACTGCAGTTCAAACACTTTACATCAGTTAAGTAATTTACTTTTTCTGCTCATATTGTACATTTTCAGTCTGATAGAATTGCTATGGAGCTACAACTGCATCAGCAAAATTTCCAAGATCTCAAAAGCTGATCCTGAGCTACAGTATCACTAGGTTCCCTCAAGGGCTCCATTTCATTATCTGTTTAACCATGAAGACTAAGGTCAGTTCATACCACTCTTCAGCTGTGCAGCAGGAAATTTACATGTGATGAATACCTCAGTTTTACACTCCTGGAAATGAAGGTCATTGGGTTCTGATGTGTGGAAGATCCATATTTAGGTACAATTCTCCTCTTCCGATATCGATGCTCCAAATCTTTTGCATCCTAAATGTGTTTCATCAGTCATCTTTTCTTCCCAACTGCACTGCAGTCCTGGATTTCCACAAGTAATTCAGATTATTTTATGAGGGAATCAGAGATAAGCCTTACCTTCCTGCTTAACATTTAGTCTGGTACTTCCTCTACATAAGGGAAGGCCCAAACCCAATCGCCCTTTTGTAATTAAATTTAAAAGCCATTTGTAAAATGAATGGCATATTGTCCAGAATTTGCTAGTGTGGAGTCTAGGCACTTTTTAGTCACAGTATGCAAATGTCATCCACCCTCCCTTCCTCCCCCTTTTTACAATACAAAATTTCCCGCTGCTGGCTGCAGGGGGAGACAGGTCCTCATTATTTCTGGAATATCATTATTCCATAAAAGAATTCCAAAAGAATCACTGGCACTGGTGCTACGTAAGATATATCTAGAACTGACTGCTCACCTTTTGTCACACCACTAGAATCCCATTAACAACTATGTGACAATCAATGTTACCAAGCACTTACACTCTGCTGTACCAGATGGACAAAACACTCCTAACTTCCATTCATCAAGCACCTGAGCCATCCACGAAATCAAGAAACAGCCCCAGGAAGGAAACTCATGCTCAGAATTCAAATGGATAAATGAATAAATGAAAGGGTTAAGTAGTTAGTCATCATCACTTTGGGAGCTTAAAGTGATATGAATTCAAAGTGGAATGTGCAATGCTGGATCCAAGTCCTCGCAGGAGTGTAAATGTCCTACTGGAAATGCCAATGAATCATTACAAACGCTGCTCTTAAGCATCATTATTAGGTAACTTGGTGGTGTGATCACAAGGAGGAAAATGTACCAGTATCTAAATTCTGTGTGGGAGTAGGGCATATCAGAGTAGTTTAAATATCCCAAAGAACGTTCAGTTGAACAGACTGGACAGCAACCCCTTTGTGTTTTGTCAGCAACATGGACTTGGATCAAGGGCACCCTCAGCGAGCTAGTGCAGTCAACACACTGGAGGAAAGGGATACCATCCACAGGGATCGCAACAGGTTTGAGGGATGGGTCTGTGCAAAGCTCAAGAAGTTCAACAAGGCCAAGTGCAAGGTGCTGCACCTGGGTCAGGGCAATCCCAAGCACAAACCCAGGCTGAAGGACAAACAGATGGAGAGCAGCCCTGGTGAGAAGGACTTGGGATGAATGAGGGGCTGGACATGACCCAGCAATGTGCACTCACAGCCCAGAAAGCCAAACCTGCACCCAAAGTAGAGTGAGCAGCAGGGTGAGAGAAGGGATTCTGCCCCTCTCCTTTGCTCTGGTGGGACCCCACTGACCCCACCTGCTTCCAGCTCTGAGATCCTCAGCAGAGGAAGGACATGGACCTATTGGAGTGGGCCTACAAGAGGCTACAAAGATGACCAGAGGGACTGAGCACCTCTCCTATAAGGAAAGGCTCCAGAGTTCAGGTTGTTCAGCCTAAAGAAAAGGCTCTGGGGAGATCTTATAGCATGCTGTAGTACCTAAAGGGAGCCTACAACTGGAGAGGGACTTTTTACAAAAAAGGACAGGACAAGGGGGAATGGCTTTAAAGTGAAAGAGGGTAGATTTAGATTGGATATTAGGAATCAATTCTTTGCAGTGAGAGTGCTGAGGGCTGTCCACAGAAGTTGTGGATGTCCTATCCTTGGAAGTGTTCAAAGCCAGGCTGGATGGGGCTGTGAGCAACCTGGTCCAGAGGAAGGGGTCCTTGACTGCAGTAAGGGAGTTGGAGCTGGATGATCTTTAATGTCCCTTCCAACCCAAACTGTTCTATGATTGACTCTACATGTTTCTGCTTTTGAAGATTTTAGAACAATCAGGATTGTAAGCGGAATGACTGCTTATCCTAACACATATCTGTATGTTTAAAATTCTAATAATCAGATATTTTTTAAAAGACTGAACTGCTAGTTAACCACCTTAAGAGACCAGTATATCCTTGTTAAGTTATTGGACAATATGGTTTCATTTTAACTTTTTTTATTTCTTTTGTTCTTAATTTTTGTTTGTTGTTGCTGGTTTTTTTGTTTGTTTGTTTTAATACAATTAAAGATGTACTCCACAAGAAAAAGCAGAAAGAGTCCTTATGGAAAAAAAACAAATATATTGAACACATACCAATCAAATGGTACAGATATGGGACTGGCTTTGATTTCAAAATTTAAGTAGAAATAAAAAAGATGTAATGCAACAGCTGTTCAATTTCCAAGTCTAAATAGGCACTGTAAAAAGACATTTCCGCTTTCTCCAGCACACGTTCCTGTCTAAATGCTCCCACTGTAATCAACTCCTAGGATCCCAAACAAAAATAAAGCCCAACACTGAGAACAGAGTAAAAGGTAATATCCATCCACCCACCCTCTTACAAAAAAGCAAACAAAAAAAAAATCCCCCCAAATACAACCTTTCAATGCTGCTGTTTTGACTGAAGCAGAATTGGAGAATTTATAAAGGTTCAAAAGCACCCAAGGCAAGTAGTACAATATAATTTGTTCACTAACTTGTATTGGAAAGGAGATTAAAAACATTGAGATCTGCATCTTGGTACATAAAACTGTTGTCCTGAATAAAGAGAAATTTTTCAGAAAAGTTTTACAACTTGATGGAAGTCCAGGACCCAGCTTTAGGCATCATTACTTCATGGGATTTAATTCTGACTTTGTCATAACCACTTTTATATACTGTACATCTACCCTAGTAGGATCAGTGTTGGAACTGCTCACTGGTGTCCCTTTGAACAACTGTAAACTAAACCAAAGTATGCAACTCCATAGGAAGCTAGAGATCAGGTCAATATACAGCCAGTTATATCTCCCCTGCTTCACGCTCCTCTGAGCTCCTCGGCTCTTCCGATCGGCCGTTAGCGCTTTCGTACGAACGTTTCTTGTCTTTGAAATCCCGCGGCGACCTCTCCCTCGAGCTTCTGTCTTTATCACGGGATGTTCTATCGCGATCCCTTGAACGCTCTTTGTCCCTGGAAGATCTTTCTTTAGAGGATCTGAAAAGTGCAGTGTATTTGAGAATTCAAGTTAGACATGAATTGGTAGCTATCAAACAGCACTTAGATTTTATAGTTTTCTTCCTTTTCCAACCCAGCTTTAGATTTATATAAACAGAAGCCTATGAGAAGACATCAAATCATTCTACTCTTCTCCCTTTCCTACCTCCCACTTCAAAAGACAAGTACTTTGAGGTAGGATTTAATCTACATTTATTACAGAGCCCAGATTAAGCACAATGTGCTTCACTACATCTCTTTCAGCCTCCAAGTCTGAAGTAATTGGAGTTGAGCAGAAGTTTCTCATCTGTAGTCTCTAGTTTAAGAACAGTGTAGCCTTTCTCCAAATATATATTACAAACTTAAAAAACACATTTAAAACATGAGTTTGCTTCAAAGTAGGGGGAAATTAACTTGTGTAATTCGTGAAGGGAGGCTCTGTATGACAGATACAAACCAAAACTGCAATCTGTTCTACAACTATATTTTGTTATAAGAATTAACCCTTGTGTGACTTGGAAAGGTTGGGGTAATGTTCTTTTTAGATATTTTACTCTGATAAATAGGCATTTTCAAAACCTTTATGATGGAGACAGAAAAGACCTGTCTTGCTAAACAAACTATGTAGTTTTAAACTAAATTAGCTACCCGTATGGGAGAAGAATGGATTAGACATCCTCCTCTATATTCCCTTCCAGATGCACTTGGGTCTGTTTTTGAAAAACATGCCACCTGTATTTTGCCATGTACTGCAGTCACAAGATGTTCTAATACAGACTTTTACAGAAAAATTTTAACAGCTAGCCAATCATTTCCTAGTTGAAAAATTTGGTACTCTGGACAGTGAGCCTGTACTCTCTCTACTTACAGAAAGTTACTGCCACTTCACCTCCATGCTTCTAAACTATGGTCTGCAAAATGCTCCTCTACTAATTTCCTTTTGTAAGCTCACAAAGATGTGACCTTTCACGTTAGCTGCTCATGTGAAAAGATTACTTTCCCTAAAATGTAGTGTTTTGCAAGACTTAGTACTTGCAAAAACAGCGATCCACAGGCATTACCCTATTCCACAAACTACACGACCCAGAAGAAGAGAAGCTACATGCCAAATAAGGGCTTCATCCTGGAGCTAGGACAACTGTTTATCAAGTATCTTGTGCCCAAGTCCCCTGCAGAAGTAACAATGATTTATATCCTGAAATAATTTGAACTATAAGCCCTGCATGTGTGGCCACTTCAAAACATTTTATTTTTTTGCAGGTCAACAGCCTCAATGTTTTAAGAGTGGGCACTCTTTCACTGTACTGCTCTCGAAGTATGCCACAGTAAGTAACCTATACAAGAAACAGAAGCAGACCTCCCTACCAAATACCTTGTTGTGCAATCCCAGCTCTTTTAAGTTATGCTCACCTCATTCATGTAAAACAAGCCAGCCAGTCCTCAGGAGCAGACAGCAACTGAATCATTCAAAAGCAACAGTCCCAGCCTGCCCCCTGCAGTAATCATTCCATGAAAGGTCCTTGCAAAGCACAATCTTCAGATGCAGTGCAAAAAGTTTACTTTCAGGCATACCTAAACTTACATTTATTTGGTGCAGTTCTCAACAGATGGGCTCTGGTGTTGTGAACAAGAGCCCAAAGGAAAACCTGAATGTATTGACAGTAGGATAACTGGGTTCAAATGAAAATCAGCTGTTTCACTTTCTATACTGCATGAAACTGGTATTACAAACTTGACAACAATGCTCTGTAGCACTCATCCAAAACAAATCATATATAACCCTGTTACTGCTAAATAAAAAAAATAGAGAATATGTCACTCTGGTCTGTCAAATAAATATGCTGAAGTTGTAACCGAAATCTGAGACAGGCTCAAAATGTGTTGACATTACAAAGTAATTACTAAGCAAGAAATTAGTAAGTAAGCATAAACTTAATTTAGTGTGAAAATTCTCACTGTGTGTTAGGAAAAGTCATTTATTTCTAGGGCAAGGTTCACCTCTTTTTGGAGCTGCGTTCTCGGCTTCTCTCCCTGGAGCTGTGCCTGCTTCTATGATGGCTGCGGCTCCGGCTGCGGCTGGTGGAACGGGACCTGTGGCGGTGACGTTTCTCACGGGATTTGGAGCGAGTCCTTCTCTTCCGTTCCCGCGAGGCTGAGCGAGAGCGGTGTCTGCGGCGATCTCGGGACCTAGATCTAGGAACAGAGAGGGCTTACAGCACACACTGCTCTCACCAGTATACTGTGAGCATGATGCACGCTATGTGTAAACAGATCTGTATAGAGAATGGCCTGCAAGTGTTCCAAGTCGTTGCAGTGTCTGATTCACAGGCCAACAGACAGGGGAAAGCAACATTAGAAAGGCTACAAATTCTTTTTCGACTAATGCAGACAATTTTAGAGGTTATTCATGACTGTATGGTTACAGCACAGCCAATTGAGGCTCCTGAAAGCAAATAAAAATATGAAAAAAAATCTACTTTATATTATAAACTAGTGTCTTTATCAGGCAAAGAAGAACTTAATGATGTAGTGACAGGGATCATTTACCAGAATCTATGTGTTATGATGTTCTTTAAAAACCGGACTATATTGTTCCCCATAGCTACAACAAAACTTATCTGGAAGGTTCTAAACACTACACAAATTTGGTATTTTCTGATTTGTTGTTGTTTTTTTTTTTTTTTTTCCCCCCAAATCATTTTGCAATCATACCTCAGAGGTGACCTTCAACTGTGCAGATTTAAAAGAACACTCATTGTATTAATGGGTGATCTGATGAGCTATCTGGTGCTTAGGGATTTAGAACACATGGGCTATCACCAAAAGGTATTAGCCAGAAGCTTTTGTAAAGAAGAAGCAATTCTCTGTGTTTTAAGTGCTACTTGGGACATGAAGCTGCATTGTAACAGCCACACAAAATAGATGCAGATGTATAAACTCAGCAGGATGGTGATAAATAGTGTACAAACACACAGAGAGATGACTATGTAACAGAAAGCTTTGTTTGTAAAGATGGACATCTTAAACTAACAGCACTACACAGACTTAAAAAGTTCCAGCTCGTGAAAGGCTAACTTCACCGCTGGCATTCCTTGTCTGCAGATTTATATACCTTTTGGCATGCTTGCTGTGGGATCTGGACCTGAAATAAATGGAAAATAGTAATTTTTCTTAAGAGAACCTCACTATCAAATAAAGCGCAATTTAGTAATAAACCAGACTAGTTGACCTGTTCTTGCATTTCTTTTTTTTAGTAGCAAGTACTTAAAGGCCTTTTATTTGATGTCAACATCTTTGTAACAGATTTATCAGGAAATACATCACTGTTTTGTGTTGGCTGCATTTTTTAGAATTTATTCTTGAGGCTAATCTACTAGAAGCCCAGAAGATTATCTAACCACCTTTTTAATTCACATCCCTCCCACAAAAAAAGCTTACAGTTGAAAAGTCAGTATCGCCTTATTTCCTAAAAGGCAAATAGAACCAAACTGCAACAGATTTCAGAAATTCACACTCTTAACCTCAGAAACTTAATGTATTGAGAGAACTGCAGCTCAGGTTCCATTCCACTCCAGCCCCACCAGGCCAGGAAGCTACTATTTCACAGAAGAACAGGGAACTGCTTTCCTTAATCATACACTCAACTACCTCAAATAAAGAAAATTTCTAACATCTCTGAAGAAAATTGCTAAGAGATGTACAGAGCTCACATGTGTCTAAGCTCACATCTGTCAGGTCTCCAAACAAGATACACACCTGAAAATTATGTCACTTAAAGGCCCTTTGTTCAAATATGTAGAGACAATACTATCAGTAGTTTTTAAAAAGGCTTTCTATAAGGCCAATTCCATGTTCTAAGATTTAGAATGAAATTCCTTCCCAATCATTCTAGATTTCCAAGGAATGCAAACTACTGTAATTCTGCAAATTTAGAAATGTGCATGAACTATATCAGAGTTTTCTTATTCAACATAAGTAGGTCATAATGTACATGCAATTCAAACAGATCCCTACCTCCTTAGTTTCTCCCTTTCTTCTCTTTCCCTCTCCTCTCTACGTTTCAGGCGTTCCTGATTTCGTTTCTCCTGTTTATCAGCCACAATCCTCTGAAAGCAAAAGAATATTTTAAGTTGTATTAAAAAATATCTCACATGAAGGTGCTATAAAAATAATCTAGATAGTTAACATTCAGTTCTTCCCCTCAGGCATATCCCCTTTCCCTTGTGTATATTATTCCCGCTCTCTTCCTCAGTATATGTACATATAGTTTATTTTTTTTTCTTGAAGAAACAGAAGTTATTGCAGAAGAGCTGCACATGGGTGTTACACGAAGACCTGAAATATCCAGAATTAAATATTTAAGTTTTTAATAAAGGGGACTTCAGAACAATAAGTCATGCCTTTAATGTGAGAGTTTCCATGCCAATCCTATCATATTTTGGCCTGGGAAAAGACAGAAAGGAATCAGAATTGGGAGAGTTAACTGTTTCTTAAAGGACTTGGTTGGGCCAACACGTAAGTTTTTGAGGCTACTTGTTTCTGTATTATGACTGTGGGACAAAGTTAGAGCAGATGCTTCAGCTGATAGCCCCCAGGGTGAACTCACTACTACTGGGGACAAGGCACGCTCAGTAGAGGGCCCTCAGATGTGGAACTCACAACTGGAGATCTGGCCAAACCCAAGTCTTGCCACCTTCTGGACATGATGCAAGAAATTCAACTCTTTGTAAAGACCTTCTTCTGAGAGGTGGAATTGCCCCAGCAGCATCTTGATTAGATCTCTGAGGAGAGCTCTGAGGAAGGAGGGGATAGTTATTGTTTTCTTTCTTTATTAGCAAAGCACTTTGAAAGATTAATTTATAGATGCTTTGGGAATGTGAAATAGTTATCCATGCATATTTTGTTCCAAATGGTGTAAATAATTAGTTATTTCAACCCTTTACGTCAAATTATATCTGTATTTCCTTGTACAACATCAGCAATCTAACTATGAGCAAGGTTTCTTGCTCAAGTGACTCTTTGCATAATTTCATGGAGGGATGAGAGGAAGCACACATGATCTGTTCTAGGCATCTAAGATTTAAGTTACACCATCTATAGTTAGGAGCCTAAATTGCCAACATCATCAAGAGGAAGAGCTGGGCTCTCCAAAGGATAAGTCACAGTATGCATGCAAGACAGCTGGAATATTAAAGAACAAACCAAGTCCATTTACTCAAATCCAGCAGCAGCAATTTCTGCTCTTAGGACTTCAACCAATTTAGTCACTACCTTTAGTGATTTCTACAACTAAAATGTTTAATTGAGCTGTGAACTCCCTAATTTGTACATTAACGTCATAAATGGTATCACTGTTCAAAATCCATCCTCTTGAAAACTAGAAGCCCAGAATATAATTCCAGTAAATCTTTCTTCCAGCATATGATTTTCTGCTCAAGATAGGTTATAATATTCCAACTGTATTCAAATGTTAAAGCCATAGAGAACATGCAACCTCCCCATTACCATTATTTCTGACTTCAAGATATACATAATTTGGTATTCCCACTTTGGATAACTAGAGCCTTGAGTTGTTGGATTCTATTCAAAGTAATTTCCTAATCTTTGCTCAGGTAAAATAAACAAATTGAATTTTAGTCATTCACCACACAGCAGGTTGTTCTGAGTTCCAAGCATTTCTTTACATTTTTTGGGAAACTTTTCCAAGTGTTATCATCCTCCTTACTACATATATACCATATTGCTCTTGTATTTTCAAGGGTCTCTTTATTACTTTTAGTCAATCATATGGCTAAAAGCAAAGTTCATTTGTCTATCTCCTATGACTGCTAAGTGTGTTTCAATATTGCTGCTGTTCATTCAAAATACAGGTCTCCATTTTACAAGGAAATTCAAGTTCTTTGTTCCCAAGATGCATTACTTTGAATGCGTGTTTTAATCTACCTCAGTGCAAAAGAGGTCATCTTACAAATATGTTGAGGTAATTGATGCTAAATTAGAATGTTTGTAGAGTTTTTAGGCTAATTAAATCCAAAAGTTTAAAGTGATATGAAAAAAATTTACACACAGAGAAAGAATTATTCCATTAAGGCTGCCTGGCAAATAATTAAGTAGCAGCACACACAAAAAATATATGAATGATTTACCCTGAGTTCCTCAAGTTTCTCTCTTATTTCAATAAATCCCAAATGTAGTTTTCCTCCAAAGTGATCAGCAAGTCGTCGGTCATTGTCATGAAGACCAAGATAAGCCGAGCACACTTCACAGACCCTTAACTTCTGCTGCTGAAAGCTAGATGCAGGCATAGAATTCCTGTATACTTCCTAGAAAAGAAAAACATTTGCTGTTATTTCAAAGTGCACATAAGCACAAAGATGACACTTTACCAAAGATACACTACAAATAACTAAATGCCATATACACCGGAACACCCTTTTGTTAATTCACCTTCTTCATACATCAACTGTCTCACTAAGATACAAGGCATGTTTCCTTATTTTGAAAACTGGACATATTTAAAAAGCAAGAACTCAACAACTGGTTTTACAAATTAGGAAAAAAAATAATTTGGGTAATTACTACCTTAAAATCATATTACATAGAAGGATGATCAACTTTTTCATGTATGACAATGAATCCACATTAACACTATGATTACTGTGTTGATGTATTGTGAAAATATGACACCAGTTTTAATTCTGAACCCCATTTA
Source organism: Parus major (assembly GCF_001522545.3). Lineage (NCBI taxonomy): Eukaryota > Metazoa > Chordata > Aves > Passeriformes > Paridae > Parus > Parus major. The sequence goes on along the minus strand of NC_031773.1, from coordinate 46,707,120 downwards.
AAACAGTGTTAGTTTCCTGAGGAATCTATCTGTATTTTAGATACTAATTAAACACATTATCTGAGCAAAATATACCTGAAGACATTCAGATGACAGACCAGCAAGACTGCCAGCAATCCTTCTGGTACTATTGAAAGAACTGCAGATACTGATTTCTAGAAATTTCAGTATCTTTGTGTAATCCCATATGGAAAAGTTCTTGGTGAGTTCTGTCACCTGAACATTACAAGGATCATTTTGACTCTCCTGATACACAGGACTGAAGTCTCTTTTAGTGAAGACAATGGATCCAACATAGCGAAGCTTTACAGCATGAGGTTATAACAGAGCTGCCACAGCAAGAGCTGTGAGACCAAACCAGGTAAGTCAGTGCAACCATCACAGCAACAAAGGTAGTGTCCACAGATACATCTGGCCAATACAGCCAAACTAAGATAAATGCATCATTTGTGGAAGGAAGTATAATTTTAATGGTATAGGAGTTTATTTAGGGTAGGAACTTTAACCTGTACAGGATGCCACAAAGCAATTTTTTCAGTTTTATATGTAGCAGTTAGCTAAGGAATTGACAGAGGTAAGATGTCTTCCCTTACAGGCCAAACAATTTAGTATTTGACCCTGACCTCTCCATGCCCACCTCCTTACACAATCTCAACTTACTTCTGCTTCTCTCTTCTTTACCCGAGCCTTCTCCACTTCATCCATTACTTTTTGAGATTCTTCCACATTCCCATCAGCTCCGAGCTGTTCTACTTTGGCCAGCAGTTTCCCAATTTCTTCATTCAATTCGTGAACTCTTTCAGCCTTGAAAGACAAGGAAAGGCTTAACACAGAAAATACTTTTAATTATGGAGAATCATCTGAACTACTACTGAGTGAGTTCCAACATGCAAAATTGGAAGGACAGAATTAAAAGAAACACACAGCAAGAACTTCTCCTGTTAGAAGTGAAACAGAAAATGCCTCTCTGCAAAAATCACAGAAAAACGCTGAATTACCAAGTCAATGTAGAATTCCAGAAAAGGATTTTTTTCAGAAAACTTCAAGTAATTCACACTGTTATCTACACCAGTCTTGAAAAATAATGATTTGTACAGCCATTCTTCCTAGAATTTGCATATATAGGCAGAAAAATTATAGGTTTGTTTCTTTTTTACTCAAAAAACATACAGAGAAAAGGACATTTATTTTGTTTGCTTTATAGATGAAGTTTGGATCAAAAAGTGTAAGAACTACTAACATTTCTATAGCACAGATTCAGAGTCAAATTTCCTGAGGTAAAAAATATCAGGGAGGTCTCTTTCCTCTGTTCTCTTCTATGCCCTAAAGGTTTTTAGGAAGGATAGAGAACTTGTATTACTTTTCACCCCCATCTTCAATATGACTTCTCAGCTTTTTATGTATTTTCAAAACTTGAAACTGGCTCCTTGGAAAAACTGGCCTCCAAAAAGACAGCAGTAACTCGTCTGCCATGCTTACTTTAGCTGCAACTTCAGCACTGATCTCCTCTTGGGTTTCTGCTAGTCTTTTCTTAGCCACTTCCGTTCGCCGGTCGCAGTCTGCAATAAACGACTGCAGGTGGTCCATTGCCTAAAACAACAGTAAGAACAAGGATGAATGCTGTCAATAATATAAATATTTCATCAGCTGTAAGGCTTACTCAGTTTATTAAGGCTTCACTTTCACAAGTTTTTATTAGTGATTAGTGAAACAATAATCTACTGGTTTATGCTGACTAATCACACACATTTCAAACCATTTAAAGAATTATTGTCTACACGTTTTAGCTTCAAGTATTTGCAGAAATTTGGAGGTAAAGTCCTGTCTTAAGTCACGAAGAAGAAGTAGCAGAGTATTTCTAGCGGCATTAAAATTCTTGGAAAGCTATTCAGGATCACTTCATCCAGCCAGTCCATGCAATAGTGAAACTTTTTTCACCAGGGTTTAAGTAGTTATATGAACCATCCCTCCAAGTAACAATTAAAAAACCCAAACCCTTTTGTCCTAGCAAAGACTAACTTCCTAACTGGGAGTTCAAAACAAACTACAGTGTATGGAGATACAGTATATGATTTGTTACCAATTCTCCAATACCAAATTACTTCCTTTATTAAGGGTAGAATTTAAAACTTTCTTGAAAGCACACAAAGCTTTAACATTAGCTTGCTATTTGACAACACTAAGACAGCACTCAGGTTTTATCATACTCTGAGAGGCTGTCAACAGTTCTACCCAAGAGAGGACTACCAACACAAATTAGCATATAATCATGAAGAGGCAAGTTATCTTTCATGTAATTGTGCCAAGAGTTTCTCTGCCTCTTCATAAAATTGCTTTTCAAAAGCCTTCCTTTTAGTCTGTACCAAAACTTAACATCTGTTGATCAATTTCTTCACCTAAGTACACAAACTAATGCTTTCTCTGCACCATTAAGACAAAATACATACATCAAGCTCAAAGAAGAAATCTTGATCTTTGGATGCTATTTCATAGTCTGCCCTTAATGCCAGGTCATGCACTTTCAGACATTCTCCAAGGTCCATTCTCTGAAAAGACAAAAGCAATGTGGTTTAAATTTTCAGAAGGGTTACAAGGAATAAGGTTAGCATGATTTTCTTTAACAGTCAAATATTCTGAAGCAAGTCATCTCCTCTGTGATAATTAGAGTTTAACAAAGCTGTAAGATGATACCAGGTCTTTGATAAACATGCATGAATCAAGACGTACTAACAGCAGAGAGAATGAACAGCTCATCATATCATGATAGTTTGTGTAACAAACTCTCATTAATGCCCTGCAAAAATGCTGTTTTACTAGAAGTTCAAAAATGTGACTGAAGTGGAACATCGTGCATTGAACTTAAATGGTTTAGTAGAGCCAAGTTCCATGAAAATAACCAGCAATTAAATGGTCACATTCTTGACCTGAACCTGTCTGCACACTCCATGATAAAGTGTTTCTGTTATATTCATCACCTGAAAGAGCTACAACCACAGCACCATTGTAAGTAAGTGCTGCTTAAAACACATTCTTGAAGCATTTCAAGTAAGATAACCAAAAACCAAATCCCTGCAAAACATTTGTAAATGAGGGAAGATGAGCTGAATGTTAGACTATGTTCAAGAACCAGAGAATAAAAAGGACAGATATTTCTCTTGTAATCTAAAACCATTCTAGAACTGGCAGGAAGGAAAAATGAACATAAAATGTAAGTAGGCTGCATCACTTATCTTGCATACAATGCCACTGAGGAAACTGCCCAGAATCTTTTTGGGTAACAATTACCTTTTTTAAATTGAATTTTGCATAGGAGACAGCATAAGAAATTCTAATTCACTTTGTTCATGTTAAGTCTGGTGACCAAGAGCAACATGCACTTGACAAAAAACAAATTAAAAACTTCTCCCATAAATCCCATCAAAAACCCCCAAACAAAAAACCTAAACCACGCCCCCCAACCAATCTTTCATGGAAACAAAACTGAATAAACCCAAAGCAGCCTCTCTGCAAAAGCACAGGCTGATGTACAATCATTGGAAATGATTGTTATTTACAGCACCTAAAACCAGCACAGTTTCAGTTAAGTCTGCTCTTGGCACTGCTCACTTAATATTAAGGAGAATTAATCCTTTCTTAACATTGAAAGCACATGATGAAAATTGAACTCTGATGGAAAAAGTTGTTACTGTTGTAGTTAAATAACAATTTTAAACCTAAACCTAAAATACTTAATAACTTGCATTGTGAGTTTTGTAAGCAGAAGGTGAATGTCAACTCAAAATGTGCTGCAAGCTAAATGATTGAGGGTTTTGTTGGGTTTTTGTTTGCTTGTTTGTAACAAATAAAATACTTGGATTTAAGTAAACAATCCAAGCCTCATAAGTATTGTAAAATAAACAAACCCCAATTATTTTAGTCCTTTCAAATTTTTACTTAGACTCCCGGTGAAACCATTAAAGTAATTTTTATGGAAGCTTTTGGTTTATTTTATACAAACGTTGCAGATAGAGGAAAAAACCCATAAGAGTAAAATAAAGGATTCTGAACTCAAAAAGGTCTTATATAAACTGCAATTCTTTAAAGACCCTTCAGCCACCATAAATCTGTTTTCCAGAAAACATTTGATTGCAAAAGGGAATATGTGACTGCAATGATAAAGGAAAAGATTAGCTTTTCCTTTTGAGACTATACAGGACCTCAGCAATTTTGTTAACTCTTGTAAATCCACAAGGACCTTGAAACTGAGCAATGTTTTATAGATGTCTCTTTCCAGGCCATGCTGACATTAGTTAAACTGAAGCATTTCTTCAGGAAAGTACTTCAATATAGGGAGTGCAGTGTGAAAGAACTTTTAAAAATTATCTGAAATTTAGACACTTGAAAATTATCCTAAAACTGTGAAAAGATTGACTTTATGCTGATTCAGCTCTTGTATTGAATAAGGTCTTTAAGGCTAAAACTGTAGAACTCAAGGCCAATTCTGTTTCAAGTGATGCACTTACGTTATAAATGCATAGATAAGGACAGTGACACACTTCATTAGGTCTGAATACAGTGACAAAAATCCTGAACACATCCACCACAGCACAAGACCCCCCACTATTTTAAGATGCAATCTGCATACAGTTTGAATAAATGCATGAAATGAAATTCCATCACACACTAAAAAACCCCAGAATTCACGTAACACTACCATGACATGCTATTCACTTTATATGGGTTTTATGTTTTTCCTCTCTATTTGGGTTGGATTTAACCTCCAGAAAACAGTACATTTTCTGATTTCTTTGCCTCTTACTGGGAACTGTAAATCCAAAACCCAAAAGGATGGTAATTAGTCTGAGCCAGCATTACTACTGAGAAACATTCTGTCCTTCCCTTATCCCTGTGCTGTGCCACTCCATGCTGGCACATCTGCCTGTGCTGTTGAACAAAGTCTGGGTAGTGACTGGCTAAAAAGTATCTTAGGAAACCACACACAGAGGCAAATTTTCCAGCAGTGTACTTTTGTTCAATTTGATGGGCAGCCACACAAACAATGTACTTAATATAAAATAGGGGACAACAGAGTAGTAGACTTAAGAAGCTGTGGTCTCTTCCAATATCAAGATGGCAAATTCAAAAGCTGTTGAAAACCTTCAGTAATGTCAGTGGAAATTTTGGGGGACAAGGAGTATGTTGTAGAGGACTCCTTTCTGCTAGATGCCTCAATCACAACAGAAGGAATTTTGCCTCCCATTTCCCCCTTTGACCTAAGAGGGCAGCCTGATAAATACTCACGTGGCATAACAGGAGCAAGAACAAGCAGGTACAAAAGAAAAGGATTCTTTATCATTAGTTTTGACTGTTGAAGAAATTAATTCCATTAATTCCATTGCTGAAACCACTCCTTAACACAGCCTATACTAGTCCTGGGTAATCCTTTGAAAGCCTTCACAGAAATATTACCATGAAACATCTTTGATAAAAGTTCCATTAGCAAACCCTAATGTAGAGAGATATAGAAAGCACACCACATTTAAAACTCTTAAATAAGTTTGCATATTAAATGCAAAAACAGGCTAAAAAGCATTTCTGATGGTGTAAGTTATGCAACATCAGGCAAAGACAACTCATCTTGGGCATGATTCATTCCTGTCAAAAGTCTGTGCTGGATCTTGATGGCCAAGAACCTAAAAGTGCACAGAGCAGCTTGTAGTATAATTTGGCTTGTATGGGTAGCTGCAAAGTAGACGGACAGTTGATGAAAGTAGACAGAAGAGACATGAAGACACATTATTTTCCTTTTCCACAAGTCCACCTTGCAATTTGCTGCCAAGACATGCCCTCCCCCCAAATGCAAAGAACAAGTATTGGTAGTCTGCCATTTAAAGAACCATCCCATGTGAAACAGAAGATGGCTAAGAGAGAGACTCGTGCTCAGACACCAAGTTAATGGAAGGCTGAAAAAGAACAAACTTACGCTGTTTTTTATGGTCAATACACTGACATTCAGACAGACTCACACTACTTAAAAGTGATTTACAGTGCAGATTAACAACACAAATAAAGAAAGGTGAAAATATCCAAGTTCCCAAGCTGAACAGAACTAAAGTTCATTGAGAAAGCTAAGCCATGCTTTGGGTCTTTTTGCACTTTTACTTTCTGCATTCTACCGAGATTAAAACCTTGGAGACTCTTTATTGCAAATGAAAGTTTTTGGTGAAGATTAGTCTAGTCACAAAGCAGGGTATCAGGAGTCCTTTTGTTATTGCTGAGTTCTGCTTAAGAAACTAGTGCCTTCTAGTATTTGCTGACCATTTTCTGCAATACTTTTTCAATTCTCAGTGTTAGATAAGCAATTAAAGCTACTTGATTTCTCAGAGCTGAGGTTTAGAAAACTGGTCTTTCATCCCAAAAAACTTTGTATTGAAATGATTTAGTAACAATTTTTGTCATCCCATCCAAAAAATAGATAGAATGCCTTCGGTATAATAAAGAAATATGGATTACATGCATTTTGTTTGCCTAGTGATGCTTCAATCAAACCAGGTTAAAAAAAAAATAAAAATCACATGAATTAAGTATGAGTTGACAAGGAAGAGGTAGCCGAGGATCTGGGAATAGAGAATCTGCAGAGTTTATATGCAAAATAAATGTGCACTCTGAATAGCTGTCAAATAACTGAATAGGAAACTAAACTCCAATGTAATGCTGTTTCTGGAACATGAAACTAAGGTGGGGTTTATCCCCTTTTTTTTTTTTTTTTTTTTTTTTTTAGTTCTTGAGCTACCTACCTACAAAATTCTCATTTTGGCAATTTTACAACTGCCACAAGTTCCTTTGACATCAGAAATTTGATTACTGAATATACTCTATACAGACTACAGAAAGAATACAGAAAAGCTAAAGGGCCTTAAAACACAAAGGGCTGCCATTGAGCCAAGTGTGACACAGTAGCACAAATTATTAAATACTTCTAAAAACAGTGGGTATCTTTGACGGGTTTTTGAAAGAAGATACTCTCGGCAGTGCTTAGGTAGATAAGATTCCTTTTCAAAAATAAAGATAACAAAGCAGTTCACATCCAGCAACAGAAGAATTTTTTTGTTTGTTTGCTCAGAAAGATCTGACATCACTGAAGAATTGATATTGGAGGAACCAGACCTCTTCCTTCACCAAACTGTTAAGGCACTACTAGAGTCTGTATGACAACACTTCCTAGTGATAAAAAAAAGATGGAGACAGACTCTTTGCTGAAATCTTCCTTATGGAACTCATTCTTCATCTGCACTACCAATTATATTTTGAACAGATTTCTAGGCTCGTGATAAAGCCCATCCTTTCTTGTAAGCAACACATATTTAGAAGGGGATTTAAGTTCTCTGACTCCACTAACAGTTAAGTTTTGTAGGACTTCACTAGTAGGAAAAAAATGCTGAGCAAAAAAGATGCAGAAATTAAAGCTGAAGTCTTTAATAACCACTGAATTCTAGGTATCTTCTGAAAGTATAATACTTTTTAAAAGACTTTTCTCCATGCAACCACACTCTCACTTCTAAAGACTTCAACTTGTTAGAATAAATCTTCACTAGGAAAACTAGCAGCAGTCTTTCTTACTATTAAATGAGACATTTCAGTGTTTACATAGTAGTTGTTATAGCCTGACTATAAAATATATTAAAACTGAGGCTAATAACCATGCAGAAACTAACAACCTCCCCTCCGTCCCCCCTTTCACCTCAATAAATTAAATAATTTAAAATGGAATGTGGTACAACCAGTTCACCTTCCTGGTGCTGGCCGAAGAAATTAAGAATACATTTCAGGAGACTGACATGATCACTCGAGGACAACAGTGCACTTTACAATTCATCATCACTGGGTTAAAGGCTTCAAACTGAGATAGCTTATGCAAGCCTAATTTAATTTGATTTCCTAAGCTGAAGCAGTTCACATGATTAAATCAGTCCTGAACTGAAAAGCTAATACCCTCAGACACAATGTCTTTAACAGCTACTAATGCTTTTTCTAGAAGTACAACATAAAATCACAGTCACACCCCAAACCATAAGCTTTAAGCATATAAATAGCTCCAGAGCCAGTGGGACTACTGACAAATAAACCAACTACAGATTCAAACTCCTTACTAACACCTATCTGCACGTGTGTGAACTATCTAAACTTCTCTTACATACAATCTTCAATACAGATTTTATATTCAGTGAGCCTAAATGGATTCAGCCCACTCTGAGAGGGATACCCATGAGCACGTGAACTCCATATTTTTCTAGGCTCCACTGCTTAGATACCTTCTGACTTCAGTGTAAGCTTCAACACCCAGCTCCTCAGCTGAAATCTAAATTTAGATTTCTTAATCTGGAGCTGAATTCCACTCCTCATAAGATTAAAATAAATAATGTATTCAAGTATATTGCTAAACTGAGGTCTTGATTAATATGTGTTTTTAGTCAGTAAGAGTCCTGAAGAGCTGCATGCAATAAATTTAGGAGCATCTAAAGATATGCTTAACTGCAGGGGGAGCCAATAGAGCCTATTTTCAGATTTGTAACAAATAAAATGCAATAAGTAATTTTTCTCAACAAATACACATGACTACAAAGTTAATTCACTGAGCAGATAGGAGTTTCTGAACCATTGCTTGCAAAACCAAGTACAGTATTTGTGAAACTTTTCATCAGGGAAGCATCATCAGGTTGGTAAGAAAGCCACATTAATGCAGAAGTGCTGGGATTTTCCAAGACAGCTGTTGGGTTACAACTATTCAGAGCATTGCTACTTAATAACAGCCTTATTAAAGGTATTAGTTTCAGATCTTCCCACCTTGTCATTTTCATTCGTACTTGGCTATTCATTCAGAAACATACAAAGATAGAGAAAACACACACATCTTATAAAACCTGCAGATGGTACTTACATCCAGAGAACAGTGCTTAAACAGGTTTGTACCATTATGGGGGAGTAATCTGACTCCTACATAGGCAGCTTCAATCCCCAATCTCATAATATGGATAAACAAGCGTTTTTGTAAAGAAAAAAATCCAAACAACCACAACCAAAAACCCACTCCAAACCAAAACAACCAAAAACTCCACAAGCCTTATCACAGGCAATCATTAGAGGTCAAAGTAACAGTGTCAACCCTGTAAAGCAAAAATCACTAGCTGTAAGAAAATTATTCAGTGTCTCATCTGCCAGGGTTTACAAAGCCTTACTAATTTCTCATTGTAAAATTTTCAGCTCAAAATGAATGAGCAAACTGTTAAACCACTGACTTAGTTATGTGAACTGGAGTCCAAGAGATCATTAACACAAAATCACCACCTCTACTAGACAGAGACACTTCAGGCTGCTTGACTTGAAATTTCCAGGTGCACAAACCCAGAAACTTAGTAGCACAAAAACATATCCATAAATAAAATCCCTAAACAAAAAGTATGCACACACTACCTTTGCCTATACATACTGCAACCTGAGTAACATGGTTTTTTATTGCTGAGGGAAATCAAAGCCTTTGCAGTTTTGGGAATTTGGTCATTAAGGGAAAGAACACACTAAAATAAGAGGGCCTACTCGCATGAGTCATTTTGTCTTGTGTTATTTGTGAATGTCCTCCATGAGTGCTTTTGAAAGAGCGGGTAGACTACAGATGTATAGAAGCCTGCATTTTGCAGACAGGAACAGTAATAAACAGTGCCTAGGAACTGTAGATCATCTTGTGACACAAAAAAAGACAATTCATACACAGAATTTTACTGATAATTTAGTCACTGTAGAGACTTAACCTCATAAAATGTCCCCAGAGAACTTACTCTTTCAGGAGCATCCAGGGATTTGAATTTAAAAAAAAAAAAAAAAAAAAGTCACTCAACTTTTGTTACTATAGGTCTTGAATGCAAAGATGCATCAAGATCTTCCTATCAAAACTATGGAGAAAACTTCAGAATCATTTTCTAAATCAGTGACAAACTGTTCAGTTAGACTCCATGCCTCCTGCCTTTTCAAAAACTGCTGTTAAGAGAGAAGGTCCATTCCTGCAGATCAGTGACCAGGTGAACAGCACAGAACATCACACAGCCCAGATAAAGCCTGTCTCTTTTGAGTCCCCTTTCTACTAATCCCACTAAAAGGATTAAACTAGTCACTGCTTTTATGCTCCTAGATTTACACCATGGAATACATTTTCTGGTATAGTGACTAATTGCATAAGGAAAGAAAATACTTATATTCTCTAAAGAAGCAGTCTCATTTTGTATTACAAGAGCCACAGCAGAATCTGGTATGAGGCTGAAGCAAACTTCCAGTGAGGACTTAAATTGTGCCAGCTGCCCCAGCCTACATGGCTGACCTGCAGTGTAAGAGGCACTACTGCACAACACCTAGGATTTTTATAGCTCTGAAGATAAACATTTCTTTACTTACAGCTGTTATAGAAATCTTTGTTTACAGACACTGGACCACAATGAAAAGCTGTCAAACAAATCTTTGACAATTTTCTTCTTGTAGATTATGACCAATGCCTTTGTATGTTTTGATAGCATGTCAGTATGTCCCAAATCTCCCCCAAGGAGGAGTTCTTTTGCTCACCACACCATCAAAGCACTATCCAACATAACAGATGGGTGAAAAGAAACACATTTTTCTCCCTTTTCCCCCATTTTGTTTGTACAGTAATGTACAAAACAGTTCAAAATAAAACTATATATACATTGATACACAATACTACTTCAAATAATCCTTCAGACAGATTTTGCAGTATTTATTTTCCCCAGTGCCAAAGGGTAACAAAATGTTATCACATGTTATGTTATTTCACTGATGTTTTACATCAGTGAAAAAAACTACCCTAGCAACATCAAGAATAGTAGGCATGTGGGACTCTGTGTATCATCATACTGTATCTCTCTATTATTAATTATTATCATCAAAAATTAGATTAAATAATCAATGAAACATTACTCACCTGCCTTTCACAAAAAATAAGATACCTTAAACATGGATCACTAGGTAAAGCACAAGCACACTGACAAAGCTTCTGGCATGTGTCAAAGCTCCTTGTTTCCTATGCTGATGTAGTGGAACTTCTACTACAGAGTGCTCAAAAGTCCAAGTCAAACAAGTAACTAATATGCCATAAATGGAGATTTTAAAATTGCTTTAGAATTTATGACAGTGGCACAGTAACTGGATACTGTATAGTAAGTGTCAATATCATATTGAAGGTTATCTCAACTTTTAGAAATTAAATTATTTGAACTTTCAATTATTTTCATTAAAATGCTTCTGAAGAGAGAAAAAGAAAAATCTCTGTACTTCTCTATACAAATACATCCGTGGAATACTTCCTCACTACAACACACTTTTTTAAGAAAGTAACTTCGTAACTTATGCATACAATGTATTTTATTTCTTTCTACTACTTGCAACTCTACCACTATAAGGCCACTTTACTATAGTGCAATTCAGGTATGTAATGTTTTGTGGCTTTTCATGTTGTAGTAAACAATGAAATTTAGCTAATAATTACCATACAGAACAGAAGAATTGTAAAAACTAACTTCAGAACGCATAAATTAACCGTTTATGAAAGTTCCTCTGAACTACCAGAGAGTGCTAGATAGTCGCTGAAAACCATGAAATTTAAGGAATACCACAAGAAACAAATAGAATTTGGTTTCTCCACTAATCTAAATAAAACACAAGATTTAGCTACGTACAGTTCCAGAGAGCACATCATGAGGGCAGCAGTTGAGAAGGTGGCTCTTGCACACTCGGTCATCACTGAATTTGATTCGCTGACGGGTCGTGTCACCTGCAATATAGAAATCAGCACATTCCAGGTCAGAAATCCGCGGTGGTCAGACGTGTTCTGCAGGTTACATGCAAAGCGTTAACAGTGCCCTGTCACATACTGAAGGTCTATGGAAACTAGAACTCAAAACACTCTATTGCTTTTTTGTCAAATAACACCAGAACCACAAATGTGAGTTTTAATGCTCTATAATGCTATTTAAAAATCCTCTCACATTTCCCCTTCAAAAATACAGCAGGAAAAGTGCTTGAAACCACAAAGACAGTATTAGCTTAAAAACACTTCGATAAAATAGCATTTGTTAAATGAGCTATATAATGCTCTGTTCAGACTTTGCATGAAATAGTGACGTATTTCTATGCAAGAATTAGCATATCAAAGCAGCCTCATAAACACAAAATGATACACATTGAGTCTTCACCAAATCCCACCTGATACTCATTTTATGATTTTGCTCTTGGATGCAATGCACCCTTTAACATCTGATGGGAGTAGCATAAAGAGTTGTCAGAAGAATGATTTAAATGCTTACAAACCTGAAAAAAAAGATCAGTCAAACATACGGGCATAGCCTATATGCAAAATATTTTAGAGGTGTTTGCATATCTCCATATGATAAACCTTTTTTCTTTTTTCCTTCTACATGCTGTTTGTTGGGCTGGAACATCTTAATTATATCTTCATTGTGGCAGGTTGCAGCTCCTGCATCAACAGAAGCATCAACCTGGCCAGACACTGAGGTCCAATTGCAAGGTTAAATAACCCCTTCTCGGAGTAAGACCTGAAGTCTTCAGAACAAAGTAACAAGCTGGTATTCTGGGGATGAGGGCAGAACATGTTTTCCTTTGAGTCATAACATAATTGCCACTGTTTGAAATTCAGAAGAGAGATCACTGCAATGGTTCTCTTCTTGTTAAGACACAGGCATGATAAAACACCTTAATCTCTCTAAGGATGCAGCCTTTTTTTTTTTTTTTTTTAAAAAACATAATTTGATATGATCTCTTTGAAAACCTACTGGTGAATTACTGAAGCAAGAAGGGCTGCTGGGAGAAAAAGTGACATAAAATGAGCTCAGATAGCAGCCTCTTCCATTTCATCCAATATTTTAAAGAGTATAGATACATTTTGCAATTATTAAAGGTTTGTTTATGGCTTCATGATTTGAAACTCAAAACTTCAAGAAGCCATATTCATTAATGAGGTTAACTACAACAGAAAGGAATAAAAACCCCGTATCTTTTTATTCAAACCTTTCTTACTATTATGTAATCAGATTTTTAAATATCTGTTCTATGTACAGGATGCTAATATATAACATTTTCAGATGGGCCATGTTTCAGATTATTAAGTAAACAAAAGCTTTCATAAACAACACATGCTTAATTTGCGGGATACAACAGGCAAAACCTGTAGCCCACACACCAGAGAGCTTCAAAGCAGTTCAACAATAGGTTTTCTAGAGGGCAACCTTAGTGCTTGGTTATACTTACACTACTAAAAATTTAGAGTAATCCCTGTATAATCATGCCTGCTACCGCAGTAAAGAGTTTTGCTCTTCTTTTTGTTGTTGTTTTTTGGGTTTTTTTTTCCTTTTTAGGAGGTGGATCTTTTATTTTTTTAAACACATAACTGCGTTTGTTCCACATTCATTAACACATCTGAAAAGTTATTGATAACTCACGGCTCGGCGAATGCGGGGCCTTTCTGACACTCCCTTGCAGATTGATGTAGGCAGGCAAAGATACATTGAACCTTTATAAATAAAACAAGGGGCCAGATTGTTCAGTTTGTATAGAATAATAGACTCTGCCAGCAATTTTAACACAGCATCTAGAAATACATGTTGACTGTAAAGATTCTTCTACATAAAAACACATCAACAAAATAAAGAAAAATATTTTTAAAAAAACCCCACAGCTGATGGCCAAATAGCACTATCAGGAGTCAAGGAGTTACCAAGACCAGAAAATTGCTGAAAGACTCAGTTTCCTTAGGTAAAATTGGCAAATATTATTTTCATAGACATTACCTCCAAATAACTTTTTTCACACCTCTACCACAACTAGGTACTGATACTACAGCTGAAATACAGTCTTTTTTCATCCAAGTGGGTAGCATGAGAATCCCAATTACCCGAGGAAGACAGCACAGGAAAAACAAAAATAAGTGGCAGAAACTGATCAACAACAGCCTCAAGAATACTTTACACATTTGTATTTTAAACCTCTATTCTTTCTGCACTGTGCCTTTATTCAAGCATTTTAAAAACTTTTAGAAAGGTTCCCTTACAAACACAACTGGGGTATTTACATTTTCTTTTCTACAAAAAGCAATTTTATACATTTGCATTTTTTAAAACAATGCATGCTGTTTCAGAAGGAAAAGTTCATCAAAAAGAAAAGGTGTCATATACCACATTCTAACAGTGATTGACTTTTTGGTCTCTCTGGCAGCTCATTTGCAAGTCTGATAGCCTCAGAAGAAAATGCTTTTTTTTATTTTTTCATTAATTTTGTGAGCTCCAATGTTCCTACACAGTGCATACTTCTTCTGCAAAGACAGATTTATAGTCCTGCTGACCTACAGATGAATCATCCTGAGTGGGTGATGGCCTGGGATCTAGGTGGGTTGCCAGAGGTGAGGGAAGAATAAAATCTGTGGATCCTCTATGCACCTGACATTCCGCCTACAGTAAATGAGATTTATGCAGATGCCTTCTAAGAACTAAAACAATACAAACAGATGTGCTCTTAAGCCAAGGACTTCTGTAGTACAGCAGGTAACCAAGATGCTACTCCTGCTTGTCAAACTGTCTTCATAAGGTCAAACAAACAAGTGAATGCTAAATCTAAATAATGAGTGTCAAAAAAAAGCTTTATATATTCTGTAATAAGAAAGCACTACACGGGCAACAAGTAACTGCAGCCATCTAAGTTTTAGACATATTCTTGAACATTTTATAAAGAGGACACTACCACTGATATCTCAGACCTGATTACAAATTCTATTTTAATAGGTAAATAATTAAATTAGCTCAGAATAGCAATTTATTTAACCCTGTCTCTGAAGAATAGCAGAATATTCAACTACTTGATCTTTAAGATTCATGCTCATTAAAGAAATTGAAGTAATTTACCAGGGCATTACAGGAGCCAACATCTATTACTGTAAGCCATCCCTGTGTTTCCAATTAGATTTTTTCCACAAACAGACGAATCAAATGGTTAATAAAATTTATATGGAGAAAAGATAAATTCAATTTTCCTCAAGAAGCATCAGCTTTAATTTCACTTAAAGTACCCATCCCAAACCACATTTCTCTAAGTGATTACTTTCCAAGTAAATGGAGAACTTTGAAACAGAACTGGAAATAAAAAAATCACAAAACATCAAAGAAGCTTCTATACTTGCACATTTCATATGCTTTACAGGCATAAGGAAACTGTGCACAAGATACAAAAATATTCAGATTATGGCAGTAATGAAAACTCTCTAAACTAAGTTTTCTCTTTTGTATAAAACATACTGACTACAAAATTATCATCAATATTCAAGACCAGTGCATACTGCTGCTTAAGGAACATCCAGAGGTTAAGCTTACAATGTGCACTTGTACTAGACAATGCACTTTGAACTCCCAAGTCTAAACTATTAACAAGCCACCACAATGTCATTCCTGTTCAGTATATTTTAATCACAAACTAGCAGAATGAACACTTACGCATCAACAATGCTTAGCATAGTAACATGCTTCTAAACAATGACTTCTTTGATCCAGCATCTCTTACTATTCTGATGTACCCTAATACTCTACTATCAACAATTCCAAAGCACTGATGAGAATTTACCCTTTATAATCCAACTGTAACCTCTAATTGTAAACCAGTGGTGCAATCCATGCAAAGGAAACAAAGTGAATTTTCATTTTCATGCTCTTGACTTCATGAATTAAGATACACCAACAAAAAATGACTAACTTTCCGCTCAAATTTTTTGAAGTATGAGTCCCAACATGTTGGCAAGGAACTCTGAAAGCTTTTATTCAAAAAGAGCTACTAACTGGGTGGAGTACGTGTTTAAAAACTGTGTATCAAATTCCACCCACAAAGCAAGCCCTGTCTAATCAGTATCAACCACCATTATTTAACTGAGGCTTATGCAAGCACAGATCCTGTTCCTGCTGCACAGTGAATGGGCAGCTAATTCTGATACTCTTGTCACTAACACTGAACATGTCCTGATGCTATCACTTTTAGAATAATACATATTTCTAACCAGGACTGCTTCTGTTTTACACCATGACTGAAGCAACACTTATGAACACAGAATACAATGAAACAATCCTTTAGCTAATGCATTACAAGTGGAACAAATACAGGAATGTTATTTCTTGAGGTATGCCCATTTACTTCTTCATAAACGCCATTTTAGACAGCAGCCCAAGTAGAGAATCATTCCTCAAGTTCCTCACTGTTCCCATCATTTTTAAGGTCTGAACTATCAGAACTTTGTAACAAACCAGAAAATATAGACAATTCACTAAATACATTGCTCTTAAAACCTGATCGCTCCTGACTGCCAAATAAAGCACCTTTTCATGAAGTTTGTGTGTTGTGACTATTCTCAGATTTCTGAGCTGATTTCAGTTCAACATTTTAGGAAGGTTTTTCAGAAATTCCTGTATATGACTTATTTTTCTCTGCTTTTGCTGCTGCTCTGTATTTGAAAGCAGAGGTCTGGGAAGAATCTCTTGGCTCCCTGGCCTGGCTCTCAGGCTGGAGCTAACCAAATGGCTACAAAATCCTCAACAACAATCTATCAAAGTTTAAACACACATACCACCTAGACCAAAATCTACATAACCATGCAAATACCAACATCAACCCACTG
This sequence comes from Parus major, assembly GCF_001522545.3. Classification (NCBI taxonomy): domain Eukaryota; kingdom Metazoa; phylum Chordata; class Aves; order Passeriformes; family Paridae; genus Parus; species Parus major. The sequence continues at coordinate 46,690,415 of NC_031773.1, read as the reverse complement.
ATAAGTACACAGAAATTCTTCAATAATCCCATAGTAAAACAAAGAAATTTAAAAAACGGGTTACAAGTTCTAGATTACACCTCTGTTACCATATGAAGTGTGCCACCAAACAAAGGATGATTAAAATAAGAACAGGAGTGTCACTTCAATTCCTTCCAAACAATGAGAACAGAAAACACACATTACTAACCGCTACTACGGATAACTTAAGCATGAGCCAGAATACCAGTTACAATGTGAACGAATGCAAAAAGGGTATTATAAGCTTCAAAGGCAGAAGAAGACGATCTACAACAAGAAGTGTTTGCTAGTAGCAGCTGATGAACTCAGTTAAAGACTTGAAACACAGCAGCTCAGCTCAAAAAGCTAGCAGGTGAAACAAAAGGAGGTGCTGACTGGCACTTCATAAATATGGCTTCTGTCTAAAGGTTCCAGAGATTTTTCTGCTAGTCACATAGCACAGTATTTGTTTGGATGCTTGGGAGAACTTTTTATGACCACATATAAGTCTCAGAAGCATGTACAAATTCACCTGTCTCTTAAGAGAATCTAATTAACTCTGCCAGATTTTCTTATTTCTAGACTGTAGTCTAATTTTGAAGTGGTGGCAACTATTGTAAAAACACGAATCACCACACTTCTTTGCAACAGTCAAGTCTTAGCCATTTCAAGATGTTGTGTGGCACCAGGGCCACTGGGATCTGCTGTGTCTACACTACTGTCACAGGTAACGACCCAGCTTCACCCTCTACTTCCAACCAACTCCTAGGCTGACTCCAGCACTCACTCCTGCAGCAAGGTAGAGCATTTAACTGACCTGGCAGAAAATGAAACAGATGGGCAAGATAAGCTGATTCAAGATAAAATGGGCTCTTTCCCATCAGGCCTTTTACAGAAAACTTGTCAATCTTTTCCCATTTAAACTATATCCTGGGAAAAAACCAAAACAATCCTGGGGATACTAGTATCAATTGTTAACATTTTACTCAATTTGTAAATGACTCAATTTAAAGTTATGATCCTATCTGTATGGTTCACTCCTGTTTTCTGGAGAACAGGGATGGCAAAAACAGGGTTTACCCAAGCATACTATTAAAAAAGTTCACTCAATTTTACAGCCGAAAACCAGTATTTTAAAATACAAAAGACAAACTTTTCTATGTGCTAGAAACGCAGCTCTGGTCAACAACAAAAAATTAAACTTGAACTAACCTTTTAACTAATGACATATGGAATAAAAACTCCTTTAGTTTAAGTGTTAACAGTAAAAAAAAGAACCAAAATAAAAACATTCATATATAAGTATGCAAGATTAACACCTGGTTTTCAGCACTACTTATTTCTCAGTATTTGGAAAACCCATATTATATATTCAGTAATTTATATATAAAGACTCTCTAGGTATGGCAGGTTATCAGTACTTGAAATGCCATTTCTGAGATTTTTTTTCCAGCCTGCAGTCACTATATTAAAAACAACCAGCTTTTTACTAGCATCAAAGGCACTTTTAATTTTTTTTTTTATTTTGGCACAGTTCACATCCAATTCAGCATTCCACTTGTCAGAGAAGTGTGCAAGAGAAGGTTAACCTAGGTAATATGCAATATATTTTTAAAAACCTACTAGCTTTTAAATAATAATTAAGAAACTTTTTTTCCCAGATATGTAGACGAACCACTCCTGCCATTGACACATTTATTTATATTGACATCACCAACACAACTGCTTTTCAGGTAACCCAGATGTATTCTAAGAACTGCAACTCACTGACGAGTCCTGAGAAGCAGCTGCCAAGTGCCCTCAGTTCCACTCTCTGTCAGGTGTCTGTCACATGAGCAAAGGCAGGCACTGGGCAGGGGGCACTGGGCAGGGGGCACTGGGCAGGGGGCACTGGGCAGGGGGCACTGGGCAGGGGGCACTGGGCAGGGGGCACGGGAGCTGCCAAGAGGCTGCCACATCCCGGCAGCTACCAGCCAGGCAGCGATGCCGTGTGACTGCAAGTGCATCTGTCCTGCTGCCCAAACTCATCCAAGGGAGGAAGGAAGCTGCCAAAGAAGTCAGGAAGCTCTCAGCTGTCCCTGCCCGCAAGCACAGGGCCCTCTGGGAAAGGGTACAGCCCGGGGCAGGCCTGGAGCAGCACACGCGCTTCTGGATGGCCGCATGCTGGGCAGCCCTGTTTGACATGAGAAGACTCCTCTCTAACACAGATTATTTTTCATTAATATTCTTAAAGCTTAGTGGGTATTCATCACTGTGACCAATACAGAACTGTGCTTTCTAGGTGTTCTCGGAGCTTAACAGCAAACCCATAAAACCACTTAATCACTACACCTTCCAGGCTTTTCCATTCTGGCCCTAGGGACACCAGTTATAATGAGAGTGCACAATGCCCCACAAATTACAGCCTACAGCTCACACCTCCTAAAACTGTGTTTGAGCATCTCACTGTGGAATTTTCAAAACCATTTTCAGAGCATGTTCACATTTTCTACAAACGATACTATAACCTAAAAGGATAAAAAAACCAAAAAACCAAAAACCCCTACATGTATTCAGGCATGGCCACTGGTTTTAAATTTACCTCTGGGTTTTTCTATTCCCACTGAATAGATCAAATGTTTGATCTACCTTTTCTAAAATAGGTAAGTTTTTTAAGCCTTCATATTCTAGGCTTCTCAAAAGAAAAAAAACCTGAAAAAGACAAAAAAGACTGCCAGCCTTTGTAAAGTATTAAAATTAAAAAGCACTTTGGTAATATTGAAAAATATAAAACAAAAATATTGCCCAAGAAAGATTACTTTTTCAAAAACTATTGCATTTTAAACTCTACCGTGTTGCCAGGCAGAGCACAATCAAAGGCAATGGGGATAAGTGGTGAAATTAAAGTTCTGATCTAAGATTGATGATTTTTTAATTTCTGATTAAGAAATTAAAAAATTGGCACATTCTAATGAAAAGCTGCAATTTGCATGTTAACAGAAATAGAAGATTTGTCACAGGTAATAGGAATATAAAAAAACCTAATAACCCCAAAGCCCACTATTCTCAAGGCTAGCAATATTTTAATGACCTTGAGCCTGGCCTTGGATTTATTAAGTACCAGCTTTGCAAAAAAAGGGTTCATTTTCAATCTCTGTGTACAATTCAATTTAAATAATGCTTCAGCAGCCTTTTTTTTTTTCTTCTTTAAACTAGAATGGTGTTACACAGAGATCCTCAATCCAGTCATGGAAGCCTGTTTTACAAATGGTCTTTTCTCCTCATCCTTCACCATCCTGCCCATTTTCTTTAAATGCTTCCTTTCTAGTCAGTTTCTGAACATTTCAGCACATGTGGTTTAGGAATTACAGGGTGAGTGGGAGGGGGGAATACAATTATCAATACAGTAACTGTCTCCTTACAAAGCCTGTGAAAATATAGCTTGAAATGGCTTTTCCTGGTTTAGATTTTAGCCACTTAACATTTCTGGGCAGCTATCTCAAGCAAATCACATTCTTCTCTCATCATCCAACAGAAAATACCTTCAGAAACTGAAACAGCTCCTCCACCCCCCTTAAACCTTCTGTGTAGTCTTAGGGTAGCACTGAGACAGCAATCTAGGTGCCAGCACTGGGAAGACTTGAGTTTCATAAGCAGAATGTTACTTTGCCAAGCACTTAAACATATGCAGCCACAACAGGAAGTATTGGAAAATCTTCTGGAGCAAGACAAACCCACCCCTAATTAGATCCTGCATGATGACAACTCACTAAACAGCTTTACTCTAGAAGACAATCTTTGCAGAACAGTAATTTAGAACTCAGCAGAAAGCATTCACGACACAATGAGTATGCATAAACCAGTTACATCTGTTTGAAATTCTAGATTATACTAAAAAAGCTGTCACCTCACATTAGCCCAGTACCAAGAGATGATCAGGATCTACAAGGTACGTCCCATTTCCCACATCCTACTCGGTGCATGGGGACACAGGTAACCGTTAATTCAACACGAAGCTTCAACAAATGTAACACGTCAGCAAGAGTGAGTACAGACAAACGTGAGTACCATATGCAGAGCATCTAAATTATCTCTAATTGCTGCCTACCCTCGGGTGCAGTATTCTCCTGTTCGTAAGTTAAGAACTGCACAGCATAACTGGAACTACTCTTTTCTAGCAGCATCCCCAACTATCTGGATTTATGGGCAAATGCCAGTTCAGACTTTCAAGCTGATCTTCCAAGATGAGGAGCCATGCACCCCGACAAAAACTGGGAAGCTTTATGCAGCAATATTCTTCACTGTGTGATCGCAGAGCAATCTGAAACCTGACCGTACACTTCGTATCTCCCTCTGGGTACGATCGCCTCCAGATGTTAAGTTGACTGTTTAGGGCTTTTGGGTTAATACCACATTGCCTTTTAGAAAACAACAGCCATACCCGCGTGCTGACTGACACGATGGTCGGGGCCAGAATTTAGACAAATCTATAAAGACACAAAACCCCACCCTGCTCTACTGTAAGGGGCTGCTGGCTTGGGGAGATTTTTTGATTCGCTGTGTCCTCCCCTCGATGATGAGAATCTCACAAGCTTGTGAGCCACTCTACGGTGACCGCGCGGGAAGGCTGCGCGCCGCGGACACCGCCAGGGGCGGATCTCCAATAGCCGCAGGGCGGCCAGCGCGGCCGCCCGGACAGTAGCCGGCGTCGGCAGCTCCGCGGGGGGAGGAGGTGCCCGGCTCCCTCCACCCCGCCGCCGACGGCCCCGGCAGCCCCGCCCCGTGGGGGGTGCGGGAAACGGGCCTCGGGCCTGCCAATCACGGCGAACACCGCCCGGCCCGCCCGGTACCGCCGTGACCTCCGGGGTTGCGGCGGCTCCGCCCCCTCCTTCCCGCCCCGCCACGGCCGGGGGGCACTTACCGTCCCGGGACGTGCCCATGAGCTGGTCCAGCATGGCGCGCATCTGGGCCTGCGCCGACATCTTGAGCGCGTGAGGGCCGGCGCGGCCCGGCCGAGTCACGCAGACAGCGGCCTACAAGGCCCGAGGCGCGGCGGGCGCTCGGCCCTGCCCCTCGCGTCACGGGCGGGGCCG